>NC_056735.1:210744986-211093958 GCF_019279795.1 Protopterus annectens
GATAGAATAGCTGTAGGTTGGTAGTTAGATGGATCTGTAGAGTTTCCACCAGGGGGAATAGTGAAGAAGGATTTCCATAGGGTAGGGATGGTGGATTCCTATTTATTAGTATAGATACTGGATAGGCAATGGAGTCAGCAGCAAGTCTGAGGAAGTTAGGAGATAGATTGTCAGTGGAGGGAGAGCAGGGTTTGAGTTTGTGAAGAAGAGATCTGATGTAGGAAGTAGGAACTGGATGTAAAGAGAATAGTTGTTTGTTAGAAGGATTAGGAGGGGTAGGCAGAGAAGTTGTGTTACAGCTGGAAGGTATGAGTGTTTGAATGGTTTCAATGAAGTGTTTATTGAGAAGAGTAATAGTTTCCAGAGGAGATGTATTTGGGTAGGGGCAGGGAGTTGAGGGGCAGCCTGGAGAGAGAATTTTGTTAATAGTGTGACAACCGTGCCCTGGCCCAGCAATCAAGGAGCCTCAATCCTCACCAGTTAATAATATCAGCTACTAAAAGGCCCTTAAAATTGTGTCCAATTATTATTGTACAATATTAATATCCAATGGTAGTATGACTAACAGTCAAGGCTTACTTTAGAGTGGTCTATTACAATAACCTCTATAAATATGCAATGTACTCTAGAGCTTATCTCTACACAAAGTAGCCACAGGTAGAAGGTTTTAAAAATATTTAATAATAAATAATTAAAACACAAGACAAAACTGCTACACCACAGAGATATCTACGATTTCAGAGATCACACAGAAACTTAAAATAATACAGTAGGACAGGTCTGATTTCAAAGAAAAATACCTAATCTTTATCTTTACTAGCTTTAACTATTCATACAAGAAATCACAGTGCTAAAACTTACATGTGAGCACAAGGCAGAGTGCTGGTAAGTTAGATGTCCAAAGTCAAAATGCTTCCAGTCTCTTGTGAGAAATAGTATTTAAACATTACTAACAAACATGTCTCTAAGGCCCTCCCAAAATTACATCATTTTTGACACTTAGGTTTTCCCAGTATTCATATTGCATCATCTTAACACCTTGTTTGAGTTCTCAGGCCACAAACTGCATTATTTAGCAATCTAACACCTCCACAGAAACTTACAATACAAGACATTTCACATGTATATGCTAGCAGAAACCAGAGCAATAAAGCACCTTCCACATCTAAATTCTAGTCATAAACTTTAGCCTTAAAACAATGGGCATGATATCTTCATCCAGCCACCATGGAGATGAATTCTAACATTAAAGAGATTTATAAGATCCTTACAACTTAAAAAAGACACATTTGAAATACTTGGCTTGGTTTTCCTTGCAGCAGATGACAATGTTGCAACGATCTCGAAGTTTACATTGTACAGTGTTTTCTTACATTTAAAAACACAAGCTTGTAATTTACATTTATTTCTACAGTTGATAGAATTATGTATCAAATTCTATTTGACTAGGCTGGCAGCCTTCGCCCATCTCTCCCCAAATGTCACCCCCCCCCCCCCGGGGACTCAAGCAAGTTTTTCAAGTACCCCTTGAGAAACATCGCTTGAGAGTGTCAGGTCTATCTGGATGTACCTCACCCCATTCCCTGTCTTGAGAGCCCATCTGCATTGGCATTGCTACTCCCACTGCAGTGCTGCATTGACATATTATATACTTGCAACCCCAGACTCCATCTTAGCAACTTGGCATTTTGCTGACTGGCTCTGTTTAACCATATTAGAGAGTTGTGATCTGTCATCACAGTGAATTGTCTTCCATACAGATAAGGCGGAAGTTTTTGTAGTGTCCACACTATGGCTAGACATTCCTTTTCTACCTCTGCATAGCATTCCTCCCTGGGTTGGAGCCTATGACTGAGATAAACCACTGGGTGCTCTTCTCCCTCTGAAGAAATCTGGCTAAGTACAGCCCCCACCCCATAGTTTGAAGCATCCACCTGCACAACAAATTGTTTGCTGTAGTCTGGACTGGCTAACACAGGGAGTCTTCCCAAAGCTTCCTTAAGCTTCTGAAATGCCTGTTCACATGCTGGGGTCCACACTACCTTATCTGGCCTGTTCTTCCCTGAGTGGTCTGTAAGGGGAGCAGCTATGGTACTATAATTGGGAACAAACTTTCTATATTACCCTGCTGTCCCCAAGAATGCCCTCACCTGCTTTTTGGTAACAGGTGCAAGCCATGCCAGAATAGCTTCCACTTTGGCAGGTTTTGGCCTTATCTTTCTACTCCTCACTCTATGTTTTAGGTAGGAGACCTCTGCCATACCCGTCTGACATTTGCTCAGCTTAATGGTCATCCCTGCCCTCTGTAGTCTGCCCAGCACCTCCCCGACATGCTGAAAGTGCTCTTGCTAGGAATGGCTTTAGATAGCAATATCATCCATGTAAGCAAGGGCAAACCCTTCTGCTCCTGCTAAGATATGATCTACCAGCCTCTGGAAAGTCGCTGGGGCATTCTTCATCCCAAAGGGCATCTTTGTGAACTCATACAAGCCAAAAGGAGTCACAAAGGCTGACTTCTCTTTAGCACTGGGAGTCAAGGGCACCTGCCAGTAACCCTTGGTAAGATCAATGTTTGTAAGATACTTAGCCCCACCCAGCTGTTCTAGTGCCCCATCTGTCCTAGGCATGGGGTAAGCATCTGACTCTGTACGACTATTTCATTTCCTGTAATCCACACAGAACATGTTGCTGCCATCCTTCTTTGGCACCAACATCACTGGTGAGGCCCATGAACTGTTGGACTCTTGAATCACCCCTAGTTCCAACATCTCCTGTACCTCCTCCCTCAGAGTCTGTTTGACTCTCTCAGGCACCCTATAAGGGGCCTGCCTGATAGGCCTTTGGGGTCCTGTATCCACCTGGTGCTGCACCGGGTGGGTGCTCCCTGGTTTCCTGGTGAACATGCCCCCAAACTCCTGCAACACTGCTCAGATTTCTCAAGCCTAGGTAGGAGATAGCTGCTGGGACATTGCTACCCCATCCACCGAGGTGTCAGCCAGAGCCTCACTGAGGAGATCAGTCACAAGATCTCTCTCAGCCTCCTCCTGCAATCCACTGCAAATGCTCAGCACAAGGGCCTCCCTATCATGGTAAGGTTTCATCATGTTAACATGGCACAGTTTGTGCCCCTGCCATCTGCCTAGCACTTCCACTATGTAGTTAACATCACTTACCTTTCTTACCACCTTGTAGGGTCCCTCCCAAGCTGCTGGCAACTTGTTGTGATTGACAGGAATGAGAACCATCACCTGCTGCCCTACAGCATACTCTCTAGCTCAAGCACTCCTGTCATACCACATCTTTTTCTGTTGTTGGGCTTCTGCCAGGTTCTCCTGGGCCAGGCCCATGAGTTCCAAGAGCCTTGTCCTGAGGTTCAGGACATATGCCACAACAGACTCCTTGTGAGACTCACACTCACCTTCCCACTTATCTCAGATTAAATCTAGAGGTCCCCTCACCCTATGCCCACACAGCAACTCAAAGGGTGAAAAACTTGTGGATTCCTGGGGAACCTCTCTGTAAGCAAACAACAGATGGGGCAAATATTTGTCCCACTTCCTCTTAAACTGATCTGCAAATGCCCATAGCATGGACTTGATTGTAGAGTTTAACCTCTGAACAAGACAATTAGTCTGGGAATGGTAGGGATGGTCTTCATGTGCTTCACCCCACAGGACTTCCACAGACAAGCCAGCAGGTCTGACATAAAATTGGTACCTCTGTCAGACAGTATTTCCTTTGGGAAACCTACCCTGCTGAAAATCTCAAGCAAAGCATTTGCCACCTTCTCCGCCTTAATGGAGGACCAAGCCACTGCCTCAGGGTATCGTGTAGCATAATCTACAATCACTAGGCTATACTTTTTCCCTGTGGAACTTGGGGTACTCAGAGGACCCACAATATAAATAGCTACCCTCTGAAATGGCTCCTCAATCACAGGCAGAGGCATCAAAGGAGCTCTCACCTTGTCTCCTGCCTTGCCTACCTTTTGGCACTGCTCATAGGTCCTGCAGTACCCTGTTACATCTCTGGAAATTCCAGGCGAATAGAAGTTTTGCATAATACGCCTCTTTGTACGTTTTATGCCCATATGACCTGCAAAGGGAATATCATGGGCTATGGCTAGAAGTGCCAGATGGTAATCTCTAGGCACTACCAACTGCTGTACTCTCTCACCTTCTAGCCCTCCCTCAGGGGTCCACCCTCTGTACAGTAACCCTTTGTTCCAGTATACAGATTCCACCTTCCCTTGAGAATCAGGTGCCTCCCTAGCTACCTGCCTCAGGCCTTGCAATGTCGGGTCTGGGAGCTGAGCCTGTCTCAAGTATCTCCTTGTAACCCTTCCCAGCTCCCCTTCCACAGGAATTCTGGCATCCTCTGACAGCGGTGCCTCACTGTCAGCGTGGGTACTACTACTCACCTCTACCTTATCAGTACCCACAAGCAACTGTGGCCCACATTCAGTCTCACTGCTACAGCGTAGCTCACCCCCTGAAGTAACCACCTCAGCAGTCCTGGCTGCAAGCATGCAGCCTGTCTGGGTCTCCCCCAGGCTACCAGACCCACATGCTTGTCTCCTAGCCTCACTGCATGTAACTGCATAAGTACATAGTACTGCCTCATCCAAATCCTTCCCTCTCAGGACATCTGCAGGATGGTAGTTCCATACCCCTGTTGTCTCAAGACAACCCACTGTTGGCATTTTGTTTTTCCCACTTACTGGCTCCCTCACCTTTGGTTCCCCACCTTGCCTCCATGGACATCTGTATGCCACATGGCCCCACTGGTTGCATTCAAAACATTTAACCCTAGCTCCTGGACTTGTACCTGGAGTAGTGGCTTCCCCTGCTACTGGCAGATTCTGTTGGGGCAGTCTGTGCTGCCCACCATGGGTTCCTTTAGTCCCATGAGCAGTACCGGGGGTCTCTTTCCTGTGCAGGGCTGCCCTGCTGGCCAGGTATAGGTCTCCCTTCTTCCCCAGCTCCTCTGAAGTAGTACACTGTCTATCAGCTAACCAGATCCTCATGTCCTCAGGCAAAGTGCAAGGGCTTGTTCCATTACCAAAAGGTTTGCTAGCCCTTCAAAAGTGGTGACCTGACATCCACTTACCCAGCTATGAAAATAAGTGCTCAATTCAGCAACATATTCACATACATTTTCATCTGCCTTGTATCTATGCTCATGAAACCTTTTCCTATACATTTCAGTTGTTACCTTAAACATTCTAACAAATGTCTTTTTACAGCAGTATAATCAAAACAGTCAGTGTCGTGCATTTTTGCTAAAGAAGCTACAGCTTTACCATGGAGTAAGGGGGTCAGGAACCGTACCCAGGGCCCTTGGTCAACTTCATACTGTTTACATACCCGCTCAAACCTATGAATGAAGCCATCAAAATTATCCCCCTCTTTAAACTGTGGAAGAAATGTATTGACCTTTTGTGCTTTTGGGATCTGATTACTCCCTTCCCCATTACCTCCATGACTCTGGCAAAGAGTCAGCATTTCCCTCTCATGCCTCCTCTGCCGTTCGTTTTCCTCAGCTTGTAGACTCCTCATTTTCTCGGCTGCTTCTAGTTCCATACCCTTGTCCACTGCAGAAAGGTTGAGCTGTCCATTCTCTGAGGATATTGTATCTCCACTCTCAGTCTGATTGTCCTCCAGGCTGCTGTTTTCTGATGCAGCTGTAACCAAGGCTGCAATCAGGTCTGCTTTAGTCAGGTTTCCATGCACCAGTCCGCTAGCCTGGCACATCTCCGCCAGCTGGCTCTTTGTCAGCTTTCCATTCTCTTCTGCTGACATGCTGCCTGCTCACCCTAACACTAAGCTAACAAAAGAAATGAAACAATTGTGATCTGAACTCTGAGTATATACTGTGTGGCTGTTTTAGAGTACAAAACATTTTTAGAGATTACTGTGCATAAGCTACAGGAATTCGCTGTACCCACACCACTACAAGCCAATTAGTATGTGAAGTAGATCCCACCACTGCCAAACACTTGTGACGACCATGCCCTGGCCCAGCAATCAAGGAGCCTCAGCCCTCACCACTAACACCAGGGAGGTCATCTCATAGAATAGGAAAGGATAACTAATACACACAGTAAAGTACAATTTCCCTTAAGTGCACACAGAGAGCAAAGTCAGTCTGGGGCTGGTTGCTCCCTTGCTCACCAGGTCTCCAATAAGACTCCCCATTGGCACAGCTATAGGGTCCAGGTTTCAGCCTAACTGAGCAAACTAAAACTTCCAGTACCCTCTCTGTCCAACCAGTGGTTCATGTCCCTGCCAAGTAGCTGACACAACACACACACACTTTGAGATAAGTATTTATACAACTTCACAGACACTCCTGAGAAAGGCTGACACAGATTCTCCAACTGTGCCCCTTTACCCAGACTATACCTTAGTAATTACTGCCACCACCCAGTTAATAATATCAGCTACTAAAAGGCCCTTAAAAGGGTGTCCAATTATTACTGTGCAATATTAATATCCAATGGTAGTATGACTAACAGTCAAGGCTTACTTTAGAGTGGCCTATTACAATAACCTCTATAAATATGCAATGTACTCTAGAGCTTATCTCTACACAAAGCAGCCACAGGTAGAAGGTTTTAAAAATATTTAGTAATAAATAATTAAAACACAAGACAAAACTACTACACCACAGAGATATCTAAGAGTTCAGAGATCACACAGAAACTTAAAATAATACAGTAGGACAGGTCTGATTTCAAAGAAAAATACCTAATTAATCTTTACTAGCTTTAACTATTCCTACAAGAAATCACAGTAAAACTTACATGTGAGCACAAGGCAGAGTGCTGATAAGTTAGATGACCAAAGTCAAAATGCTTCCAGTCTCTTGTGAGAAATAGTATTTAAACATTACTAACAAACATGTCTCTAAGGCCCTCCCAACATTACATCATTTTGACACTTAGGTTTTCCCAGTATTCATATTGCATCATCTTAACACCTGGTCTGAGTTCTCAGGCCACAAACTGCATTATTTAGCAATCTAACACCTCCTCAGAAACTTAAATACAAGACATTTCACATGTATATGCTAGCAGAAACCAGAGCAATAAAGCACCTTCCACATCTAAATTCTAGTCATAAACTTTAGCCTTAAAACAATGGGCATAAAATCTTCATCCAGCTGCCCTGGAGCCGAATTGTAACATTAAAGAGATTTATAAAAAATAAAGACACATTTGAAATACTTGGCTTGGTTTTCCTTACAGCAGATGGCAATGTTGCAGCAATCTTGAAGTTCACATTTTACACCGTTTTCTTACATTTAAACACACAAGCCTGTATTTTACATATATTTATACAGTTGATAGAACTATGTATCAAATTCTATTTGACTAGGCTGGCAGCCTTTGCCCATCTCTCCCCAATCGTCACAAATAGTATACCAGAACTTGCGAGGGTTGGATTTTTTTATTGAATTGGTCAGAGTTATAAAAGGACTATTTGTCATTATTGGTTTGTTTTTTTTGTAAGATTTCTGAGGTGTCTATAATTATTTAGCGGAGGTAATTCCTTTGTTTTGATCCAGGCTTTCCAAGCACTGTCTCTTTTTAGCATAAGGGACGTAGTTTCTTTTGAGAGCCAGGGTGCATAATTGAGTTTTATTCTAACCTTCCTAGAGGGAGCAAGGGAGTTCAGGGTATTCAGGAAGATGCCATTGAACTTAGTAACTGCATCATTGAGAGGGATTTGTTTAAGGATGGACCAGTCAATGTTGGATAGAATAGCGCTGAATTGGACTACATTAAAATTAGAGAGTTTTCAGCAATCTCTATAAAGGTGGGATTTGGGGGGTTGGATGATGTATCTAAGGACCAAGATGGGGAGGTGGTTGCTAAGTTGATCTGGTAGGGTAGTGGGATTTTGGTAGTGGTGAGGGGAGTTGGTGAGTATCCAGTCAATTATGGAGCCAGAGGATGAGTTTTTATGGAGGTGAGTGGGTGAAGATATCAGTTGATGGAAACCATGCAGGTTGATGCTGAGTTGTGCAGAGTCAGTGTTAAGTTTAGACCAATCTAGGTTAACATTGCCTAAGACGAGGGTGTCATAGGGCATATTATGGGAAAACCAGGATAAGATATTCTCTAAAGTGGATAAATTGTTTTCAGGAGGGATATAGATAGCAGCAACAGCTAATTTTTGTGAGGGTTAAGGAGGCAATTAAGAATGATGAGTTCAGCTGGATGAAAGTCAGGGATGAGTGTGGGGAAAGGTGAGATATTGAGGCTGTTGGAGTGCAGGATGGCTACACCACCCCTTTATTTGAGGAATCCATCAGAGCAATAGATACTATAGCCTGGTGGGAGAATTTCATTGTTAGTGACATGTAGCTTAAGCCAGGTTTCAGATAAGGAAAGGATGTGAGGGCTTATATGCATTATCCAGGCATGGAAATTGGTGATTTTGTTGGTTAGGTTTTAAATATTTAGAGAGTATATTGACAGGTGCTTGGATATGGATGAGTTTAGTGTAAGAGGCTGGGTATGGTGAAAGGTGTTTGGGGAAGGAAGGCCGGTAGAATATAAGGGGGGTTTGATTGAGGGGAGGGGCCAGGTTTGGGGTGGACATCCCCAGATATGAGTAAGTTATTAGTGGGGAGAGGGGGCACGGTAGTACATAGCTGTAGTTTGTGTAACTTGGGTTTAGATTTGCAATATTGACAGTTTGTGAAGAGAAGAGGTGGAGATGTTGAAAAGGGCTGGGGAGATATGAAAGTAGGAAGGTGTAGAATGAGTGTCAAAGGTATAGGAAGTAGGAGAGCAGAAAAGAGAATAAGGAAGGTGTGAGTGATAAGAGGTTAGAGCAGAGAGAAGAAGTAGGAGTGAGTTCGTAATGATAAGGTGTTTCATTTTTGATGGAGGGTATAGGAGTTATAGACAGGATGTAATAATAGGGGAAGAAAGTGATGCATTTGGAGTCTGACAGGTAGTAGTTTGTCAGTGGATGTTGGGGAAGGAAGGGGAGGGAGTGTATGGTATAAAGAAAATTGTAATAGGGTGTGTGGGAATGGGGGTAGGGTAGGGGAGTGGAGTGAGGGCGAATGGAGCGAGCATGGCCAGGTCAGCAGTGTGAAACAGCACTGAAAATAATCAGAAAGGAAGCAACTGTGAAAATCAGAGTTGAAGAGGTAAGAAGAGAGCAAGCCAAAGATGGAAATGTTGCAGATATAAATTTAAAACAGGAGACAAATGGTACAGAAGATGTACTAGGGGTTAAATAACACTCTAAAATGTGGCTGGCAACAGTAAACCTACATATACTGGAACTATTGAGAGTTAAAATAACATTGAACTAAAAGCTATTGATACAATTGTTAGTTAAAACAACAAGGAATATGGTAGACTGCTGGCATTGTGCTGCCTCCTGTTGGCCAAAGTACTTTACTACAGCCAGAAAAACTAACCTGCGTGTGTGCTCACCTGCCCTTTAGTAATACATCATTTAAAAAACAGATAGTCTACTGTAATTTATCCACACTTTGAATGTGTTTTTAAGACTATCATATATATATATATATATATATATATATATATATATATATATATATATATATATATATATATATATATATATATGGGTCCCCTTCTAATGGTCGACATTTCAAAATGTTGACATTCATATGGCCGAGACCATATGATCGACATTTGAAATGTTGACCGTGGGGAACCGGCATCACGCTACAGTGCGGAATGGAAAGGTTTCCACTTCCACACTGTAGTGGGATCTCGGAATTAGTATATTTAAGTTATGGGGGGTATGAGGGGGCGGAGCCCCCCACAGGGGGTGCAGGGGGACTCGGCCATATGAAAGTCGACATTTTGAAACTTCGGCCATATCAAGTAGACCCATATATATATATATATATATATATATATATATATATATATATATATATATATATATATATATATATATATATTAGTTGCATATAGATATAGATGTGTGTGTGTGTGTGTGTGTGTGTGTGTGTGTGTGTGTGTGTGTGTGTGTGTGTGTGTGTATAAAATACCTGTAGGCATGTGTGACGGATGAATTGGGTCAACTTGACCAGTCCACCTACTTGGTTAATAAATAGCTTTAAAAAATATGAGTGTTTGTTATATAGTTAATTACTTTCATAAGTGAAGGTAACCAAACAGGAAAGGGTCTTTTGTGATGCAGAAGGCTAAAAGGAAGAATACTGTATGACTCTCAATACACTCAGTTGGTTTTCAGTCTGTCAGAGTATATTAGGGAGTGTAGTTAAGTAAACATTGGGGGTCTTTCCAGTTGGGCAAGATGTTTGGTGAAGTATGTGCTAAAAGGGGTGCTGTATTTGGTAACTAGTCTGATGAGGGACGTATATACAGAGGAATTATAACTTTCTTACTCATAGAGGAAACAAATTTAACAAACTAAAGCAAACACATTTAAACAAATTATACAATATAAAGATAAGACACACACACACGTGTGTGTATGTGTGTTTGTCTGTGTGTGTATGTATGTTTCTATAATGGCATGCAGAAAAAAGATACATATGCACATTACGATACACATACAGAAACGTACTTTGAAGCATTGATCAAGGATACCTGTATAAACGTACTTATAAATATACTTCTTTTCATAAACAACATTATGAAAACAAAAAGATTCTAGGTAAGAGGCAATCATTTAATGAAACATCACAGGTACCTAGAAAGAGAAGTAAAACATAAATACAGCTAAAGGATAGTTACCAAAGGATGATAGTTAATCTGGCGCAGGAAGCAATGGTATGATGATAAGAGCAGTGACAGATACATTCTGATTTCAGACATACTTTCATGTTGTCTAATAATGGTAGGTAAACAGTGCCATAGTTTACCTTATTGAATGTTTGTATGAATACTCTTGAGAGGTGCTCTGCTAGTGGCAGAGCATTTATTTAGCTTGTAGAAGGTATTGTGAATAAGTTAGGATTGAGCAACTTCCTGTATTTCTGGGATTGATTTTTCTCAGCTTCTGTTTGTTACTGTGTGACCTTGACCAAGTTACTTAACCTGACAGTGCTTGGAGGTTATTGGGTAACTAGGATGGACTCATCAGTGGTTTCTTGGGCTACTTGTCTGTTTGCTACCTATGAACTCAAGCCAGCTTTGTTTGTTTAGAACTAAGCAATAGTACAATTTATTATTGGGATTGGCTGCTAACTTGGCAGTCTAGTTATAATGTTGTTCAATTTTAGCAAGATGACTGGACCCCAAATTCATAATAAAATAATGAAACATTGAGTAGGCAAGAGAGTAAGCAAGTATGACATGTGATAACATGAGCTTGAGCTGTAAGGTAAAGTTTAGCTTTATAATGTAGTCCTAATTTGCTGTCAATTTTGTTAGCAACATGCCTGCTGAATAGTCATTTGTCAGTTGCAGCTACTTCTTATGTTTTGTTGACAGGTAAGGTATGCCCCAAAAATGGTACTAAGACACCCCTTGACTATATAACACTCATCTCTGGGACAATTCTGGTGTTTTCTTTTTGGAAAGCCTTTGTGGAATGATTTATGTATTTATTTTATAACTAGCCATTAACATTTGAAAACAAGAAGGCTGTTTGATCAGCCTAACCAGTGTGCCCATTGTAAATTGACCATATACCAATGGAAAAAAAGTCCGGTTGTCCAGACTCTCTTCTATTAATATATTCTACGGAATCTCTAAAACTCTACTTTTTTATTTAAAAAAAAAAAAAACTGGAGATTTCAAAAGAACAAGACAGATGGGACAGAGAAAACTGCAAAGATAATCAGGTATGTTATGCAAAACTAGAGAAACGTACCCGATTATCATTATATTTTCTCTGTCCCATCTCTTATTTTATAATTAAAAGCAAAAAAAAGCAGTGGAGATCTTCCTTTCTCCGTTGCTGCCTTTACACAGCACTGATGTACTGCGTAAGCATATGGAAGAAAGTCCCTTACGCATGTGCAGTAGATCAAGACTGCCCCAGGATACTGGGGTAAAATGCAGAAGAGCAGCATGTCATTGTTATACAAGGACATTATTTAAGAAATGTAAATAACTTTTTTCTTAAATAATATCATTGTATAATAGCAATAACCCATGGCTGGGTGTGGGTAATGCCGATTTATGCATTTTTGGCTTTGTTTGGTCACTCAGGCTTCACCATTATGATCAAACCACACCAAACATGGGTAAATCCAGCATTACCCACACCCAGATATGGGTTAGTGCTATATTAGTATTTGACATTGGGAAAGTCTGACGGGCCTTCAAAGACCCCTTTTCAATGAAGGCTACAGGGTTGGTCCCACAGTGATGGTAGTTGCAGGAATAAATTTGCTTGACAATTTTATAATACACTCTGAAAGTCTACATGGTTCTTTGAATGTATAATTTCAGATAGCTGAAAGGTAAGTGGAGATAACTTAAAAATGTGGACGTTTTTATATGAGGATGGGAAAGATGAGTTGGTACCAGTTACAGCTGTTATTTAACTACTAGTTTACAGCAGTGAGCTGAAGGTGCTTAACACTGAATAGTGCTACTCAAATGACTTCTGACCTTAGACTAACTAATTCAGAAATAATTTATTAAATTCTTTCTCCCACCACTTGAGGGGAGCACAACCCTTAACCCATTTAAAACAGTTTGCTACACAGCAAATTACCACATTTACCGTAAGTGTAGATAGGTAGTGTAAATTACCATATTTGTTACGTATACAGACCAATATGAGACAAACAGCAACTTTTCATATAATCTGTCATCAGTGAACTGGGCACAGCATTAAACTTTAGTTATTATTGGTTTCAAAATTTAACACGCTTAATCAGTTAATTTCAGTAACATTATTCCAAAATCTCTTCTGCCCTTTAGGTCTCCAGTTCTTAATGTTACAGTTTTCAAGTCTAATGGTTCATTATCAGAAATGTTCTATGCACTTGAGTTTGAAAGACTACATTCATTTAGATTATACAATGACCCCCCATCAATATTCCAAAATGTGCACGCTGATTGGTCAGCGTGCCCGTTGTAAATCAGACTTATAGTAATGGAAAAAGGTCCGGTCGCCCGGACTTTTTCCATTAGTATAAGTCTTTTTTTTTTTTTTTTTTAGACAGCAAAGGAGAACGGAAGAGCTCCGTTGCTGTAATCTCACTATGTTAAATGGGTTTAACATAGCGAGATAGCTTAAAAAAAGCAATGGAGATCTTCCTTTCTCTGTTGCTTTTTTTAAAGCTGTCTCGCTATGGTTTAACATTTAACATAGTGAGACAACTTTAAAAAAAGCAACGGAGAAAGGAAGATCTCCGTTGCTTTTTTTTAAGCTATCTCACTATGTTAAATTCTTTTAACATAGTGAGACACTTTTAAAAAGCAATGGAGATCTTCCTTTCTCCCTTGCTTCCACACACACAGCTCTGATGTACTGTGTAAGCATACATATGCGCAGTACATCAGAACTGCCGCAGAATACCGGACAGCTGCGGAAGGACAGCACGGAGGCATTATACAATGCCATTATTTAAGAAAAGTAAGTATTTTTTTTCTTAAATAATGTCATTATATAATAGTAGTAACCCACTTCTGGGTGTGGGTAACCAGTATAAGCATTCACTTGAAGCTGGACAGCAAGGGAAGGAATAGGAAACTATGGAAACTCTGATGCAGTCAACTTTGAGTTGTGATAGGCCAGTGAGTTCCCGTATGACGCTGCAATGTATGGCAAAGGATGTAATTGAAGAGAATGTGCCAGAGGAAGATGCAATAGAACTTGCTATAGAATGCCCACAGGAAATGGAAAACAAAAAACGTGCCCTCAGTTTAGAAGAAAATGAGCTAAGAAAAGAATGTATTGACTTGATAAAGATAGAGAGACATATTAAGATCAATGAAAGAAATAGACTGCAGAAGGTCAATGAAACCCAAAAAGGTCAGATGTTCGATAAAACAAATGAACACAGTAATTAGGACTGTCCACAGAGATCCATGTGATAGAACAGAAGTATAAAACAAAAAAGCAACCTGATGAAAAACACACACTTTATTTTACAGAATAAAGCTTTCACTTAAAACATCTTCCTTTTATACATAACTTCAAAAGACACACATGACACAGCCATCCAGTAGAATTAAGTATACAATCAAATAATTAAACAATTAATTTCTAACCTAAGAAGTCATATTATGTTCTCATCATTTGTTTCAAATACATAAAGGCCATTTTAAGAACATAATAAGGCCAAAATAATCCCCTAAACTTAATAACATGATTAAAATATCAAATCTAAAATAAAAAAATGTTCATACTATTACTTATATTGTTTTTGTTTCACCACTAATACTTGCTCAATGGTTACCATATTATAACAGAAGTAAACAGGATACATTACTGTGCAGCCAAATTAATAACTGATAAAGTTCTACCACAAGAACACAGGGTAGTGAGGGTGAGAAAGGGGAGAAATTGGATACCATCATGGAAGTGTCAAATAGCGACAACTATAAAGCAATTAAGACAAGAAGTGTCACTGTTAGAAGAGTACAGAACAGGAAACAGATCAACCAAAATACTTAGAAAGAGAAACATGATAAAAGCAATGGTGATAAAAGCAATGCGCCGTATTAGAACAGATCAGGATCTGTCATGTACTATCGCAAATAAACTAAAAATCCAGCTCAGGCGGAAAAACTTAGAAGATACATAGATAAATATAAAGTAAAGCACAAAATAAGCAATTTATTGATGACCCCACAAAGTATTATAGAGAATTCGAAAACAAGGTAAAAGGAATTGAAAGGTCACCCAACAAAAGAAATAATACACATTTTGGAGAATTATTTACGAAGATCCTGTGAAACATAACAAAGATGCTAAGTGGATAGAAGAATAAAAGAAATAATAAAAAGGTTAAAGGTACAGGATATGAAATGGAATGAAGTAACAGCCAAAGAGATTGAAACAAAGTTAAGAAAAGCTTCTAATTGGAAAACCCAGGCCCAGGTGTGGTATCTAACTTCTGGTTAAAAGTATTAACATCTTTGCACAAAGATTTAGCCACGAGTAAGAATTACTTATATGCACATCCTGAACAGACACCAGCTTGACTAACAACAGGAAAAACAATGCTCCTACTTAAGAGTGAACCTGCAAGCTACCCAAAAGATTATAGACCAATAACTTGCCTTCCGACGACATATAAACTATACACTGGAACTGATGCTGACAGAGTCTATAGTCATTTAGTAGAAAACTCGGTTATGGCAATAGACCAAAAGGGCTATAAAAGAAAATCATATGGAACAAAGGATAATTTGCTGTTAAATAAAGTCATAGAGGAGAACTGTAAAAAGAGGAAGAATCTAAGTATGGCATAAATTGACTACAAAAAAGAATTTGATAGTATCCCATATTCATGGATATAAGAGTGCTTAAAATATATATATATGACACACCCTACACTGATCAGCTACATTACAACCATGAAATAATGGCAGACCACTTTGCAATTAAGTCATGATAAAGGACAAATTATTATTTCAGGGATAAAAAATTCAAAGGGGGATATTCTGTGGTGACTCTCTGTCATTGCTGCTCTTTTGTCTTGCCCTTAACCCATTAAGGTGTCTACTTAACAGCTTAGGTCATGGCTACAGTTTGGCTCCCAGAAAACAACAAAGTGTAAAGACCTCTCATCTTCTCTTTGTTGATGATTTAAAACTGTATAGCTCATCAGATGAGGAACTGAAAGCACAACTGCAAGTTGTCAAAACTTTTTCAGATGATATAATAATTCATTTGGGCTTGATAAATGTGCAAAAGCAACTTTTAAAGCAAGAAAACTGCAGCGCCAAGAAAGCATCAGTTTGGGACATGAATGTGATATAAAAGAACTTGAGAAAGAGGGAGTGTATAAATATTTGGGAACTGATGAAGGATTAACAATAAGACATGTAGAAATGCGAATAAAACTTAGTAAGGAATATTTTGGAAGACTTAAATTAATCCTGAAAACAGTACTGACATATAGAAACAAAATCCAAGCTATAAACCAATTTGCTCTTCCTGTCCTAGCTTACAGTTTTGAAGTGATTGAATGGCTCAAAACGTGTTGGATAGATTAGATAGGAAAACAAGAAGGATGCTTCATGCTCACCAAATGATCTATAAAAATCAGTGCATACCAAGATTATATATTTCCCATTCCGAAGGAGGGACTGGCCTCCTTGAAATTGATTACATGTATAGATCTGATATTGTGAGACTCCACCGATATTGCTGACCTGACAAGACCCGAATGTAGTGAAAGTTTGGAAACATGAGGTGAACAAATCAAAGATGACTTCCCTGTTTAGGCTAGTAGAAGCATATTGGCATCAAGCAGAAATGGAAATCAAACCACACGTAGATAAAAAAACAGGCAGCAACTGAATGTGCCAACAAACAAAAGAAATAATATAAGTTGAATGGCCAGATAAGAAGGCAAGGAATGTGGAGAATGTATAAATATAGGTGCAGGTATACAAACCTCCTGGAAGAACCTCATGTTGATCAGGATCGAACACAGGAATGGTTAAGGAGAAGTGAATTCAACTCAAAAGGTTAATATTGGCAGCCCAAGATAGTAGGCTACGTACACATTGGTTTACAATGTCCATTGAACATATGGGAGAAACAGACAAATGTAGGTTTTGTAAAACAGATTTGGAAACAGTTGCACACCTTGTTGTTGGTTGTGATATACTAATGGCAGAAGGATTGTATACTGAAAGGCATAGTAATGTGGCATGACTGTTGCACTGGGGATTGTGCCAACATAATATTGAAGTAGCTGAAAAACACTGGAAACATGAGCCACAAAGCATCACAGAAAATGATGAAGTCTACATCACATGGGATTACCCATTACCAGCAGTTCAAAAGACAGATGCAAGAAAAACAGATGTAGTGGTCCATGAAAAGAAGACAAAAGTAGCATTGATCATTGAAATTGCTGCACACAGTGACTGTAGTATCTTGCGTACAGAGAAGCACAAAGTCATAAAATATCAGGATTTGCAGGTAGAAATGAGAGCAATGTGAAAGAAAGATACCCAGACAGTTCCAATAGTAGTAGGAGCAAATGGTCGAATTTACAGTCGTATTTAAATATGTTACCACTGCTGCGGTGGTGGTGCTGTGGCAGCATTGTCGCCTCACAGTAAGACGTTGTCCTGTTCGATTCTCAGCTAGAGAGTCTTCTGTGTGGAGACATGCGTGAATGGGCATACCTTTGTTGAAGGTTGTGCATCAGGGCTGGCAACTCGACACGTAAAAATTTACTGCCAATCATTAGCGGACCGGAGTTTCGCTGTAGCAACCCCTAACCACAACATTTAGATATGTTACCAACACATGTAACTCTATGCAAATTGCAGAAGGAGTCATTACTGGGCACATTGCAGGTGCTGCAAAGAGCACTTTTGGCTAACATCAAAGATTGAAACAATATTAATTTTATGAACTTTAATCATACTTTGGCTTAGGAATAGGGTCCATTTCTGTCATTGTATTAGATACCTGAATTATTTGGAGAAATTAAAAAAATTGTTGTCTCAAACCCCCTTCCCCCATAGTTTTTTTTTTTTTTTGCAGAATGTCCAGTTATTTGTTTTTTTAATTTTTGGACTGTTCTTTATAAAATATGTGCTTTTCTGGCTAATTATTGAGGACTGAAGGTAGTAAATGTGGAGTAATATATCTGTTCAGCGTTGCTGTAGAGCTGATTGTACAGGTATTACTGGTGCAGAAAGCTGTGCATTTCTTTTAAAATGGCTATCCTTCCTTCATTCATATGGACATACCTGCTGTTGTAAAGTGCTCCATGGAGTAAATTATAAGATTATGACCTTTTTTGTTTTAAACTATTTGAATTCTCCATTTACCAGCACTTAGAAAGTAAGTTAATGTGCTTCTTACTGTAGGTATATCTTTTGGCTGGTGTTATGGTGCACAGCGGCTAGACTTCTTTTTATTGGTTGGGTTGTCCAATCAGTGCGCTCATTTTTTAATCGATCCTTTATTGCATAATTATTCTCACTTCGTAATATCTTTCAGTTATACTCATATGAATGGAGGATAGCTCACAATTCCCAGCATAATCCCTGATGTGAAGAGGTTAAACAGATAGTACCAGATGCTGTGTGTTGTGTACAGTTGTTTTCATTATAGAAAAAGACATTCTCTGCTGTTTCCCCGCAAACGTTTTAGAAAAATTATGAACTGATATGTCCAAGATGCAATAAATCATGCAAATGCTCTTATAGCAGAGAAGACAAAGGTAATCAAACCTTATTTGTTACATCTTTTTAAATATGCTTTTCTTTTAACAAATAATTATGTTTAGTTTGCAAAATGTCCTTGTTGTGACCGGGTGGAATATGGAAGATTAATCATAGCAAAGGACTGACCATTATCTAGCAGGGAAGTGTCTGAAAAGTAATCAGAAAGCCAACATGACCAAAAATGAGGCCAAGTTAGTATTACAACATCTCTGTAACAAAATATTCAGCTGATTTTCTTTTCCAGAAGTTCATCTGTTTTAAATTTGATCGTCCCAAAGCTGAATAGACTCTGGAAACTATTTAGAAAGGTTGACTGTGACGTATTGAACTATAAGTCACTTAACTTTCATTCCTTTACTGACCAGTTTCTGGTTCTGCTAGTTTAAGATCACATACGAGCTACATTTTATCCCAGTACTTAGTGTCACAAGGCAGTGAAGCTAGTCCTGAAAAGTCTAGATAAGATGCCATTGTATCATATGACACACACACACACACACACACACACACACACACACACACACACACACACACACACACACACACACACACACACACACACACCCCTAACAGGCAAGCTGGTTGATTGCCAGGCCATGTCTTTGGGATGTGGCTGGAGAATAGAGCACCCAGCAAAAGTCTATGTAGACCCTTGGAAGACATTCAGAGAAGTTACCGTAGTGGGGAACCATACCACAGAATGAAATGCTGTGAGGGAGCAATGAAAATGACTGCACCACTGTACTATGCCCAACAAAATTTAATAAGTCCAGATTAAAAAAAAATAACTATATAAACCTCATTGTGGGAGTTTTCACCTCATCTCCCATATAAGGGTCTTTTCTTCTTCCCTTCCTGAATTATCCATTTCCTAGTTTAGTCAAAGCTGTGAAAAAGAAACATAGTTTTCCCTTTTCTGTCATTTACATATTGATCAGTTTCATTTTGATGAAAACCATTTGGTGTCTTATGATAGAATGATTTAAAGTACTGAAATCCACAGGTTAAAGGAGGAAACATTTTGCTCTATTCTTCTTTCAAGACAATCTTTTGAGAGGCTGTTGTTGCCATGGATTTAATCCCAGGAAGTCTCCTCTTTTCCTCGGGTCTACTTCACCCTGTCGAAGGCTGACAATATTGAAGCTGACATTGTCGGCACCAAAATGTTGAAAGCGAAAGTCATCGCGCGTGTAAATGGAAATCTTCATAAGGGGAGATTTCCATTTACTGCAATGTAGTGCGATCTCGGAGTTGGTATATTTAAGTAGTGGGGATGGGGGGTGCAGGGGAGCTTGCCCCCCTGCATAGAGCAATTTGTGTTGTGTTTGGGTGTTTTTTTTTTTTTTTGTGTGTTCGATGTTCGGGAGTTTCGACATTTTCATGTTGATTATTACACTGTCGACAGTTTGCATTTTTGACAGTGTAATATAAATGCTTTTCCTCTACTGATTCTTTCTGAAACAAATAGGGTCAGTCACCTAGCACTGGAATATTCTATTCTTGTCTGGGCCTGTGCAGAAATCATCTAGGGCAGTATTTACTTCCACCACTAGAGTGGAACATGTTTTCCTCACCTAAAGCTTGTTTTTAAATTGTTCTGCATATTACATAGTATATATTTGCATGTTTCCTTTCTTTTAGTGGTCCAGAACAAGCACTCATAGACCATTTGGTCAAATACCACTTTTGTGAAGATGAAGCAGAATTTTTTGTTCTCTTGTGAAGACAAAGCTAACCATATTCTACATGCTGGGAGTAACCGGTTTTACTCATACAATTAGTCTAAAGTCACTGTACCTCGGGGAAAGGGAAGTTTCCAATTTCAGAGTCAGTGTGACTTTCAGACAACTGCCTTTTTGCACAGCTGGTCATTACACAGTTCTCCCTCTCTTCAGTCATCTGCTGTACCTCCCTAACTCCTGCCTGACTTGCCCCTTTTGACATGGGTGCCAAGAATGGGGAAATATATAGAGTAACTGATCAAGCAAAGTATGCAAAGAGAAGATCAGAATGTGATGGCATGGTGCCATTCTGACAACTGCACAGGGCTTTTTTGACTGCTCTACCTACTTCCCCACCCATCTCCAAATGTGCAGTGTGGGTGTGCCTGTGGGCAGTGTCACTGTTCTACACCAGTGACTGCTAATCCTTCGTTGTTAATACCATCCCTCCCTCTGTCCAAGGATAGGCACGTTTATTGCCATACTATAAGCAATGTATTTATTTTGTTAAATGATCTGAAAATGTGTTCAATTAATTTATTGAATATGTCCTCAGCATGAGTATGTGTTGAAAATGTACTTTTAATTTAGAAAAAATGCTGTAAGGTTTCTGGATATAAAGCTGAGTAAGGATTGCTATGAGTTTTTGCAGACCAGTATAACAAAACTAGTTAAGGAAAATATATTTGCATGTAATGATTACTTTTATGAAGAACAACATAACAAAATGTAAGTTTTGCCAAACTGACTACTAACACTCGTGTACAGCACACTTTTAAGGCCAGGAGTTATGCCAGGGGCTTATTGAGAAAATGTGATGAAACTTTGAGTAAGAGAGATATTTGCTTTAGACATGCTTTCCATCTGAGAGGTGAGGTGAAGATTGTTTTTGAAAATGGTGAGGATTTTATTTTCCCATTTAAACTGGATTATAAACTACCAGTTTATATAAACATGTATGCTTTAACACTATAATTATTAATAAATGGTGGATTCTGTAAGGCAAAAAGGAAATTGCTGCCACTGTAGGTGATTCCCCACAGTTTAGGTAAAAATGTCAGAGTAACATGAACTTATTAACAGAGGCATTTTGACCTACAAAAGAGTGTCATGGCCAAAATGAAAACTTTTACATGTGGCCTTTGCACACATTGTAAGCATATTACAAAGACTGATTTCTTTAGACATCTTCTTTTGAATCAAATATTTAATTGTACAAATTATGTGGACTGCAATATATGCTCAGCATATTGATTACTGCTACAGTAGCCTTAGCTATATGGGTTAAGTTATATAACAGACGGCCAGCTTCCAAAGCTTCAGGGTACCTTCTACATGCCTAAACTGTCTGACAGCTTGATCTAAGATGACTAAAAGACAAGTGTGGATGCCACGCTCTTCAGAGCTTTACTGCCCTGAAGAATATGCTCATTTAAGGCTTTCAAGGATTGACAGTCAACTTGTGTTGTTCCTTTGCTGGGCAGATAAGTTATCTTTAGGGAAAAAGTATTCCATTCTATATTTTTTGTTTATTATTAACACTTTTCTCTTAAAGCTAGGAGTTTGTGTTTTAATGGACTGCCGTGAAACTGTACTGTACCTTTAAATGGGAGTGCTCTGTTTTTCCTGTAAGTCTAAAAGTCACTTAAAATAACTGAAAAAAAATTTTCTCTGAGAAATTGTATTTATTTTACTTTGTGTTGGAAATTTTTTTTTAAGTATTTTTACTGTATTTGTCTGTGAAAAAGTTGACTCCTTTGCCATCACAGCAGGCTAGCAGTTTGCTTTAGCTGCAAGTGGGCGACTCTGCTGTGGCCATTAGTCGTACATCAGCCCGCTCATCATTTATGCTGGATCCCTCTGGTGTAGTACCTGCACCACTATGGACTTAGGATTACCTACATCCTCTGTGACTGTTGGGGTTCCCTCAATGGGCAAGGTAGAGACACTCGGGAGAGGGAACAGGGAAGACTTCCATGTTTTGCCAGAATGTCAAACCCTGCATATTTGAACTGCTTCTTACTGAAATTGGTACACCTTGTTTGCTGTAGCATAGACTAGATCCAGGCCTGCTGAATCTAGCTTTGTTTGTATAACTTGAGCACTAATCCAGGCATTCTTTAAAGTATTCAATTTTATTTATTACTGCTTGGTAGTAACTTGATTAAAGTGTAGCTATCATTTTAAGTCTTTTGGATTAAGCACTTGGGCTTCAGACCAGTTGTTTTACATTAGGAAGGTTTGTGGCCTGCACTGTGGTGGCAGGACAGGTAGCTTACATCCTTCTAAGTTGGGAACTGCTGATTGAGGGCTCAGTGTCTGTTATTCTAAAAGTGTATTAATTATGGTTTAAGCACTTGGGCTTCAGGCCAGTTATTTTACATTAAGAGGGTTCGTGGTCTGCACTCTTGTGGGAGGAGAGGCTGGACTCTGCCCTTCTGAGCTGGGAATTTTTGGTTAAAGGCTTATAGTGCCTGCATATTTGAACTGCTTCTTACTGAACTTGGTATACCTTGTTTGCTGTAGCATAGACTAGATCCAGGCCTGATGAATCTAGCTTTGTTTGTATAACTTGAGCACTAATCCAGGCATTCTTTATAGTATTCAATTGTATTTATTACTGCTTGGTAGTAACTTGATTAAAGTGTAGCTATCATTCTAAGTCTTTTGGATTAAGCACTTGGGCTTCAGACCAGTTGTTTTACATTAGGAAGGTTTGTGGCCTGCACTGTGGTGGCAGGACAGGTAGCTTACATCCTTCTAAGTTGGGAACTGCTGATTGAGGACTCAGTGTCTGTTATTCTAAAAGTGTATTAGTTCTGGTTTAAGCACTTGGGCTTCAGGCCAGTTATTTTACATTAAGAAGGTTCGTGGTCTGCACTCTTGTGGGAGGAGAGGCTGGACTCTGCCCTTCTGAGCTGGGAATTTCTGGTTAAAGGCTTATAGTGCCTGCATATTTTAACTGTTTCTTACTGAAATTGGTACACCTTGTTTGCTGTAGCATAGACTAGATCCAGGCCTGCTGAATCTAGCTTTGTTTGTATGCTTGTTGTTTGTTTGCTTGTTATTTCCCTGAAAAGCTAATTCCACCTAAAATGCAGATTTTCAGCGCTTCTGTGGATCCCTAGTGATATCTGCATTGCTTACTGTACTTATTTCCTTGTTTCACTTGAAAGAAAGTTACTGTTTGTCATTTTTGCATTTAAGTTACCTTAACACATTGCATTTAAGTTACCTGGCACTTGCTCACTAAAGCAATTATATAAGTCAGCACTAAAAAATTAAAAGCACTACACCCTCACAAACTCCCCTTGAGTACCTTGTTCCCCATTAGCTGTTTTTTCAATTATAAAGGAATTCCCAATACTATTCTAGCATGTCCAAAGGTCAGTTGTCAATCTCCTCTCCAGTCCAGCTGGTGAATCTGGGAATCTTGAGGCAATGTTACAACTGCCTCATGTACACAGACAACCCTCTCCTCCTCCCAAAAAATTCCAACACATGTGAGAGATGCAACCATATAGCCAAACTGGAGGCTAAGCTCTCTCAACTCAGTACTGGCATAACCAGTCAGGAGGAAAAGGAAACCACACTCATTATAATTCCAGTCTCACATAGACCTACCACAACAGCAAACCAAACACATAAACACACAAAAACATACTAGGAGGCTCTAAATAAAAATCTGCCTAAGCAGCAGAGACCTCCAAAGCAGACACCCAAGCAACCACTACCTCAAAATAAAACACGTGCAACACATAGCTCACAAAGCCAGTGTGCCGAACAGTCACAGCCCTTAAGGCTAAACAACACACCTGATACACTTGTAATAGGTGACTCTATCGTCAGGCACACTGGCGTCCCGCTCACCAGGCTGAACAAGGAGAAGGTCACGGTGAGCTGTCTGTCGGGCGCTAGGATCCGCCACATAAAACAAGCACTCAGGTCACTCCAAGGCAAGTACAAATATGACTCAGTCATTGTCCATGCTGGTGTGAATGACCTGAGATATACCTCCCTGGACTACATGAAAAGAGCATGTAGCCCAGGCTGGTATGACCCTGACCTTGAGTAGCATCTTACCCTCACCAAGAATGATACCACAATATGAAGACAAGATGATCAATTTCAACAATTGGCTTAAGTATTGGTGTCATTCAAAGGGGATCCAATGCCTGTCAGCCTGGGATGACATGCTCGACAAGCCACGATGCTTCGCTATGGACGGCTTGCACCTATCACCCCTGGGCTTTCAGATATTGGCAAAGGCTCTTGCTACCCCCATAGTGCCTTTTTTAGGCAAGGCTCAAAAGACAAACCCACCTCCATAGGTATCACAAGGGATAAGAAACTAAGAGTAGTGCTACTCAGCGCCAGAAGTCTAAACCTTAAGATGCACGCATTCAAAACTCTCCTTAGCATGGAGAACATCGATATCTGTGCAGTGACAGAAACCTGGTTCAAGGCTCCTGAGAGCACCCCAGCACTACCAGGTTATACCTCATACCATGCTTTTCGGCTCCAAAACTTGGACCGAACCACAAAAGGAGGAGGAGTATTAATATTCGTCAAAGATACCCACACCTCCAGGTTGGTAGCACAGCACAAAGCATCAGAGACTATCCATGTGCAACTAACAGTGGGTAAAACTGCCATCCAGTTTATAGCCTGTTACAGACCACCCTCCCAAACCCAGGAACCCCACTCGGCCTTCCTGAGAACACTAGAAAATATGAAGGTCTCTCCAAACACCATTATATTGGGCGACTTCAGCTACCCAAAACATAGACTGGGAGCATTACTCTAGCTCCAACACCCTAGCCCAAAGGTTCCTAGAATTTATAAACTCAAATGCTATGGAACAACTTGTTACCACTCCCACAAGAGGGGAAAACATACTGGACCTGATCATCACCAACATGGGGACTCTATGCTCCAAACCAGAAGTGTATCCCTCACTGGTAAGATCAGACCATAAACTAATCTCACTGGATATTCACATCCCGACCCCACCCTCTGCCCAGAAAACCGCAGTGAAAAACTTCTCTAAAGCAAATTTCACACTCCTCAAAACCGAGGTGGAATCCTTCAAAGCCCCTGGGCCTGTGGAAAATATGGCCCAGACCGCAGAATCCTTTATAAACGCATTCTATGAACACCTTCAGGAATGCATGGATCATGCAATCCCAAATAAAACCAAGACCCAATCTTCCAAAGGCAGACGTCCTGTCTGGTGGACCCCAGCCATAAACAAACTATGCAATAGAAGGAGGAAGCTACTACATGATAGAGCAAAATCCCAAAAAGGGAAGGCATCTCTGATCAGTATTAGCAAAAAACTATGGGCATAATCACAAGGCTTTCTTTAGTTATGTTAGGAACCTGGGTGGGAATTCCCAGATATGCTCAGAATTAGTCCAAAATGACAAAAAATACACCGAACCCACAGACATTGCCAACATCCTAGCTGACAGGTTCAGAGCAAACATCTCCCCCCCCCCCCACCAAAAGGGTAAATATCTATCCCAACAGAGTGCTGCCCCCCTGACATCTCAGATGCTCAGGTAGAGCGCGCCTCTCCAAAGCAAAAACACAGCATCAATGGGACCAGACGGTGTCCCGGGCTGCGTCCTACATGAACTCCAAGAAGAGCTAAACCCAAACATAAAACTACTGTTCAGTCTCAGCCTTACTACAGGTTATGTACCCAAAGAGTGGCATACAGCAACAGCGGTCCCTCTCCACAAAGGTGGTGCCTCAACGGATCCTGGAAACTATCGCCCCATAAGCCTGATTAGCTTGTTCTGCACAGCTATGGAAAGGATCATCATGGACCTCATAAATAAAGATATTGGGGACCTACAGACACTGGATCCTACCCAGTTCAGCTTTGTTAAGGGCAGATCCTGCCTCTTAAACCTGGTCGATTTCTTTGAAACAGTCACCAAGGCCATTGACGAGGGGAAGGTGGTCCACACAGCCTACCTGGACCTCGCAAAAGCCTTCGATACAATACCCCACTCGGGCATTATAGATAAGCTCACCAGCTTAAATATAAACCCCTATGTCACTAGATGGGTTACAAACTGGCTCAAGGATAGAACCCACATGGTTAGAATTGCTGGAGCCATGTCAGACTCCAAACCAGTTACAAGTGGCATCCCACAAGTCTCAGTCCTGGGACCTCTCTTGTTCGGTATATATTTCTCGGAGGTACAGGCCAACACGGAAGGACTGTGGCTGACCAAGTTCGCAGATGACTGCAAACTAGGCACCATAATCGACTCTCCAGCCGACACAAGCATCCTCCAAAAGGGCCTCATAGAAACAGACAACTGGTGCCAGAGCCATGGCCTTAAGCTAAATGCCAAAAAGTGTATAGTCATCCCCTTTGGCAAAAACAAAGTGCCCACAAATTACCACATAGGTGGTAATCCATTAAGTGCAGAAGAAGTAATTAGGGACCTGAGGACCCAAGTTGATAGCAGTCTTTCATTTGACAATCACATGGCCAAAGTGGTTAGAAAAACATTTTATATAGCCCACCTAATCATGAAGGGATTCACATCTAGATATGGGGAAGTCATCGTACCTCTTTACTCATCCCTCATCAGGCCCATAATTGAGTACAATGCCCCTTTTGGGATGTACCTTACCAGACTCCTGCAGCAACTGGAAAGACCCCAAAAGTACCTCACCAAGAGGATCAAAGGGCTCAAACAGATGCCATATGCTTCCTGGTTAAAGAAACTCCAGCTCTACTCAGTGGCATACGACCTGCTCAGAGGCGATCTGTGCCTGACGTATAAAGCCATGTCCAACCTGGAATTAATGGACATGCTGCACCTCAGAAAATTCAAATCCCATCGAGCTACATGCTTGAGAGACTTGAACCTCAGCACTGAAATAAATAGAACATGCTGGAGGGACAGATTCATAACCCAGAGGCTCCCTTCACTCTGGAATAAAATCCCAGTCCAGGTTAGGCAGAGTCCCTCATTGACTCTCTTCAAGAGGAATCTTGATGAGTGGATGGGGGATCATAGGGTTACCCCGGGTATCACTTCTGTGTCACTGTTAGACAGAGGCACAGTATACTAACCTCGAAAAAGGGCATAGCAAAATTAATTTAAAATGGGTGGCGAAAGCCAAACACACCTCTGGCTAGGCTTATAAATGCCCTAGGGCAGATAGCCTAGTATGAACCTATGAACTCTGGGGAAGCTGCTACTGCTATTGATAACACTGCTGGTCCCATTTTTCTTATAAAAAATAGAAAACTTAGCATGTATCCATTTCTCAAATTCCTTAGAAGTAATTTACTGGGTCTGGCTCAAGGTTCAGTTCAGGTTATTAATACTTCTTATCTCATAGTTTCTGCTGTAAAAAAAAAAAAAAAGAGAGGTACTGACTTTCCTGAAGAGATTCAAGATTCTGAATCTGAACAGAAGGATGATGGGACAGATACAGTGTTTTCCCCCATATTTCTAATTCATACTCAGTGGAGAGCTCGATCCATGGTGGTGGTGCTGCGGTAGCGTTGTCGCCTCACAGTAAGACACTGCTTGAGTGTCTTCTGCGTGGAGACATGCGTGAATGGGCTTACCTTCGTTGAAGTTTGTGCATTAAGGCTGGCAACTTAGCAAGTAAAAATCAACTGCCAATCATTAGCAGACCGGAGTTCCGCTGTGGCGATTCCTAACCGGGAAAAGCCGAACGAGACAACAACTCAGTGGAGAGCTCAGTTTCTGAGTCTGTCTGTGGAGAGTTCTGTTTATCTGAGATTACTTTTAGAATGTTCCAGTATTTTCAGTGGAAGAATACTGAGGTTTTGCAGTCCCCCAGAAAATACTTTACGCTAATAGAGAAGGAATTTCCAAAACCTGCACCCATTCCGCCAGTTCTGTCATCTTTGGAGGATGTTCGTGTTACTGTCTGCAATTTTCCTGATAGCTTACTGCTCCTAAAAAGCAGATGGGATGTCTAAAGTTCCTCAGTCTTTTAAGTTTTTATATATTAATCTCAAGCCTGATCCAAAAAAAAAAAAAAACTGGACAACTAAAGTCAAGTGTTACCAGAATCAAAAAAAAAATTCAGAATGCAAGGTACCAATAAAGGCTGTCCTTCCAAAAAACGAATGACAGCAGTAGTCCAAAGTCTTTAATAACCAACATAGAAAACAGGATTAAGCGCTTTAATTTCCAACCGGAAACTTCATCAGAATCAACGACAATAACTACCAACTAGGTTAAATACATAGTCAAACACTCTAATTGGTTTAAAAACATAGAGAAACACTCTGGTTTAAAAATGATGAACACACCTCTTATTCAAAACAACAATGTAAAATCACAAAATCAAGATGTATGTATATATGTTCAACAAAATAAAATAAAATATAAATTTGAAATTGGTTTTATAACAGGGGTTGGCCTATGCTACAAAATAAACAACCTAAGTAATTTTGACTGTATTTTAACTTGTTATTTTAACTTCTTAGCTCTTAGTTTTACGGCTGGGGCTAGAGAAATGTGATCATTCAATCCTGGAAATACACAAGCATCTAAACAAAGCAGCCACATCAGTTCCCTAAATTCAAGTCTGTTTTCCCAGTCCCCACCCCTATCATTGCATTTTACACATTCAAGACCCAAAATTTGAAGTCGGCTATAGGAAGATTTTCAAGAAAACTAATGGTAGGGTCAGTAGTAACTTAAATCGCAAGGCATGCACTAGGAATAACTTTTTACACTGCAGAAGTATACACCCTGGACACATTTTTAAAAACATTGTGAAAGGTCAAGGCATGCGGATGTCCAGACTCAACCTCGAACAGTTGATTTTTGAAACAGACTTAAAAGCTCTAAGAGGTAGGTAGGCTTCTTGAGAGGGAGTATCAAACACAGGAAGTGGACACTACTTTGAGTAATGGGTGTACATGCATATGGTCGATCAGTGAATAGTCGAGCGGGTATGGTCTAAAGGAGTGTGGCAACATCTCAAAAATGCGATTCCAAGTGTTGCGAATCGCAAAATCCCGTCCCCTTTTTGACTCATGTTAGTGCTCGTTTTAGGGGGTAGAGCAGTTGGAAATGTTGATTTTGGTGTTTTTACGACATTTGAACGGGTATTACGAGATTCGTGGAGAAAAGTCAGCAAAATGTATGGTCGAGCAATGTGCACTCGACCATATGAATGTAAACCGAGTAATGTCATGCACCTACGGTCCACTGCAGCTAGACCCTATTTTTCAGCGTTTACTGATGACTCTTTGGGTATAGTTAAGGATTACAATAATACTTGGATACCAATGTTTTATAGTAGTGATGTGAATAAATTTACAAATGTGGTCAAGAAATATTGGCCTGTATTGACCAGCAATGACGAGATCAGGAAAATAGTGGGAGATAACCTCAGGTTTTCATTTAAGAACAAAAGTCTGTTAGGAGCATGTTATGTTATCGAGGTGACAACAAGGCTAATACAGGACATACAGCAGGTACCATGCAACCCTGTAACAGTTGCCGGTACTGCACTTATATAGATACCACAGGCATATTCACACACCCAGACACTGGTAAGGTCTACAATTTTAGGATTGAAGCAGACTGTAATACAGCCAATTTGATATATTTGGCTGTTTGTCAGACATGTTTCAGTTTCTACATTGGCAAGACCAGCCGTAAGCTAAAGGACCATATGGCATTAACACCAATTCAGAGAATAATGCATTGATGAAGCACTGTGCCCTTGCTGGGTCATCACATGAGTTTACATTCATGGTCATACAGAGATTGTATTGCAGTAACAGGGGTGGTGACATAGAGAGTTATACAGAAACACAGGAGGTTAAATGGATGTTGAGGTTACAAGCAGATAGGGGTAAAGGTTTAAATGAAAAGATTTCATTAAAGCCCTTTTTGAAACACAGGGAGCTATACAGGTATTTTTTGTTACAGTTACACATAGCTATATGAGATTTTAATATATTTGGTTTTAAAGCTTTTTATATGTGCCTGTAACTGGATGCAATGCTTTCACTTTACTTAAACATTTATTTAAAGAGTGGTGTCAGTTGTTATTTTTTGTCTGATGAAGCAGTACTTACACTGCGAAAGCACTCACATTTTTTACTATTAAAAGGACTGTATATTTTATTCATTGCATAGACTCATTCCTTTTATGAGTTCTTTGTTTTCCTGCTTTGTGGGGATTATAGCAATAACCCACACCTGGGTGTGGGTAATGCTGGAGTTACCCACAGTTGGTGTGGTTTGGTCACGAGGGCAAAGCCCGAGTGGCCAAACAAAGCCAATCGTGGGTAAATACAGCATTACCCACACCCAGAAGTGGGTTATTGCTATTATACAATGACATTATTTAAGAAACAAATAATTACTTTTCTTAAATAATGGCATTGTATAATGCACCCTTGCTGCTCTTCCACAGCTGTCTGGTATTCTGCGGCAGTTCTGATGTACTGCGCATGCGTATGCCTACTCAGTACATCAGAGCTGTGAGTGGAAGCAACGGAGAAAGCAAGATCTCCGTTGCTTTTTACAAACTGTTTCGCTATGTTAAATGGGTTTAACATAGCGAGACAGCTTTAAAAAAAGCAACGGAGAATCTCCGTTGCTGTTTTTAAAGCTGTCTCGCTATGTTAAACCCATTTAACATAGCGAGACAGCTTTAAAAAAAAGCAACAGAGATTCTCTGTTGCTTTTTTTAAAGCTGTCTCGCTATGTTAAATCCATTTAACATAGCGACACAGTTTTGAAAAAAGCAACGGAGAAAGCAAGATCTCCGTTGCTTTTTACAAACTGTCTCGCTATGTTAAACTCGTTTAACATAGCGAGACAGCTTTAAAAAAAGCAACGGAGAATCGACCGTTGCTTTTTTTAAAGCTGTCTCGCTATATTAAACTCGTTTAACATAGTGAGACAGTGTGAAGCAACAGAGATCTTGCATTCTCTGTTGCTGTAAAAAAAGAGTTATAGTAATGGAAAAAGTCCGGGCGACCGGACCTTTTTCCATTACTATAACTCTGATTTACAATGTGCACGCTGACCAGTCAGCGTGCACGTTTTTGAATATTAATGGGGGGTCGTTGTAGAATGAGTTATTTACCATCTGTGCTGCAGTTTGTGTTTGTTGGATTTCCATTCTTTCACTGTTGACAGGTAGAGTGATGGCTGAAGGTGGAATACCAGATGTCGAACTGGCTTATGTACCTATACAGAATTTTCAAACTACCAGCATTCGCAGTCACTTGAGTGACTGTTTAAAAAGCAGGGCTAACCCTCTACTTTTCAGACAGAGACTGCTATCTGATGCTAAGCCAGCTGCTGACAATAATGTTGATTATCTGTTATTTATGCAAAGAATACATGCTTTAGAGTGAGATTTATATAAACCAAAGAGACTCCAAATACAACGCTTCCATTTGGAAGCATGTTTGGAATATAAAGTTGTGCCCAGGGGACTTAGAATCTTGAAAATGCCTAGTTATGGAAACAGGTATCCCCAGATACTGGCTAAATGGCAACAACTGAATTTGGAGTTGAGCAATAACTATTTGCACTTTACCATTACCAGTGTTTAATTCAAGCACAGCAGGGGAAGCTCTGACTACATGCCCCCCTCCAGCTACTGAAACAGGAGCCAGACGTAAAACTACAGTGTTTCACCCATCAGATGCCATTGCAGCTTCTGGAACCAACTCTAACAATACCAGTGCTCAAACAGAAGTGACAGTGAGCCAGCCAGCAGTGTGAGAGATTAATAATGATGGCATTCTACAAAGTGAACAGCGCTTTCACCTTTTTTCTATAACCATACAAGGGACAAACACACAGGAATGTTTGAACAACAGAAATCGTTCACAGAGCAGGGGGAGACTGAAACGCAAGTTTCAGCAGGAACCAGGCAATCTGCACACTTTGAAGAAAATTTGGCAACACAAGGACTGAAATTAGTGTGGAACTTATCCAAAAGGACTCTAACTCCTGGTGAGTTGTCATTGTTAATCAAAGGACTTTTTTTTCAAATATATTTGTATTGAATTTTACAAACTTTTCAAACATACAAAGGAAAAACTGTAAGTCATTACAGGAAGCATAGGTATATATATATATATATATATATATAAAACAGTTAGTACAAAACTATGCATTTATAAAACAGCAGTTATCTAACAGGGAAACTTACATCTTAGAGAATAAGAGAATAATATAAGCAGTAAAGACCCCCAATAACCTATTACAGTCAAAGTCTAGAGATACAAATGGAAAATGGCTTGGAAGGAGGAGTATATGGCAGTCTTAAGAAGAAAGAAAAGTGGTAAGGAGGGTATATCCATATAAATCAACTATTTACACCATGTACAACTATTTATATATTTACAACATATTTACACCATGGATGCCAGGGGATAACAAAATAATATAACAAAATACTTTGTAAAATCAAAAGTTACAGTGTGATGATAACAATGTCTAATGATTATAGGGCCAGATATGATACCAATGGAGGATTTCCTGGAATGTAATGTTAGTGACCCACATTTTGGAAGATTATTTAGTTTGGATTAGGTTAAAAAGGCTAAACCAGTAATTCTGAAAATATTCTTTTTTCTTTTTGTTATTATTGCATAACTTATGTGCAGATATATATTTGATTGCCATTGATGTAAAGTTTTCCCAAGCTATTGCTGAGGGATTGACCCAATTCTTGGCTATAAAATATTTGAGAAGAGTGCAGGCCGTAACACAGATGTGGCGATGGATACCCTTAAGAGATTTAGGAATTATATTTAAAATCATGGTTTGCCAAGAAAATGTGTTTTTTTCGTATCCCATTTTTTCCAGCTGAGGTCTGAGAGAACACCAAAGTCTATAAATATTTTTACAGCTCCAAAAGATGTAAAGTATTTCTACATGTAGGAAGGAACAGAACGGACAGGTTAGGTTTTTATTGTATCTGAATTTCAGTAAGACTGCTGGGGTATAGTAGGAATTGTTGTGTATCATAAGTTGAGCGTAAATTAGGTTTTTGAACGGGGTTAGATTCAGGGTATTATTGATTGCTTCACACTTAGACTCCATAGAAATTTCTCCTTGTATGCCGTCCCAGTATTTGGAAAATAAAAGTGAATGATTATATTTAATGCTTGACACAAGTTTATAGGTATTCAAAGTCATTTTATTCCATAGGGAAAGTGATTTAATGATAGATTGTGATACTGTAATGTCTTGCTCCTTCATTCTATAGCAAGAGAATTTTTGTTTTTTAAGTGAGCTAATTTGTCTTAAGATAGGATCATATTTGTTAGGGGCACCAAATAAGGCTTTGACCTCGGCAACATTTTAAGAGTTATAGAAGTGCCAAACTATGGCTTTCTTAATAATAGGGAAGTTTGTTAGATCGATCATTTTATTATTGATTTTTAAGTTAGGGTTTAGGTGAATAACTTGGAGAATGGGAACAGTATTGTGTAAATTTAAGGAGGTCATCAGAGTTTGAAAGATGTGAATTTTGTTCTTTAATATAGGCAAGAGCTTGAACTTGTAGTCACCATTGGGTGCTAGAAAAGGGACAGCATATGGATTGGATTATTATTATAATTATTATTGAATTATTATGATTGAGTTATGTAGTTTACTGTGAACTGCATTCAGTGAAAATCCAGTTAACTGCTTAGGTTGTCAATTAAAGCTCTTGTTTTTGTCTTTGCTTCTCTAATCCTATTGTTATGTAATTCTGTGTGTAATGCATATTTAGTAAACCCAGTTAGATATCTAGATAGGTAAAAATGTATTTACATTTACTCAGAGCTATTCTGTTTGTTGACGCATATATTTACCCTGTAATTTTGTCCTGTTATAATTACCCCCTTCGTTAACCTCCCTTTATAGCAGTATGCTCAGTTAGAGCTTATCTAAGTTGACTGTCCCTTCTCCAGACAGGAAACCAAAACATATTATTAGGATATTATGGTACTTACTGCTATGCCAGTTATAAATAGAATCTGTGTTACTATCTGCTGTAATGGTTATTAATAGCTCTGGTTATAAATTGTGTTGGTTTCAATAACTTAATAACTTTTATTGTCTGTATTACTCCAGCCTCACTTGCCTATTTACATGGAAATTTTAAAAGTCAGTAATTTTAAAAATGCTGCATGCATTATGTTCTTATGGTGGTATTGTTTTATTATCTCCTTTAACTCCTAACTTGAACGTCACTTTGCCTTTAACTGTCCATTCTATCTACATATATTTTTCAATATTCTTTAACATTTTTGGGAGTGGAATGGAGGTGCAGTTGTCCAATGTTTGTTGGCGCTTGGACTATTGATGCTAGTTTTTATGTCTCCCTGCTCTGTTCTTGTATTATTCTTCATAAGGGAAAATATTTAAAAACAGACCACTTGTATCTATTTAGAACTTATTCAAAAATGACTCAGGGAGGCTGGTGGTTAGGCATGGGGTTTATGGTAAGGAGCATGGATGCCAGAATACGATTTACTACCACATTACACTTTCTGTTATATATAAGGTTCATAGGTTCATAGGTTGGTACTAGGCTATCAGCCCGAGGGCCTATACAAGCCTAGCCATAACAATTCCCTGTCTATTTCTTCCCACACTATTTACTTCCCTGGACCCCTGTCTAGCAGGGCGACTGACATGATCCCCGGGGTGAATTTCCTTTCTCCCATCCAATTGTCAAGGTTCCTTTTGAAGAAGGCCAAAGAGGCACTCTGCTTGACATGTATGGGCAATCTATTCCAGAGTCTGGGGAGCATCTGGGTCAGGAACCTATCCCTCCAGCATGTTTTATTTATTGTGATGACAAGGTTTAGATCCCTGGAGCATGTGGCTTTGATGGATTGGGATTTCTTTAAGTGTAGCATGTCCATCAGCTCTGGGTTTGACATGGCCTTGTATGTTGAGCAGAGATTGCCTCTGAGTAGATGATATCCGACAGAGTATAGTTGGAGTTTTTTAAGGCGGTCGGCGTAGGGCATCTGCTTTAGGCCTGTGGTTCTTTTAGTGAGGTATTTCTGCAGCCTTTCCAGTTGTTGCAGATGTCTTGAGAGGTACATACCAAACGGGGCGTTGTATTCTATAATGGGTCTAATGAGGGATGAGTACAATGGGACAATGACCTCCTTTTTTCTGGATGAAAAGCCCTTAGTGATGAGGTGTGCCACATTGAAGGATTTCCTGACTGTTGTGACGATGTGGTTATTGAAGGTGAGACCACTGTCCACCTGTGTCCCTAAGTCTCTTATCACACTTTCGGTGTTTAGTGTACTGCCACCTATATGGTAATTCACAGGTACATGTTTTTTCCCAAAGGGGATAACTATACATTTCTTGGCATTAAGCTTGAGCCCATGGCTCTGGCACCAAGCATCTGTTTCTGAAAGGCCCTTTTGTAGAATATCCACATAATTTGGGGATTCAATAATAGCTCCCAGTTTGCAGTCATCTGAGAACTTTGTTAGCCAGAGTCCCTTAGTGTTGGCCTGTAGTTTAGAAAAGTAGATGCCAAACAAGAGTGTGTCTACTAATTGGACCGTCCCTAGTAGGGCTTTGTTCTTAGTTTATCTTAGCATATATCTACGTTTTGAATCTAAATTATGATGATTAGTGTGAATTCCTGGAATGTAAATGGTCTCCAAGAAATCAATAAAAGGAAACTAGTTATGCACCTGATTTTTCAGGATAACTCTAACATTGTCTTTCTACAGGAGACCCATATGACAAATGTTCAATGGGATAATATTAAAAAAAGAAATTGGATTAAACTTGTGATATCAACAGGGAATAGTCTTGCATCAAAAGGCACTGTAAGAATAATTAAAAAATCCTTTCCTGGTGAAGTGCTAAATACTAAATCTGACCCGAATGGTAGATGGTGTTTATTTTCCTGCTCATACCCTCAGGTAAAATCCCCTATACTTTTCTTAAACCTATATAGCCCTTGTACAAACCAGCACTTATTCTTCTATGAAATACATAATGTACGACTTCAATTTCCTAATCATCTTTTCATTATTGGTGGTGACGGGAATGCACTCATGGACCCCTTGAATGATAGTTCAAATAAAAACAGGAAACAGCCCTCGCAAGTAACTGCATCTATTCAGGATTTGATAAATAGCTTCAACTTAGTTGACCATTTTTTTAATATTTGACCATGACAGAGAGCTAAATAAGTTCACGTTTTATTTGGCTTCGCACAAAGTCTGGTCTAGAATTGATTATTTTTTGGTCTCTGATATCTTTTCAAACAAAATTACAAACTTTGTCCTTGAAGCTAGATCTATATTGTAGAGTCGAATGCTTACCTTATCGAATCCCTAAACGTCGACCCGTCTTCATTGAACCACGAAAACAATGATCGTCCAGAAGAGCAAAACCGGAAACGTTGAATCGTCATGGTTGGCCTTCTGCGGTATAGCTCCATAAGATAAGATAGTTACGGACCTTAGGGTTAGGGTGAGGGTTAAGGTAAGTGTATAGATGGTAATGTATTTTCGATTTAGTGTAGGGTTTTGTTAAGTTTATGTGTGTGGATTATTTAGTTTGTTTGGGTTTAGCTTTTTAAGGTAAGTGTGCGATTGTTATGGACCTTAGGGTTAGGGTGCGGGTTAAGTTAAGTGCATAAATGGTGGTATATGTAAGATTTAGTGTAGGGTTAGAAGTAGGGTTTAGTTTAGGGTTAGAAGTAGGGTTTTGGTTAGTATATGTATGTGGTTTATTTAGTTTGTTTGTATAGGTAGTATGTAGCGGGCAGTGGGATGGGACAAGTATGACAGTTTGACTTTTTGAATTTCGCGGTTTAGGGCATTCGGTGTTTATGCGGTTTGATGAGGACGAGTCGACATTTAGGGATTCGATAAGGTAAGCGTTTGAGTTTATAATATAGACCCTATATCCAACCACTCGAATGTCTCACTTTGTATTAATCCTACTCACCACCTGAATCATGATGGTAGTAGTCCCACGTGGTCACTAAACAGTAACATTCTTAAAAAAGAAGATGTTCTGCAGGAAAGTAATGATTATCTGAAACAATTTGATGCAGAATCCTGTTTATCCACCATCCCCTTAGATATCCAATGTGCTACGGCCAAAGTGGTCATCAGAGGAATTCTCATACAAAAATCATCTTGTTATAAAAAAAAAGAGAAATTGTACATCAATAACCTCAACAATGAGCAAAAGATGACTGATGCACAACTACAAAAGGGTTTTTATCCTGAACTGGAAAAGAAACTACATGAGATACAAAAAAAAATTTACTTTTTTCACTTACAAAATCAATCCTTGGTAGAACTCAGACTCCTTCACAGATATTCGGAATGGGCCCAAACCCCCTCCAGAACACTAGCTAGACTCATAAACATCAAAGAAGGACCAAACTATATTAATGAAATAAAATACAAAGGGAAAAACTTATACAGTAATGAAGATATTGTTAACTCTTTTGTAAATATCTTCACTGAAATCTATAATCCCAAAAAACAGACTCCAAATGAATTGCACAAAAAATTCCTAAATGAGCTATCTGTTCTAAAATTATCCTCCGTGCAAAACACCCTTCTAAACAGCCCCATAACACTGAATGGAATAATGCTAGCTATTAAAAAACTTAATCCAAATAAGGCGCAAGGACCTGATGGTTTTAGAGAAGAATTTTATAAAACTTTTAGTCGTCACCTTTCTAAAATTCTCCTTGCCATGTATAATTATATAATCTCTAAAGGGATTACTGATAAGTATATGAACAATTTGAAAACAATATTCATCCCAAAACCGAACTCTGACAAGTCCATCCCTCTCTGTTATAGGCCCCATTGCCCTTATTAACGTTAACGTTATCTACCATTTTCGCTAATAGAATTCAGAAAGTTACAGCTACAGCCATTTCTTCTGAACAGTTGGGATTTATGAAACAGAGGCAGCTGTGTGACAATACTCTTACCTTAAACACATTAATGATGTTTCTAAAAAGTGATAACCACCCGCGTTATGCACTCACCCTTGATGCTACCAAAGCCTTTGATAACGTTGATCTAAACTTCCTTTACCTAACCATGAAATTCTTTAACTTTTCTGATCTTATTATCAACACTATTAAGATGCTTTATAACAATGCCTCTACTTCCCTGTATATAAATAAAACTTTATCACACCCTATTAAAATTACCAATGGCACTAGGCAGGGCTGCCAACTCTCACCTTATCTTTTCAATTTATATCTCGAACCTTTCCTTCCCTGGGTTAAACAAAAGACTTATCACCATATCCCAAAAGTCTTCAACATTGATATAAATTATTCTGCATTTGCAGATGACCTAAACATCTATTTTGAGCTTCCTAAACACCGATCTTCATAAAATCCGTAATTCTATTAATCTTTTTGCTGAGGCTGCTCATTATAAATTAAACCCTGCAAAATCATCTATTTTTCCATTAAACCCTGCAAATCATTTAGAATATTACTTCCACCTTTCTGACATCCCTCTCAAATATACACTCAGATACCTAGGAATAAATTTCACACACCCTCACCAAGAACTAATAAAAGCAAACCTATATAGAGTCTGGGATCAGATAAATAACGATCTAACTGAATGGAAAAACATCAGTCTTTCTTTGCTATCAAAATCCGCTTTCATTAAAATGAATATTTTGCCTAGAATCCTTTTTCATCTTAACTCCATCTTCTTAAATGTTTCGAAAAATTTTTTCAGAAAAATGGAAACCACAATCTCAAAGGTTTATGGTTCCCTAAATCAACCAGAATATCATACAGGAAACTAATTACCCCAAAGACCAAAGGTGGTTTAAGTCTCCCGGACTTTAATTTATATTACCACATCATTAATGCTAGTCGTCTAATTCAAATAGCCTGCTATGATCCCTCTGCTGAATCTTGATACCCAACCTGGATCAAAATCTGGTGCAACTATATATTTGTTAATCAGAAGACTTTCGTATATTCCAATGTAGGATTCTAATGTTATAGACTTAGTTGTTGATCTTAGAATGTTTGCTAGAACAGTGATGCTTAGACATGTATTTAAGGGCAATAATACTATACAAACAAATGTTTTTAAGAAGCCCAGTGTAAATAATCACCCTACTGTAGAGGCATTTTGTACTATGTGTGAGAATGACTTTTGTAAAGTTCATAAGAGTTATAATATGTCCAATTTGAGTACTGAAGAAAGAGAAGCACTACAGTGTTTGCAAGATGATGACCTACTATTATTATGCCAGCAGACAAAGGAGGACCTGTAGTGGTCATAGACCGTGTCTTTTATTTGAATTCAGTGCATGATATGTTGACTAATACTAGTGCATATAAATTAATTGATGTTAATTTTTTAAACAGGATTGTTGCAAGAGTCAAGGATTAATAAAGGAAGCCAATCTGGTGGTCCCCTGCCATAAACAAACTGTACAACAAAAGGAAAAAAAACTGTTGCAAAAGAGAGTAAAATCCCATGAGTGGAGGAGCTTCCTGGTCAGCCTCAGTAAGAAGCTGAGATTCCTTATAAGATCCTCCAAAGCTAGCTACGAAAACAAAATTGCCACTAATTCTAAGACAACCACAAAGCATTCTATAGCTATGTTAAGAATCTTGATGGCAACACCCAGATCTGCTCTGAGTTACAGCACAAATGCATGAAAATTACAGAACCAACTGATATTGCCAACATCCTGGCAGATAGGTTCAGTGCTAACTTTACCCCCCCCCCTCACCCCCTAAAGTGTCCATATCTATACAAGAAGAATGCAGAGTCCCTGTAATCACAACTACGCAGGTAAAAGCTGCACTCTCTAAATCCAAAAACACAGCATCCATGGGACCGGACAACATCCCAGGCTGCGTTTTACACGAACTTCAGAATGAACCGGCTCCCCACTTAAGCACCATGTTCAATAATAGCCTCGCATCAGGCTTTGTGCCCACTGAATGGTGCACAGCAACAGTTATCCCACTCCATAAAGGGGGAGCCATCACTGATCCCAGGAACTATTGACCTATTAGCCTGACAAGCCTGGTCTGCAAGGCCATGGAACGTATCATCATGGAACTCATAATCAAAGACATTGGTAACCTCCAAACTTTGGATCCCACCCAGTTCGGGTTTGTGAAAGGCAGATCATGCCTCCTGAACCTGATTGACTTCTTTGAGGCAGTCACCAAAGCCGTATATGAGGGTAAGGTGGTTCACACAGGCTATCTTGACCTCACCAAGGCTTTCGACACCATCCCCCATTCTGGAATTATAGCTAAACTCACTAAACTAGGTATAAATCCCTACATCACAAGATGGGCTACCAACTGGCTCACTGACAGAATCCACACTGTAAAAGTTGCAGATTCCAAATCTGACCTCAAAGCAGTGACAAGTGGAGTACCACAGGGTTCCGTCTTGGACCTCTCCTGTTTGGTATCTACTTACTGAAGTACAGTCTAACACAGAAGGCCTTTGGATAATGAAGTTCGCAGATGACTGCAAACTAGGAGCCATAGTCAAGTCCCCAAATGATGTGAACATCCTACAGAAGGGCCTCGCTGAGACAGATGCCATGGCCTCAAGCTCAATGCCAAAAAGTGCAGTGTCATCCCCTTTGGTAAAAACTCTGTACCCATAAAGTACCACATAGACAGCAATCTACTTAACACCGAATGTGTGATAAGAGACCTTGGGACCCAGGTGGACAGTAGTCTCTCTTTTGATAGTCACATCGCCACAGTAGTCAGGAAGTCCTTCTACATGGCACACCTCATCATAAAAGGGTTCTCATCCAGGAAAAAAGAGGTCATTGTTCCCCTCTGCTCGACACTCATTAGACCCATTATAGAGTACAACGCCCTTTTTGGAATGTACCTCACAAGACACCTGCAGCAGCTGGAAAGGCCACAGAAGTACCTCACAAAGAGGATTACTGGCCTCATGCAAATGCCCTACACTGACTGCCTCAAAAAACTCCAGCTTTACTCCATAGCATATCGCCTACTCCGAGGTTATCTCTGCCTAACATATAAAGCTATGTCAAACCCAGAGCTGTTGGACATGCTACACCTAAAGAAATCCCAATCCCTCCGAGCTACACGCTCTAGGGACCTAAACCTTGTCACCACAATACACAGGACATGGTGGAGGATAGATTCCTGTCCCAGAGACTTCCCATACTCTGGAACAGACTACCCATCTATGTCAAGCAAAGTTCTTCATTAGCACTCTTCAAGAAAAATCTTGATGAGTGGATGGGAAATAGAAAATACACCCCAAGGATCACTTCTGTGTCTCTGCTCAACAGTGGCACAGGAAAATAACTTTCTTGGGTGGCGTAAGCCAGGGAACCTTGTTGGCTAGGCTTACGTAGGCCCTTGGGCCGATAGCCTAGTACTTACTTATGAACCTATGAACCTATGGCATGTTGTTGTGTCACAGCATTATGCCTGAATTATTCAAGTATTTTATAGTAGATAAACCAATTATTCCGAAGCTACACAAACTTCCTAAAATTCATAAGGTCCCCCTGTTACCCCCTTTCAGACCCATTGTCTTAGGCCGGGGATGGTGCACCGAAGCACTTTCTATATTTAATGACAAGAATCTGAGACAATTACATGACAGTAATATTCACATTTTAAGAGATTCCAAACATTTTTTGCATGATCTATATATGTTTACTGAACATGAGCAGAGGTCAATGGATGGTTTTCTGTTAGTAACGCATGATGTTCGGTCCTTATTTACTGTAATACTCAACTCTATAGGCATAGATATTGTGCGTGACTATCTGACATCACATAGTGCATAAACCATTTGCAACATTGATCTGGTATCCTCCCTGTTAGAGATTGTTCTAGAGAACAACGTATTTATGTTCAACCAAGAATTGTACTTGCAGGTAGAAGGAGTAGCCATGGGCACGTCCATAGCTAACAGCTATGCCCATTTAGTCATGGCTCAATGGGAGAACAATACGTTTTTGAATCTGAACATGGGGCAACGAGCGGTTTTCTACAGAGGTTTTGTAGATGACCTTTTTTGCTATGGAATTTGACATTAGAGTCCTGTCAGATAGATTTTTTTGGACATCAAGATTTTCAAAAAAACTAATGGTAGGGTCAGTACTACCTCACATCGCACTAGTGTATGGCAGTAACAGGGGTGGTGACATAGAGAGTCATACAAAAACACAGGAGGTTAAACGGATGTTGAGGTTACAAGCAGATAGGGGTAAAGGTTTAAATGAAAAGATTTAATTAAAGCCCTTTTTGAAACAAAGGGAGCTGTACAGATAGTTTTTGTTATGGTTACTCATAGCTATATGAGATTTTAATGTATCTGGTTTTAAAGCTTTTTATATGTGCCTGTCACTTTATTTTATAGTACACACCCTATTGGATGCAGTGCTTTCACTTTACTATTTAAACAGTGGTGTCAGTTGTTTTGTTATGTCTGATGAAGCAGTACTTACACTGCAAAAGCACTCACATTTTTTACTATTAAAAGAACTGTATATTTTATTCATCACGTTGACTCAATCTTTTTATGAGTTCTTTATGTTCTTCATGTTTGGTTGTTTTTAGGTGGCTTTGCCAGTTGTTTTACTAAAGCATCTTTGCAGACTTTGTTATCATAATCCAAGATATTAGGTGTTATCACAGATAAGGAACTAAATTTTGAATTTTGGATCAAATATGTAGTCGATAAAACTCTACAAAGGCTAAGAATGCTTTGCAAGCAAAATTATTCCTAAAACATAATATGACATTGTTCACAGCTAAAATGTTCTTTTCATATACCATCTTACACTTATCTCACATTTTATGCTACTGCTGTTCACAAATTGAAGCAGACCTACAGTAAAGTGATCTGTTCTGCTGAAGGGTATCTGTCCACTGCAATTCATTCAGAAGTATTACAATAAATCCACTAATGCCAGTGCTGCCTTGGTATAAGACAACTAATACTTGACCACAATTGCTTCTACTTTCCAAACTGTTCTGCTCTGAGAACAATCATAGAATGGTTAAATCCCTCACAGTATTTAACATTATCACATTTCAGTTTTGTATAAGTACCAGCTACCAGACATGGTGAACCTGCATTTTCTGTAGTTGTATCAAAAGTACAGAACATGATCTGCATTAACTTCAAGTAAACTCCCAGTAGAACACCTTAAAACAGCCATTACATCTCACCTTTATTTGAAAAGGGAATGGCTTATGCCCTAATAATAATTCTAAGTCCATCTTTACTTCAGCTCCTGTTTGGCTGCAAAAGAAAAGATTATTTAGTTGACCTTTTACCTTTCACATTTCCTTCCCTCCTGTAACCTTGCTCGCCACTTCCACTTCTCTTTTTTTAAGTTTTCTTTTCCTCCGCTCTTATTTTTCTTCTTCCCCTCATTCATTGACCCCTACCCACGCACCGCTGGCATCATTTTTCTACATCTGAATGTGTCCTCTCCTACTTATGGCTCTCTGGATCTGCATTTTTTTGTTTATAATGCTCATCATCAGAGAAAACACCCTCTGTATATAGTAAAATATATGTTTAAACATTTTTAGGTGGCTTTACCAGTTGTTTTACTAAAGCATCTTTGCAGACTTTGTTATCATAATATTAGGTGTTATCACAGATAAGGAACTATACTGTCACTATATTGTTGAGGTTTTCATTTTAATTGTTTACAACCTATCTGTATATTTTGTTATTCTCTTGAAATTCGGTTTCAAATTGATTAAAATCTATCTCTGTATGTATTCACTTGACTGAAATGTATCTGTATATGTTTTCATTGTAAGAACATTTCTTAAGGAAGCTCTCTGGAAAATAGATTGTGGCCCACTATTTCCTATCTAGGAAGCAATGAAACAAAGAAACAAATATTTGCCACATGTTTTAACAACCAAATTGAATCACAGTGTATAATTTTGAGTTAATCTGCACTATTAAATATATGAGTACGCATTGAAGTTGTTTTGCTATGTTAATGCTTGACATAATTTCCTCAAGTGCATCTAGAGAAATTGATCTCAGCACTGCTGACATAGCAGGATTCATAAACAATGTTCACAATAGCAGATGGAGGGTATATGAAAAAGCACACACATCAGAGCCTTACAAAATTCAGAGAAATATGAAAATAAAAAGACGGCAAGGATCACCCAAAGATAACAAAAAAAGCTTTAATGACAAAGCATTAAACAATAAGCGCTTTCATCACATATAGTGACTTCTTCAGACTGAATAATGACTAAAAACACTACTAATTTAAAGCACATACTATCAGACTTCTAATTGAATGATTAAATAATTAAATAATCATGTATCCTTTAAGTGATGCTTCAAGCCCTTTCTTTTTAAATAGGCTATAAACTCATCTCTGTTGTTTAAGCCGGGTGGAAAACAGGCATTTAATCTCACTTGCCACATATACCAGCTTAATTCACTTTCTGCATCAAACCTTCTGTCATGATTACAAATTTCCTCAAGAACTATAAATTTAAACTTGATGCTGCATTTACTGTTAGCATAATGCTTCGCTAAAGCATTCTTTAAATCCCCTATCTCAACAGCATGCTTGTGTTCATATACACATGGCTACTCCCCATTTCTGCCAGTAATGTTTATTTCCATAGATAAAGACATTGTTCTCTAACACTAACTCTAAGAGGCTACATAAAAGATCAACATCCACCAGCTCACGATCAGCGTAGTCCCTTATAGCTTCTATTCCATAATCATTCAGAATACATGTAAATAAACTATTCACATCCATTGTGACCAATAGGAGCCCTTCATAGGAGACTCTAAGTGCCTTAGGAATTATGCTGAGTCTTTGAGAACTGTCTTTGCTGTAGGTAACACGTTTTTAAGTTCACCTTCTAAGTAGATGGAAAGTGGCTCAGTTATCCACCCTCTGCCTGCCACTATGGGACGCATGGGTGGATCCAGACAATCTTTAAGAATCTTTGGTAGCCCACTTATAACAGGTATAGTGGGAAAAGCTACGTAAAAAAAAAAATATTGCAACTCTTTGTTGATATATCTACTCATCAATTTTTCATATAATATATCTCGTACATTGAGCACAAGTTTATCCACATCCTTTTTACTGATTACAGCATAGATATTCTTTTCGCTCAACATTTCTTCCATTATCCTGACATAATCATATGAATTCATAACCACCAGCGCACCACCCTTGTCTGCTGGTTTTATTATTATATCCATCCTTTTCTGTAACTCACCCAATGCAAGACGCTCGCTACGATTCAAATTATAAAAATGTTTACCGCTTCCTTCTTCTCTATGGTTAGCTATTTCATTCTCACATAAGCGTACAAACATATCAACTGTTGGAAGGCTTAGTGGCACAAATGTGCTTGGTTTCTTATATTGTTTCCTATTGCTTGTTGTTTGCACACACTCATTGCCAAATATATGTTTTAGAGTAACATTCCTTGCAAAGCATTTGAGATGTATTACAAATTAATTCAGAGGGGACCGGATAGATGGTATAAAAGTCAAGCCTCTCTCAAGGATACTCCATTGGTTCTTCATTCCTATCCAAGACATATTTTTAGGAACATAGTGGACAATCAAACGACACGCATTTCAAAGTTATGTACCAGAGAGGATACCTTTCTGAAGGAACATAAGGGATTATTAAAAAATTGTAAGGAGAGAGGTTACACTGAAGAAGTTATTAGGATGAATGCTATGAAAGCAAATGAGCTGAGGTCTAATAAAGGGAGACCCTATTATTCTAAGCACCGAAATTGCGAGCAAACAAGTTCAATAGTACCAATAACTAATAATGTAAGGTACACTCTGCCATACAGTACTGGCAACAAAACGATATGTGATGTCGTTAAAATATATTGGCCAGTATTGACGTCTGATGCCAAAATAAAAGAAATTGTTGATGACAATCCCAGATTTGCTTTCAGAAATAAGAAACACTTGAAGAGGCTATTATGCCATAAGGATAGTAGTATTAAGGGAGTAAGTAATACCACACATACACGTAGAGGCACTTGGAAATGTGGTTGCTGTAAAGCTTGTCATTTGATCAATACAAGCAATGTTTTTAAACATCCAAAACAGGAAAATGTTACAGTTTACAAAGTTGAGCTACATGCACTACCAAAAATGTGATTTACATCACTACATGCTCTCTTTGCTTAGCCTATTATATAGGCAAAACAAACAGAATGCTAAAAGAGCGTATCCTACGGCATTCTTCTGATATAAGGAATAAAGTAGATACAAATGTTCTCCACTCACATGTGAAGCTTAATAACACCCATTCGTTTAAGTTTATGGTCATCTCTTTTGTAAAAGAAACATTGAGAGGAGGTGACCTGCAGAACAAAATGGAGGTAGAAGAACTCAAATGGATAATAGACCTGAGGGTAGATTGCCCTCCAGGCTTGAATGGAATGGTACCGTTGAAACCAATTTTGAAACAACGAGGTTTAAATGTAAGGAGATAGTGGAACAGCTTCATCCCTATTGGTTTAAACTGAGGGAGTGCTTTATTTGAATGACAGCAACTTTGTGTTTATGAAGAAATTATGTAAACTGAGGGAGTGCTTCATTTGAGTGACTGCTATTATGAGGAAATTATGTTCATAGGTTCATAGGTTCATACTAGGCTATCTGCCCTAGGGCATTTATAAGCCTAGCCAGAGTGTGTTTGGTTTTCACCACCCATTTTAAATTAATTTTGCTATGCCCTTTTTCGAGGTTAGTATACTGTGCCTCTGTCTAACAGTGACACAGAAGTGATACCCGGGGAAAACCTACGATCTCCCATCCACTCATCATGATTCCTCTTGAAGAGAGTCAATGAGGGACTCTGCCTAACCTGGACTGGGATTTTATTCCAGAGTGAAGGGAGCCTCTGGGTTATGAATCTGTCCCTCCAGCATGTCCTATTTATTTCAGTGCTGAGGTTCAAGTCTCTCGAGCGTGTAGCTCGATGGGATTTGGATTTTCTGAGGTGCAGCATGTCCATTAATTCCGGGTTGGACATGGCTTTATACATCAGGCACAGATCGCCTCTGAGCAGGCGGTATGCCACTGAGTAGAGCTGGAGTTTCTTTAACAGGGCAGCATATGGCATCTGTTTGAGCCCTTTGATCCTCTTGGTGAGGTACTTTGGGGTCTTTCCAGTTGCTGCAGGTGTCTGGTAAGGTACATCCCAAAAGGGCATTGTACTCAATTATGGGCCTGATGAGGGATGAGTAAAGAGGCACGATGACCTCCCCGGTCTAGATGTCAATCCCTTCATGATTAGGTGGGCTATATAAAATGTTTTTCTAACCACTTTGGCCATGTGGTTGTCAAATGAGAGATTGCTATCAACTTGGGTCCCCAGGTCCCTAATTACTTCTTCTGTACTTAATGGATTACCACCTATGTGGTAATTTGTGGGCACTTTGTTTTTGCCAAAGGGGATGACTATACACTTTTTGGCGTTTAGCTTGAGGCCATGGCTCTGGCACCAGTTGTCTGTTTCTATGATTCCCTTTTGGAGGATGCTTGTGTTGGCTGGAGAGTCGATTATGGCGCCCAGTTTGCAGTCATCTGCGAACTTGGTCAGCCACAGTCCTTCTGTGTTGGCCTGTACCTCCGAGAAATATATACCGAACAAGAGAGGTCCCAGGACTAAGCCTTGTGGGTCGCCACTTGTAACTGGTTTGGCGTCTGACATGGCTCCAGCAATTCTAACCATGTGGGTTCTGTCCTTGAGCCAGTTTGTAACCCATCTAGTGACATAGGGGTTTATATTTAAGCTGGTGAGCTTATCTATAATGCCCGAGTGGGGTATTGTATCAAAGGCTTTTGCAAGGTCCATGTAGGCTGCGTGGACCACCTTCCCCTCGTCAATGGCCTTGGTGACTGTTTCAAAGAAATCAACCAGGTTTAAGAGGCAGGATCTGCCCTTAACAAAGCTGAACTGGGTAGGATCCAGTGTCTGTAGGTCCCCAATATCTTTATTTATGAGGTCCATGATGATCCTTTCCATAACTTTGCAGACCAAGCTAGTCAGCCTTATGGGGTGATAGTTCCAGGATCCGTTGAGGCACCACCTTTGTGGAGAGAGACCACTGTTGCTGTACGCCACTCTTTGGGTACATATCCTGTAGTAAGGCTGAGATTGAATAGTAGTTTTATGTTTGGGTTTAGCTCTTCTTGGAGTTCATGTAGGATGCAGCCCGGGACACTGTCTGGTCCCATTGATGCTGTGTTTTTTGCTTTGGAGCGGGCAGCTCTTACCTGAGCATCTGAGATGTCAGGGGGGCAGCACTCTGCTGGGATAGAGATTTGCCCTTTGGTGGGGGGGAGAAGTTTGCACTGAACCTGTCAGCTAGGATGTTGGCAATGTCTGTGGGTTTGGTGTATTTTTTTGTCATTTTGGACTAATTCTGAGCATATCTGGGAATTCCCACCCAGGTTCCTAACATAACTAAAGAAAGCCTTGTGATTATCCTTAGTGTCCTGTGCAATTTTTCTCTCAAAGCTGGCCTTAGACGATTTTATGAGTGCCCATAGTTTTTTGCTAATACTGATCAGAGATGCCTTCCGTTTTTGGGATTTTGCTCTATCATGTAGTAGCTTCCTCCTTCTATTGTATAGTTTTTTTATGGCTGGGGTCCACCAGACAGGACGTCTACCTTTGGAGGATTGGGTCTTGGTTTTATTTGGGATTGCATGATCCATGCATTCCTGAAGGTGTTCATAGAATGCATTTTTAAAGGATTCTGCGGTCTGGGCCATATTTTCCACAGGCCCAGGGGCTTTGAAGGATCCCACCTCGGTTTTGGGGAGTGTAAAATTTGCTTTAGAGAAGTTCTTCACTGTGGTTTTCAGGGCGGGGGGTGGAGTCGGGATGTGAATATCCAGTGAGATTAGTTTATGGTCTGATCTTACCAGTGAGGGATACACTTCTGGTCTGGAGCATAGAGTCCCCATGTTGGTGATGATCAGGTCCAGTATGTTTTCCCCTCTTGTGGGAGTGGTAACAAGTTGTTCCATAGCATTTGAGTTTATAAATTCTAGGAATCTTTGAGCTAGGGTGTTGGAGCTAGAGTAATGCTCCCAGTCTATGTTTGGGTAGTTGAAGTCGCCCAGTATAATGGTGTTTGGAGAGACCTTCATATTTTCCAGTGTTCCCAGGAAGGCCGAGTGGGATTCCTGGGTTTGGGAGGGTGGTCTGTAGCAGGCTATAAACTGGAAGGCAGTTTTACCCACTGTTAGTTGCACATGGATTGTCTCTGATGCTTCGTGCTGTGCCACCGACCTGGAGGTGTGGGTATCTTTGACGAATATTGATACTCCCCCTCCTTTTGTGGTTCGGTCCAAGTTTTGGGGCCGAAAAGCATGGTATGAGGTATAACCTGGTAGGGCTGGGGTGCTCTCGGGAGCCTTGAACCAGGTTTCTGTTACTGCACAGATATTGATGTTCTCCATGCTAAGGAGAGTTTCAAGTGCGTGCATCTTGAGGTTTAGACTTCTGGCGTTGAGTAGCATTACTCTTAGTTTCTTATCCCTTGTGATACCTATGGAGGTGTGTTTGTCTTTGAGCCTTGCCTAAAAAGGCACTATGGGGGTAGCAAGAGCCTTTGCCAATATCCGAAAGCCCAGGGGTGACAGGTGCAAGCCATCCCTAGCGAAGCATCGTGGCTTGTCGAGCATGTCATCCCAGGCTGACAGGCATTGATCCCCTTTGAATGACACCAATACTTAAGCCAATTCTTGAAATTGATCATCTTGTCTTCATATTGTGGCATCATTCTTGGTGAGGGTAAGATGCTACTCAAGGTCCGGGTCATACCGCCTGGGCTACATGCTCAGAGAGCTCCTCTATGTCTCTTTTCATGTAGTCCAGGGAGGTACGCCACAGGTCATTCACACCAGCATGGACAATGACTGAGTCATATTTGTACTTGCCTTGGAGTGACCTGAGTGCTTGTGTTATGTGGCGGATCCTAGCGCCCGACAGGCAGCTCACCGTGACCTTCTCCTTGTTCAGCCTGGTGAGCGGGACGTCAGTGTGCCTGACGATAGAGTCACCTATTACAAGTGTATCAGGTGTGTTGTTTAGCCTTAAGGGCTGTGACTGTTCGGCACACTGGCTTTGTGAGCTATGTGTTGCACGTGTTTTTTTTTTCGGGTAACGGTTGCTTGGGTGTCTGCTTTGGAGGTCTCTGCTGCTTAGGCAGATTTTTATTTAGAGTCTCCTAGTATGTTTTTGTGTGTTTATGTGTTTGGTTTGCTGTCGTGGTAGGTCTATGTGAGACTGGAATTGTAGTGAGTGTGGTTTCCTTCTCCTCCTGACTGGTTATGCCAGTACTGAGTTGAGAGAGCTTAGCCTCCAGTTTGGCTATATGGTTGCATCTCTCACATGTGTTGGAATTTGTTGGGAGGAGGAGAGGGTTGTCTGTGTACATGAGGCAGTTGTAACATTGCCTCAAGATTCAAAAAAAAAAAGAAGAACAGTGCAAAAGTCACTAATAACCTTCCAAAAGCACTGTGAGGAGGCAAAACACCGGTCAGCCCAGAATTTATCGCAAACGTTTATTTGAAAGATGATAAGCGTTAAACGCCAACCTTAAAACAGCGTTTTTCGTCTGCACTTCAGACTTCTTCAGACAGCAGTTGTGAAATAATTAAACAATTAAATAAAATAAATCACTTATATATATACATCCTGTCTAATTCAAAAGGTCCAATAGAAAACTAAATCTCATGAATAATTAATCAATTGGCCTATCTTTTATACAAAAATGCATATGAAACCATTTTATATACAGAAAATAAACATATTTTGATATAGAATCTATATAAATGTTAAATATATTATTCAATGTATTGAATTCTTAAGTTAAAATTGATTAAAAAATATCATATTGTATTTAATCTACGGGTATCTAAACCTATCTGTTATAATTCTAATGCAACACCCCCCTCTAGTGATTAGTATAAAACAGTACTTTGTTTTTTTGTTAAAATCTGAAAACCATTCACAAAACACATATAAATAATGCATCACAATACCATATATTGCAATATTAAATGAATAATTGAATGAACAATTGCCATACCAAAATATTATATTAAACTATGTTTTGTTCAACAATCACACCTAACAAAAATATCTTGATATATCATACACCATCCTTTATAATCTGGCAGCTCTCATTTTGAGAACAGGTACAAGGGAAATATAGTCATTCAGACCTGGGTATCTATTGGCCTCTAAAACCACTTGCCAATATAATTCCCTATATTCGATCCTAGTTTCCCATGGTCCTCCCCTCTCATCTAACTCCACTTCTTCAATAACAAAAAACTTGTATCTAGCTAGAGGACAAAGGGTGGTATGTCTATACAAAGCATTGGTCATTTTTTTATTTTTTATATCATTTAAATGTTCATATACCCTTCTTCTCATTTTTCTCTCGGTCTTCCCTATATAAAAACAAGGGCATATTTCACACATTGCAATATATACCACCCCAAAAGAGTCACAAGTATTAAAGGTCTTACTGACTAATTTTCTAGACCTAGATTCAAGATATATCTGTGAGGCATTTAACATTACAGGGCATTGAGGACACATATGACAAGGAAAAGTTCCAGGCATCTTGTTTACTTTTTTCTTTGGCCTATTATTTATTGATAGACAGTCTTTCAAATTTCTACCTCTCCTAAAAATAATCTTCGGTGGTTCCTTCCCCGTACAACTTAAATCGGTAATTTGAGCAAATTTATCCCATTCATTGTGAAAAATGTTTTGAATTCTTTTTGCATCACCACTATAATCTATAATAAAAGCATTATTGAATTTAATGTTATCATTCTCATATTCGAGCTTCATGGTTTCAGTAGATATTACTTTATTGAAACTTTTAGGGTCTTTACCTAGAATAGGTTGAAATCTCTCCTCCCTTCCTCTAACCACCTCTTCATATATGGTGGAACAAAAATCTGGAGGGTATCCTCTTTCAATGAACATCTGGGTTACAAACTTACATTCCTCAATAAAATCGGAGTCTTCAGATGTCATCCTAGAGATCTTGACAAATTGACCCTTTACTATGCTCTTTTTTTGATGAAACGGGTGAGCACTACTAAAATGTAGGTAACTATTGGAAAAAGTTTTTTTTCTAAATATCTTAGACTTGAAACCATTTATTCCTTTTATCAGCTTAACGTCTAAATAATTCATTTCTTCAAAACTAACCTCATGTGTAAAACTTAAAAAATCTGTTGTGTGGTTAATATAATTGATGAATTCATTCAATTTTTCATGACTATCTTTCCATAAAATAACTATATCATCTAAAAACCTTTTGTAGAGACACCATGAGTCTTTATATATACAATTATGGATGAATTTCACTTCCCAGGTATTTAAAACTAGATTGGCAAAAATGGGTGCACATCTTGCACCCATCGCCACACCACTAGTTTGTTGAAAATATTCACCTTGAAAATAAATGTAATTGTATTTTAATACAATTTCCATTAATACAGTACATAAATATACTTCATTGTCATTTATTACTACTCCCGACAGTCTAATTGCCTCTTCAAACCATTCTAATCCTGTTGTATGCGGAATAGAACCAAAAAGATCCACCACATCTATAGTTAAGAAAATTAAATCTTGTTTGAACAATTCCCTTTTGACACTGTACAAAAAATCCCATGAATCTTTTAAAAAAGATGTACCTCTCATCATACATGGTTTAAGTTTTATGTCTATATATCTAGCCAAAGGAGAAATGACAGACCCTTCAGCAGCCACAATTGGGCGTAGTGGTGGGTCATTTATATTTTTATGAACTTTGGGAATCCCAAAAATGCCTGGAATTTTTGGTCTATTAACATGTAAAAATTCAAAAAGCTCTTTGTCTATAAATCCTTCTAGAAATAGATCATATAACATGTTGTATATTCTCCTGTAACCTATATTTATCTCATTCCTAGAAATATTGGCATATTTTGACTCATCCAATAGCATATGTGACATCTTAGCCTCATAATCGATGTTGTTCATCAAAACAATCCCTCCTCCCTTGTCCGGTTTCATAACTCTTAGATTTGCATTCCCTCTTAAATCTTGAAGAAGTTTATGTTCAGTAACTGCCAAATTTGGAATAATTCTGTTGTTCTTGACTATTTTCCTGAACTCACTCTCTATATTATATTCTAAATTTTTAAGTTGGGTGTGCATAGGGGGGTTCCATATACTTGTCCTTTTTAATAATTCAGTTTTTCCACTACCGGGTGTGTCCCCGCAAATTAAATTCAAATTAATTTTCCTTAAAAACATTTTCAAATCTATAATTAATTTACTAATATCACACCTAGTCCTGGGTACAAAATTTAATCCTTTAGAAAAAAGACTGAAATATGTACTATTAATGGATAAATCAGTATAATTAAAAATATGAAAATTCTTGTAATCATCATTGGTATAAATCACAATATTTTCATCACTAAAAACTGAAATGTCCAGATAGTCAGAGTGAATGGGATCATTAATTACCACCAAATCATTGTCTAAAATCTCCTCCCTCTCCCCCTCCATGTAGTTTGCTGAAAATTCCCCTCCCTCTGGTTCCTGATTCTCTCGGATCTCCGGAGGGGTGGATATTCTAAAGGGTCTAACTGACCTAAGTCACTTCTATTTTCATCATATATACTTCTCTTATCTGTTTGTTTCCCAAAATGGGAAAATTCTCTATAATGATTCAAAATAGCTCTAGGTTTTGGGTATTGGAAATTATTTTCATATTCAAAGACATCTCTATCAATTTTCCTATTATTTTTTTCTAGAATTTTTTCACATTTCATATCAATATTCCTCCTCATATCAAAATATTTCTTTTTTTCTTCATCCACTGTGAATAACAAATCATTAATGATTTTCTCATTAATAGTATCAATGAGTTTCAATAACTGTTCCATTTCTTCATCATTATTTTGGACCATAGCCCTTAAAAGGTCAAAACCCCAGTTGTCAAACATTTTAATTAAAGAGTCATGAAAACATGTCCCTTCTTTAACATTATTGGGGAATTTGTGTACCCTTAAACCTTTTGGGACAATTTTAACACCCAAACATTCTTTAAAATAAATGTTTTCTATATTCAAAACTTTATATTTAAACAATAAATCATTCAAACTGTTTATATTATCTGCATAACTGCACACATAACCCTCATTCCTCTTAACAAAATTCCGTAATTCAACCTTTTGAATAAGCCAGTCATTCAAAGGCTGTCTTAAAAAATTACAGTCACCTTGCTCTGCTGAGCTTTCAGCCTCGCCTATTGCTCGTGATTCGTTATGCCTTCTTGGACTATTCCTTTCACCCTGGGTGGAAACGCATGTTGGATTCCTTCTACTTGTCCCAGCGTTAGCCATTTCTTTAGGGCTTGAATGCGCTCGCTGTCCCAAGGGTCCATTGCCACTTTCATTCACTCGCCGACAAGTAAACGCTTCCTGATTCCCAGGTATAGTGTTGTTAACACTACTTTGCGTCAAAGATACGCATAAAGGAGTCAGTACTGTTATCAGCTGACTAAGCTGACCAATAAGTGCATCGAGTTGGTTCCCCTTCGTTTCACGAATATCCTGGTTCAACAGGGAAAAGCTCTCCTCGCCCTCCATGTATCAGCACCAATAAACAAAAAAAAAAAGAAGAGCAGTGCAAAAGTCACTAATAACCTTCCAAAAGCACTGTGAGGAGGCAAAACACCGGTCAGCCCAGAATTTATCGCAAACGTTTATTTGAAAGATGATAAGCGTTAAACGCCAACCTTAAAACAGCGTTTTTCGTCTGCACTTCAGACTTCTTCAGACAGCAGTTGTGAAATAATTAAACAATTAAATAAAATAAATCACTTATATATATACATCCTGTCTAATTCAAAAGGTCCAATAGAAAACTAAATCTCATGAATAATTAATCAATTGGCCTATCTTTTATACAAAAATGCATATGAAACCATTTTATATACAGAAAATAAACATATTTTGATATAGAATCTATATAAATGTTAAATATATTATTCAATGTATTGAATTCTTAAGTTAAAATTGATTAAAAAATATCATATTGTATTTAATCTACGGGTATCTAAACCTATCTGTTATAATTCTAATGCACCACCCCCCTCTAGTGATTAGTATAAAACAGTACTTTGTTTTTTTGTTAAAATCTGAAAACCATTCACAAAACACATATAAATAATGCATCACAATACTTTATATTGCAATATTAAATGAATAATTGAATGAACAATTGCCATACCAAAATATTATATTAAACTATGTTTTGTTCAACAATCACACCTAACAAAAATATCTTGATATATCATACACCATCCTTTATAATCTGGCAGCACTCATTTTGAGAACAGGTAAAAGTTTCAATAAAGTAATATCTACTGAAACCATGAAGCTCGAATATGAGAATGATAACATTAAATTCAATAATGCTTTTATTATAGATTATAGTGGTGATGCAAAAAGAATTCAAAACATTTTTCACAATGAATGGGATAAATTTGCTCAAATTACCGATTTAAGTTGTACGGGGAAGGAACCACCGAAGATTATTTTTAGGAGAGGTAGAAATTTGAAAGACTGTCTATCAATAAATAATAGGCCAAAGAAAAAAGTAAACAAGATGCCTGGAACTTTTCCTTGTCATATGTGTCCTCAATGCCCTGTAATGTTAAATGCCTCACAGATATATCTTGAATCTAGGTCTAGAAAATTAGTCAGTAAGACCTTTAATACTTGTGACTCTTTTGGGGTGGTATATATTGCAATGTGTGAAATATGCCCTTGTTTTTATATAGGGAAGACCGAGAGAAAAATGAGAAGAAGGGTATATGAACATTTAAATGATATAAAAAATAAAAAAATGACCAATGCTTTGTACAGACATACCACCCTTTGTCCTCTAGCTAGATACAAGTTTTTTGTTATTGAATAAGTGGAGTTAGATGAGAGGGGAGGACCATGGGAAACTAGGATTGAATATAGGGAATTATATTGGCAAGTGGTTTTAGAGGCCAATAGATACCCAGGTCTGAATGACTATATTTCCCTTGTACCTGTTCTCAAAATGAGAGCTGCCAGATTATAAAGGATGGTGTATGATATATCAAGATATTTTTGTTAGGTGTGATTGTTGAACAAAACATAGTTTAATATAATATTTTGGTATGGCAATTGTTCATTCAATTATTCATTTAATATTGCAATATAAAGTATTGTGATGCATTATTTATATGTGTTTTGTGAATGGTTTTCAGATTTTAACAAAAAAAACAAAGTACTGTTTTATACTAATCACTAGAGGGGGGTGTTGCATTAGAATTATAACAGATAGGTTTAGATACCCGTAGATTAAATACAATATGATATTTTTTAATCAATTTTAACTTAAGAATTCAATACATTGAATAATATATTTAACATTTATATAGATTCTATATCAAAATATGTTTATTTTCTGTATATAAAATGGTTTCATATGCATTTTTGTATAAAAGATAGGCCAATTGATTAATTATTCATGAGATTTAGTTTTCTATTGGACCTTTTGAATTAGACAGGATGTATATATATATAAGTGATTTATTTTATTTAATTGTTTAATTATTTCACAACTGCTGTCTGAAGAGCAGACGAAAAACGCTGTTTTAAGGTTGGCGTTTAACGCTTATCATCTTTCAAATAAACGTTTGCGATAAATTCTGGGCTGACCGGTGTTTTGCCTCCTCACATTGCCTCAAGATTCCCAGATTCACCAGCTGGACCGGAGAGGAGATTGACAACTGACTTTTGGACATGCTAGAATAGTATTGGGAATTCCTTTATAATTGAAAAAAGGGCCAATGGGGAATGAGGTACTCAAGGGGAGTTTGTGAGGGTGTAGTGCTTTTAATTTTTTAGTGCTGACTTATATAATTGCTTTAGTGAGCAAGTGCCAGGTAACTTAAATGCAATGTGTTACAGGTAACTTAAATGCAAAAACGACAAACAGTAACTTTCTTTCAAGTGAAACAAGGAAATAAGTACAGTAAGCAATGCAGATATCACTAGGGATCCACAGAAGTGCTGAAAAGCCATGTTTTAGGTGGAATTAGCTTTTCAGGGAAATAACAAGCAAACAAACAACAAGCATACACAGCTAGATTCAGCAGGCCTGGATCTAATCTATGCTGCAGCAAACAAGGTGTACCAATTTCAGTAAGAAACAGTTCAAATATGCAGGCACTATAAGCCTTTAACCAGAAATTCCCAGCTCAGAAGGGCAGAGTCCAACCTCTCCTCCCACAAGAGTGCAGACCACGAACCTTCTTAATTTAAAATAACTGGCCTGAAGCCCAAGTGCTTAAACCAGAACTAATACACTTTTAGAATAACAGACACTGAGCCCTCAATCAGCAGTTCTCAACTTAGAAGGATGTAAGCTACCTGTCCTGCCACCACAGTGCAGGCCACAAACCTTCCTAATGTAAAACAACTGGTCTGAAGCCCAAGTGCTTAATCCAAAAGACTTAGAATGATAGCTACACTTTAATCAAGTAATGGTTTCGAAAAGATTGTGATTGTTTTTTTCAAGTTTTTAAACTTTTAGTCTTAGGTGCAGTAAACAGGATCTGAAGAAGGCTAACGCTGAAAGCGCTTGTCCTGCTTGCCCATTTTTTGGCTTTGTTGCATTAAAGTTTTTATACGTGGCTACAGCTGTGGACACAGTCTACATATTAGAGTGGTCAAGCAGCATTTGTCATTGTAAACTTGACATGCTGTTCAGAGTAGCATTGCTGTGCAACATCAGCTTTAGAAGAAATACAATGCACTTTTTTTTTACACAAAGAGATACACACACATCTCTTAATTGTGTTCTGTGCACACAAGCATGGTGTTACAACCAAACCATCCCACCTCACAATGCAGTGAAGACACCAACTTCACATCAATGAGTGTGATCCTGATACCAATTCCCTTCTTTTTTTTTTCTGTCTCCCTGTAAGGGACCATCAACAGCTTCCACTCATCTTTTCATTCACGGGGTCTAATGGATATGATGTAGCCTCCACTGGGCAAGCCCTGACCCATGTGCAGGTCCACTGAGTAGACTCAGGACACTGGTGCAGCATCATACTGCTGGTCCTAGGGAGCATAGCCTAACCCATCCCCACACAGCAGCCTTGCAAGCTCCTCTATGGTTGCCTTCATGGGTTCATAGATTCATAGGTAGGTACTAGGCTATTGGCCCTAGGGCCTATACAAGCCTAGCCAAAAAGGTACCCTGGCTTTAGCCACTCAAGAAAATTATTTTCCTGTGCCCTTGTCAAGCAGAACCACAGAAGTGATCCCTGGGGTGAATTTCCTATTACCCATTCAATCATCAAGATTTTTCTTGAAGAGTGCTAATGAGGAGCTCTGTTTGACATAGATAGGTAGTCTGTTCTAGAGTATGGGAAGTCTCTGGAACAGGAATCTATCCCTCCAGCATGTTCTGTTTATCGTGGTGACAAGGTTTAGGTCCCTAGAGCGTGTAGCTCGGAGGGATTGGGATTTCTTTAAGTGGAGCATGTCCAACAGCTCTGGGTTTGACAAAGCTTTTTATGTTAGGCAGAGATCGCCTCTGAGTAGGCGATATGTGACAGAGTAAAGCTGGAGGTTTTTGACACGGTCTGCGTAAGGCATCTGTTTGAGGCCAATAATCCTCTTTGTGAGGTATTTTTGCGGCCTTTCCAGTTGTTGTAAATGTCTTGTGAGGTACATACCAAAAGGGGCATTGTACTCTATAATGGGTCTAATGAGTGATGAGTAGAGGGGAACAATGACCTCTTTTTTTCTGGATGAGAAACCTTTTGTGATGAGGTGTGCCACATAGAAGGATTTTTTGACCACTGTGGTGATGTGATTATCAAAGGAAAGACTACTGTCCACCTGTGTCCCAAGGTCTCTTATCATACTTTCAGTGTTAAGTAGACTACCGCCTATGTGGTAGTTCATGGGTACAGAGTTTTTACCAAAGGGGATGACAATGCACTTTTGGCATTGAGCTTGAGACCATGTCTTTGACACCAGGCATCTGTCTCAGTGAGGCCCTTTTGTAGGATGTCCACATCTTTAGAAGTTTTGATTATGGCTCCTAGTTTGCAGTCATCTGTGAATTTAGTTAGCCAAAGACCTTCTGTGTTAGCCTGTACTTCAGAGAAGTAGATACTAAACAGGAGAGGACCCAGGACTGAACCCTGTGGTACTCCACTTGTCACTGGTCTGAAGTCTGATTTGGAGTCTGCTACTTTCACAGTGTGGGTTCTGTCAGTAAGCCAGTTGGCAAGCCATCTTGTGACATAGGGATTTATACCTAGTTTAGTGAGTTTATCTATAATTCCAGAGTGGGGGGTGGTGTTGAACGCCTTGGCGAGATCTAGATAGGCTTTGTGAACCACCTTACCCTCATCTATGGCTTTGGTGACTACTTCAAAGAAGTCTATCAGGTTTAGGAGACATGATCTGCCTTTTACAAACCCAAACTGTGTGGGGTCCAGAGTTTGGAGATCTCCAATGTCTTTATTTATGAGTTCCATGATGATACGTTCCATGGCCTTGCAGACGAGGCTTGTCAGGAAGTGTATTTGCTTCTGCACATGGGTAACCTCCGGTCCAAGCAGAACATTGCTTGCAGCACGGAGCTCACCAGTCTCTTCATGCTGCCAAAGCAATGAGCCAGGCTTCCTCTCTCCCACCAGGATGGGTGAGCAAGCTTTGGCATTTCACTACCAGCATCCTCTGCCCTGTTCCTCCACCACCTGTGCCACTAATTGTACAGAGTGTGTTTGGGGGTATAGTCAAGTTTTATCTCTTTGCACTGTAGGGTTGAGTCACCGGATTCCTTCTTTAGCATAAGCTGAAAAGCTGTGGTATTATCCCTGGGCATCCATAGGGAGTAGCAGCAAATGGAAAAAAAATATTGTAGAACTTCAACACATTGCTATTGTAATGGTAGCAATAGGAGACCTAGTACTACAAATACGTGTACTACTATGTGCGTTGTATGTCTAGTTGAAATTTGGAAATGCAAACACATAGGCATTCTGTCAACTTACTGGTATGAAAAGAACACTTTTGCTATGAGGACATCTTATATACCTGAATCATACAGAAATATATATCTGACTGTTGACAGTTGGATAACACTGTCGTACAGAATACAGACAATGACTTTCTGTAGAGATTCATATCGGTCATTTCATATAACTGAAGTGCGAGGAAGTAACTCACCATTACTCATCTGAAACTTCACAGATGTTATGTGTTTATTTAATTTGTTTTGTATATAAATTGGCAAATTTACATATTTGTAAGGAAGTTTAGAAAATGTGTACTACATTTCTGGGGAGGAAGAGGGTGTTATATTGCAAGGTGCAGAGATAATAGCATGTTGTAAAAATAAAGATGAAATAAATAATGTATATGGGAACACTTATGATTTGGGGCAAAATACAGTAGCGATATGGATTATTGTACATGACAAACCTAAGTACAAAGGAACAATGTAAATTACTTAACGGCAGATAAAGGTGTAGAGTTGCACATTTACAGAGACACATACTGTGCATAATCCCTGTTTGTGATACTAAGCTTCACACTAAAGTGTTGCAACATGATGATACAGAAGAATACGTATGACACTACTGAATATTGAATCAAGAGTATTCGCTGTCCTGGGAAGGACAGGTTGCAGAACCTGATGACTGCATTAAATGTTTGGATCTGTAATTTGTTTTAGAAACTAGTGAACCCCGTGTTTGGAAGAAGCCATGCTCTTACAAAGCACAAGCAGATCAAGTTGTTTTATTTTCATTATTCTGTTGCTTATTTGCCAAAGTAACAAAACTGAGTACAGCACTCTTGTGTACCTGATAAGATAGATGGACAACAATGAGTGTAATGGCATGGGGAAATCAACAAGACTGACATTGCTTCTCTCCTTTGAATCTCAAGAACACTTTGGATTGTGCTGAAAACAAATATCAAAATGTTGCACACAGGAAAAATGTAATTATTTGGGTACCTCCTTATCAAGGTGTAGAATCTCAGTGACTCCCTTGTGATACCTTACATCTTAGAACTTAAAATGATCAGTTTTTCCTGACTTATTTGATCCCTTAGGGGTACATTCTGTTGGTTCTATATTAGAACATCGAAGTTACAAACCTTCGAATGTTCTAATATCGACCCCTATTCAGCAAAAGCTGAAAACATTGAACATACAGAAAAGCAAATTTTTTCCTAGGGAAAAAATTTGCTGTTCCAAAACACATACACACAACACAAGCACACCAAACAAACAGCAATCCACACACATACACCTAAAATCTTACACCTAACCCTAGACTAAACTATACACACACCACTAGCTATCCACTTACCTTAACCCAAACCCTAACCCTAAGGTCCGTCACTATCGCACACTCACCTCACCCGTGCCCTAACCCTAACTCACCTACCCCGCCCTAACCCTCACGTCCACACAATTGCACACTTACCTAACCTGCACCCCTATCCCTATCTAACCTAACCCGCACTCAATCGCACACTTACCTGAACTCGACCCGTAACTTTCCACCACAGCGCTGAAAATACCGAAGCAACAGAAACGGACAACAAAATTCTTTCCCTGGAAAAAAATTTGGTTTTCTGTTGCTTCGATATTTTTAGCTTTTGCTGAATAGGGGTCGATATTAGAACATTCAAAGTTTTGAAACTTTGATGTTCTAATATAGACCCCATTCTGTCCACTAGAACTCATTTGCATACCTTAATCTGTTAATTTTGATAAGAGGGACTCAGTCTGTTTAAGGTTATTGCTGATCCCTTGAGTCTAAGAATTCCACTGATCAGGGCTTTTTTTCTGATCATTAGATTTGTAGTAAAACCATAAACACTAAAAGAAGTACAACATCAGGTTCTGTGAACAGCCTATCTGGATTCTAGATGTGAGAAATCAGTCAATAAGAAACAACTGAGAAGTACAGGATCCCACAAGAGTCTTGAGCTAGCCACTGGAATGCAACCTATATTTGCTTATATTTGTTTCATTTATTTATTTTATTCAAGTGAATACTAGGTAAGACCAGAAGGAGCAAGTGACTTTTTTATAGAAAGGGCCTTGGGTTCACTGTCCGGTTATGTGACATGCTCAGAGTTGTGGGAGTATGGTAATAGTTCTAAGGATGGTTGTGTGAAAATTGGACTAAAACAGAAATTCTCAATAATGTGAAAAGCATTTGCACTCCATCAAGGAAATGTTCTTTTTTCCAAGGTACAGTAATCTTGTGGTTGATTATATTAAGTAATGAAGTACAGGGTGTGCAACTCTGATGGGAGAGGCCTTATCAACTACTGAAAACGAATATTAAACAGGGTGGCAAGAGTTTTATTTCACATGTTTGCATTCTGCACAAATCATTCACACTAGTGCCCTAAAACCCAAAGTCATTCTGCATGCAGGTGAAGAACATTGATTCAAATCTGGGACTTGATTATGAAGTTTGATAATTGCTCATAGCTTAAACCCTTTGTGTTATTCCACCCAGTATAATTAATGATGTGCTTATTTTCTGAGAAACTTTATTCAGCTTTCATTTTATACAAGTTCAAATTATTTTCAATGTTCTATATCCTTTTACATTAATTAAAATACAATGCCAAAATGATAAACTATTTGAAGGAGCAACATGAAAACATTATTCAGTGTGCTTTCATCACTGAAAAAGCAAGTAAGAAAGAATTACAAATAAAGAAACCATGGGACCAGATGACATCCCGGGTTGTGTACTACATGAACTACAAAATGAACTGGCACCTCACCTAAGTGCCATGTTTAATCATAGCCTCACCTCAGGCTTCCTGCCCACTGAGTGGTGCACAGCTACAGTTATCCCACTCCACAAGGGGGGATCCACCTTGGATCCCGGGAACTACTGCCCCATCAGTCTGATGAGCCTGATCTGCAAGGCCATGGAACGTATTATCATGGAACTTATAAACAAAGACATTGGCAACCTTCAATCACTGGACCCCACCCAGTTTGGGTTCGTGAAGGGCCGATCTTGTCTCCTGAACCTGATTGACTTCTTCGAATCAGTCTCCAGAGCCGTGGATGAGGGTAAGGCGGTCCACATAGCCTATCTGGACCTCGCCAAGGCCTTTGACACCATCCCCCACTCTGGAATCATAGATGGACTTACTAAGCTGGGCATTAATCCCTACATCACTCAATGGGTTGCCAACTGGCTTACTGACAGAACACACACTGTAAAAGTAGCCAACTCCAAATCCAGCTCCAGACAAGTGACAAGTGGAGTACCTCAGGGTTCAGTCCTGGGACAACTCTTGATTGGCATCTACTTCTCTGAAGTACAGGCCAACACTAAGGGAAGGGACTCTGGCTGACAAAGTTTGCAGATGACTGCAAACTAGGAGCCATTATTTAATCCCCAAATTATGTGGATACTCTACAAAAGGGCCTTACAGAAACAGATGCTTGGTGCCAGAGCCATGGGCTGAAGCTCAATGCCAAGAAATGTATAGTTATCCCCTTTGGGAAAAAAAAAAACATGTACCCATGAATTACCACATAGGTGGCAGTACACTAAATACCGAAAGTGTGATAAGAGACTTAGGGACACAGGTGGACAGTGGTCTCACCTTCGATAACCACATCGCCACAACAGTCAGAAAATCCTTCATCACTAAGGGCTTTTCATCCAGAAAAAAGGACATCATTGTCCCACTGTACTCATCCCTCATTAGACCCATTATAGAATACAATGCCCCATTTGGTATGTACCTTTCAAGACATCTGCAACAACTGGAAAGGCCGCAGAAATACCTCACTAAAAGAATCACAGGCCTAAAGCAGATGCCCTATGCTGACCGCCTTAAAAAACTCCAGCTATACTCTGTCGCATATCATCTACTCAGAGGCGATCTCTGCTTAACATACAAGGCCATGCCAAACCCAGAGCTGTTGGACATGCTACACTTAAAGAAATCCCAATCCCTCAGAGCCACATGCTCCAGGGATCTAAACCTTGTCATCACAATAAACAAAACATGCCGGAGGGATAGGTTCATGACCCACAGAGAAAGGAAATTCACCCCGGGTATCACGTCAGTTGCCCTGCTAGACAGGGATCCAGGGAAGTAAATATTGTGGGAAGAAATAGCCAGAAATCATTGTATTCCTAGATCCCTTAAGCCACTTCTTCCTCTGACCTTCTGTGCCCCTTCCCCACACGTACTCACCTGATCTATCTCTTGAAACCACACTGGTCTCACCCCTAAGCTCCCAAACCTAGTTTTCCCTGATTGGGTCTCAGTTTGTTTTCTGCTATCTTAATGCTGCTCCACAGCCCCCATTTAAAAGCCGGAGCTACCGACTTGGACAGGGATCACCTTACTCACACACTCTACCACTCACTTTGGCAGTTTTTCCATCCCCTGCACCCCTCCCAATTACTCCAACTGCCACTGCTTTAGGCTCCTACACCAGCTCATTAATATATCTTATTAATTTCTAACAATTGTTAACACCAATCTCTCCTACAGTGAATTAGGCTCTAACTCCCAAGCATACATTATGGGTACTATTAGGCCCCGCATTCTTTGCAGGTTTGCTCTCAAGAATGTTTGTCTCTTTTTTCTTATTAATTCCTAAACGGATAGTCATCGCTCTCCCCCTTGCAACACGAAGCTCACAGCCACCCTGGCACCCCCCAGTGCCTTCCCTAGAACATTTTTAAATCACGTTCCTTTAAAAACCTCGCCCATGCACTCATTTATCTTTTCATACAATTGGACATATTAATCCCCTTTTTTTGGGTCCCGTAACCATGCACGAACACTGAAATGTCCCCTGATGAAGTCTATAGACGAAAAGCATTGCATGCATCTCCAGAACCACTGTCCATACTTTAATTCTACTGTTGTTGAAAAAAACATTTGAGAAACAAAAACTTTTCAACACTAGGACAGTATGCATTATTGTACATGCTACAATCCAGAACACATTCTATCGATCAGATTTTGCAGATGCCTGATTTTAGCAGTGACCTTATTGTGTACATTTTATGTGGGTTTGAATTTATAACCGAATTTTTCAACCTACTCTATTAAACATTGTATTTATCATGTTATACTTTGGATTGTGTTTTCTAATCTGACTTAAGCGTATGTATCAATTGTGGGGGCATGTCACCAACCAATTCTGGGCTTTCTCACTGTACCAATCCCAATAAAGGTTACTCCCCTTCTGACAAGACAGCCCAACACCCCCCCCCATTTGTAGATATAAATAACACAGCTTTCTCTGTATTCATATCATTCTGGACTAACACTTCGGATGACTTCAACAATAAAGAGCTCTACCCAAGGATTGCAATGGTCTGAGTCTTTCTTTGATAACAGCGACGTACGTTCTATTTATGCTTTCACCAGGGATTCGCAAACTGAGATTTCTTAGAGTTGACAAATTTTTCCTCCACCACAGGATATTATAACATGGTCTTTTTTAAGACCCTCGGACTGAAGTTTCTACTGTTAAGGGTTTTAACCAGCATCACCCAGCCCTGATACATGGTCTATTAAAGACTTCAGCAAAAGGAAGCCTCTCCATTATACCCAGTCTTTTTAAAGGCCTCTGCTAGGACAGGTTCAGAGTAAGCATGGTCTTTTTAAAGACCTGGATCTGAGACAATTACTGGAAGGACTAATCACAGTCTTTTGAAAAACTCCTACATGGGCTCAAACAGTTGAAACCCAGTCTTTTCAAAGACTCCTTCACGAGCTTATAAAGGTCGAATAGCTCCCACAAACACAGTCTTTTTGAAGACTCTTTCATGGATTGCTATCCACTTCCACCAATGCAGTCTGTTCAAAGATCCATTTAATCCTCACCACGGTCTTTTTAAAGACCCACTCCTAGGAGTCCAGTCCAAGGTCTGTCCCTAGACCTCCACAAGAGCAACGCTGCATTCTCAGGGTATTTTTTTAGCTAAACCTACCAACATAGTGAAAATGACTACAAGCAACCTTAAGGTATTACTGCTCAGTGCTCAGAGCCTAAACAAAACACTCCATACCCTTCAAGCCTTCCTCATTCTGGAGAATGCAGACATCTATGTTGTGACCGAGACTTGGTTTAAAGCTACTCTGGAAGTATAAAGCTACAGTGCTTTCCACACATTTAGATCAACAACAGCACAGACTGGGGTCAAAGGTGGAGGTGTTTTGATCAGTGTTAGTAGCAAACATATCTCCAGGTTCATTAAACAGGATGATACCATGGAGTTCATGCAAGTGTAAGTCATCACAGGTATGGTCCCTCACCATATCATGGCTAGTTACAGGTCAATATCTATGTCCCTAGATTCTCAAGAATCTTACCTAAACCTATTAGAGGCACTTGCTATCCAACCAAATACCCTGTTCATGGCTGACTTTAACTACCCATATGTAGACTGGGAAACATACATTGTCTCAAATTCACAGGCACAGTACTTCCTGGACTTTATTAACACAAACACTCAGGAACAGATTGTGCACACTCCAACCAGAGGATCAAACATATTGGACCTAGTACTCACCAACATGGGAGAATGGTGCACCCTCCTCTGTCACATCCTCACAAGTGAAGTTAGATCACAAAGCTGTCCCATTTGAAGTAAAAATCAACTCAGAAATCCAACTAAACAAGTAATGGCTAGGAACTATTCAGAGGCAAACTGCATCCTATCAAGTGACAGTTAGTCAATATTTATGGCTCCCTGAACCCCAAAACCACAGCTACCTATGCAAAATTATTCACAGAGTCATTATACAAACATGAATTGCTGCATAGGGGCTGCCATACCTACCAGAAATAAACCACAAAAGAACACTAAAAACACACCTCACTGATGAAATCATTACCTAAACAGCGTATATAATACGAGAAGAATACTCATGAACAAAATCAGGAAAAGCAACTCCCTTAAAGCCAAGTGCTCTGTTATACAACTAAACAAGAAGCTAAGAGGTCTAATTAAGTCCAACTAGGCTATGGGGTCAGGATAGCTTTGCAGGTTAAGGACAATCAGAAGGTTTTCTTTAGCTACATCCAGAACTTTACAGGTAACACACAACAGTGTGCTGAACTGGTGGTGAACGGTACCACCTACACCAATTAGGGTGACATAGCAAATCTAATGGCTGACAAATTCAGCTCAAACTTTACCCCCCACTCCCTCCAGGTCCAACTTGTGAAATCCTCTCCAACATACACCCGATCCATCAGCTATCAGCAGGGACCAGATGCTGGCAGCACTTGCTGAAACCAAGAACGCTGCTTCCATGGGTCCCAACAACATCCCCAGTTGTCTCCTGAACACTCTAAAACATAACTTATCAGGGCCACCTGAGGCACTCTTCAACTACTGCCTTGAAACAGGCTACATTACAAGTGAATGGAGGATTGCAACAGTTGTTTCCCTTCAAAACAGACCATCAACCAACCCAGGGAGCTAAAGACCCATCAGTCTAACAAGCCTAATATGCAAAGCAATAGAATGAATTATCATGGGATGATAAACAAGGGCATTGGCAACCTTCACTCATTGGATGCATCCCAGTTTGGCTTTGTTAGGTGAAGGTCATACCTACTTAAACTGTTAGACTTTTTTGAGAGGATCACCAAGGCATCACTAAGGCAATGGATGAGAATAAAACAGTGCAAACTGCATATCTTGACCTGGCTAAGGCATTTGAAACAATACCTCACTCAGGCATTGTTGACCATCTCGCTGAGCTAGATGTAAATGCTTACATAACTCACTGGATTGCTGGCTGGCTCACAGACAGGATCCAAGAAGTCAGGATCAGTGAGATCAACTCCACCAAGAGACTGGTCACCAGTGGAGTAACTCAGGGCTCTGTGCTGGCCCCAGTCTTGTTTGGCATCTACTTCTCGGAAGCCAGGGCCCCTGCCTCACCAAGTTCACAGAGGACTGTAATTTGGGAGCTATTATAAATTACCCTGAAGACACAAACATCTTGCAAGTGGGTTTAACACAGATAAATAACTGGTACCAAAGCCATGGCCTAAAACTCAGTCCCAAAAATGCATTATAATGCCCTTTAGGAAACTGTCAACTCAAATTAATAGTTAATTACTCCTTCATTTAAACACCTCTAAGAGTCAACTCAGTAGTAAGGGATCTGGGAGCATATGTAGACAGCAATCTGGCCTTTGATCAATATGTAGCTAAGAAAATAAAATCATTCTATGTCTTCCAGTTTATAGGTAAGGGTATGGAATCCAGGTCTAAGGAAGTTATAGTACCACTCTACTTGGCCACTATCAGTCCCATCACTGAATAGGGTCTATATTATATTTTTGAAAGTTTCAAACATCGAACACCATATGGTCGACACCATATGAGCGATGTTTGAAATTTCAAAAATATAATAAAAAAATAAAAATAAAAAACTATACTTACCTAAATGCTGTAGGGAGTGGGGCAAGCCCCCCTGCACCCCCCCACACCCCGCTACTTAAATATTCCTACTCCGAGATCGCACTGCATTGAAGTAAAGGGAAAATATTTCCTACTGTGATTTCTGTGTTACGCGTGCAACGTTTCGACGTTTCGACCAATCGGGTTCATTCAATACGTGTACGCCGTTTACAATTTTTGATCACGGGATAGGAACCCCACTGAATAGAATGTCACCTTTGACATGTATCTAACCAGATATTTGCAACAGTTGTAACCCCCACAAAAGTTTCTCTCCAGGAGGATTCAGGACACAAATACTCTATCCTACACTGATTACCTAAAAGCTCTGTCTCTGTAATCAGTCTCCTACAGGCTGCTGAGAGCTGATCTTTCTTTGGCATACAGAGTTTTCTCAGACTCATCTCTGTGATGTGTTGCACATGTGCAAAACAAATAGCACCAGAAACACTAGATCCAGGGATCTGAACTTCACTTGTGACATAAAAAGAATGTGCTAGAGAGAAAGATATGTGTCCCAAAGGATCCCTGCACTATGGGATAGCTTCTCCAAGCATGTAAAACTGAGTTCATCCTTGACCCTATTCAAGCAAAACCTTGACAATTGAATAGGAAATAGAAAATTTACCCCAGGACTAGCCCCCATGTCCCTTATGGACAGAAGTTGTCAGTAAGAGAAGTATTATCCTAATACCCCCTATACACTCCTTAACTACCTGCCTAATAACATACTTCCCCATATGATACTTGGCACCCAAATAGCTTGGGCTGCGTGGCTAGGCTTGTAAGGGCCCTAGTGCACATTAGCCTAATGACAACCTATGAAACATGGAGACTTTGGCAAGCACATGTGGTCATATTATGTTGACAGAAGAAACATATTAGAGATAAGGCATACAAATTAATTGTGGCTCTATCAGATGACCGTTTTGACAACAGAAATATATTAACGGTCAGTCTAGGAGGCTTTTTTTCTCTTTATTTTTCTTCCTTTCTTTGTTTTTTCCTTTTGTTGTGATTGCCCCCCTTTCTCTTTTCTCTTTTTTCTATCACTGTATTTCTTTCTTTCTTGCTTCCTTTCTCTGCTTTGTCATTTTTTGTCTCTCTGTCTTCCTTCATTTTCCATATTTTCTTTTTTCTCTCATTCTTTCTTTCTGTGTCTCTTTCTTTGATTTCTTCCTTTCTTTCTCATTTCCTTTTTCTGCCTCTCTCTTTCTTTCTTTATCCTTTACCTTTCCAGATCACACCTCTTTATAGTCACCCTTCTATGGACTTCCCTTTCTCTAGGGAAGCACTTATACATGTGGAAAGGAGATCACCTTCAGCACATATGCACTGGCATATGATTTCCATGTATTAGTGGCTCAGTGAAATATTAAAAGTTGGTTAGTTAGTGCAGTGTGCCTTATAATCTTCTCCCTAGCTTACTCCAATTACTTTCACGGTCTAGTCATCAAAGTTGACAGTTAGTTTATACAAGATGTTGCATAAGATGAATATATAAATTTCTTATTAGAAAGAAAGGGGGTTAGTTGATGCCAGTTTTTGATATACCTTATTTAAACAATCATCCCAAAGTTCCAAAATTCAAGAAATACCTTAAAAATTCCATTTTATTTACTTTCTCATGGAGATTAAATGTTTGAATTAGATCTTAAAGATGTGCACTGGTCACCACCCATTCATAGGTGAATACTAGGTTAACTGCCCTGAACAGCGATGTTTTAAGTCTATCCAATAACTAGAAGACAGAATCAAACTTTGCACCTCGTGTTTATGAGGTAAAGACCTTAACCATTATGCCAAATCCACCCCTATAATTCTACAGTAACACAAAATGTTTGAAATTTCACATGGGTCAATAATAATTCCATTACTCATTTCTTCCCTTTGTTGTACCCACTACTCCCAGGATGGTTTCTAGATGTATTTTTCTTTTAGCAGCACAGGGAAATCAGAACATTAAGATTTGCCTATATGTTGAAAATCACTGTATTTTGAACCTGTCTTGGAGCTGCCTTTTGCATGACTTATCTATACTAACCACCTTTCTGATTTCTCCAGAAAACAGATCTAATACCTTTCAGAGAGAAAAATATTGAGTGTGTGTAGGACACTTTGCTAAATTGAAAATTATTTTCTTCCCTCAGGAGAATGTGCATTATATAATTTCCCTCTTTTTAGGACCACAATGTGGCTGAACATCTCAGGTAGCATATCAGCACAGTTCTATTCTTGACATGAATCTGGTATGATCATCATATACATTTTATATTAATAAATCCTTTCTTTAAGTCTGTCAGTCATAAAGGAAGTGTCTTGGTAATGTCAAATGTGCTGATCAAGGAAAGAAATTCAGTTCCCAAAACCTTTCTTTTCAAGTTGTGACAAAAGATAGCCAGCCATCTCATTGGGACACCTTTGGGCAATCTGGGTACTTAGAGACAGTGGTCAGCTCGTCCTTTTGTACCTCATGCAAATTTGAAGAAGACTATGTAAGTTGAATTATCCATTGGAGTGTTAAATGTTGGACTGCCCACTTCTCACTGGTTCTTCTGGTATTCCAAGACAGTACTACTATCCAAGATAGTACTACTATATTGCCCAAATCAACAAACTCCAATGTGGTACACAAAGAAACGGGGAAAACTAATTCTTACCAGATGAGCATGTTAGCTGTGAGACAACTGGAGCTCACCTTTTAAATGAACATTTACTCTGATGTTGTCAATTTTCATTCATTCCTCAACAATTGGGTTCATATCTGATCCCCGGATCTGATTCAGCCATTTTTTACAGCTTGTGGTCATTAAAACTCTCAAGCTCCTCCCTTACCCATAATGCTCTATCCCCTAACATACCTCAGATCTGGTTTGCCGCTTTCGTGTATGGATGTGGTCACTGTGAGCTCTAGAGCATTCATTAACTTAGTCAGCTAAGTGTATTACTTTATTACTACATTTCTTTAATCACTCACTATAAATATATACAACAACATATAGGTTCCTATCACATAGTTGAACTTGTACAAGTTCAAACCTTATATGGTCGAGACCATAAGTTCAAACTTGTACAAGTTTGAGCATTTTAATGGAAATCTCTGTAAGGGGAGGTTTCTGTTCTGTTGAATGAGGTGCGATCTCGGAGTTGGTATATTTAAGTAGTACGGGGTGTGGGGGGTGCATGGGGGCTTGCCCCCCTGCTTACAACAGTTTATTTTGTTTTTCCTTCTTTTTTTTTTTTTTTTATTCATAGTCAAAGTTTTGTAACTGCGAACAGAATGGTTCGTACATTTCGTGTTCGAAGTTATAAAACTTCGACTATGTGATATATATATCTTATCCTTGCCTACACTGATTTAGTTTATTTCTTAATACCATCATAGGTGTTTATTTCTTCCTTTCCTTCTTATGCCATTGTTGGTAGTTTCTCTATAATTATAAATATAAATTAAAAAAATAATTTTCTATCTGTCTTTCTAGTGTCAGATAGCTGAAAAGCTTTTGGGTTTTAAAAAACGTAAACAATGCAGTCACAAACTTCCCTTGTCTGATTCTTTGTGGGTTTATTGTTTAGGCCCTGATCATTTGAAAATCGACTGTAACATCTGCTAGTCATTTAACCATCGAGCGATTGCAGATCACAAAAATAAGTTAATTCTGAAAGGTCTACTCCCTATGACCTGGAGTCACTTTCCTGGGATCATCCCCCTAAACATGACAAGAAAGAACACAGGAAAAGGCTGTACGCTCTGTCTGGATCTTCTACTCCTTACTCAGATCCAACAATGGAACCCACTCGAAAACTTAAAATACCGTATTTAAACAATCATCCCAAAGTTCCAAAATTCAAGAAATACCTTAAAAATTCCATTTTATTTACTTTCTCATGGAGATTAAATGTTTGAATTAGATCTTAAAGATGTGCACTGGTCACCACCCATTCATAGGTGAATACTAGGTTAACTGCCCTGAACAGCGATGTTTTAAGTCTATCCAATAACTAGAAGACAGAATCAAACTTTGCACCTCGTGTTTATGAGGTAAAGACCTTAACCATTATGCCAAATCCACCCCTATAATTCTACAGTAACACAAAATGTTTGAAATTTCACATGGGTCAATAATAATTCCATTACTCATTTCTTCCCTTTGTTGTACCCACTACTCCCAGGATGGTTTCTAGATGTATTTTTCTTTTAGCAGCACAGGAAATCAGAACATTAAGATTTGCCTATATGTTGAAAATCACTGTATTTTGAACCTGTCTTGGAGCTGCCTTTTGCATGACTTATCTATACTAACCACCTTTCTGATTTCTCCAGAAAACAGATCTAATACCTTTCAGAGAGAAAAATATTGAGTGTGTGTAGGACACTTTGCTAAATTGAAAATTATTTTCTTCCCTCAGGAGAATGTGCATTATATAATTTCCCTCTTTTTAGGACCACAATGTGGCTGAACATCTCAGGTAGCATATCAGCACAGTTCTATTCTTGACATGAATCTGGTATGATCATCATATACATTTTATATTAATAAATCCTTTCTTTAAGTCTGTCAGTCATAAAGGAAGTGTCTTGGTAATGTCAAATGTGCTGATCAAGGAAAGAAATTCAGTTCCCAAAACCTTTCTTTTCAAGTTGTGACAAAAGATAGCCAGCCATCTCATTGGGACACCTTTGGGCAATCTGGGTACTTAGAGACAGTGGTCAGCTCGTCCTTTTGTACCTCATGCAAATTTGAAGAAGACTATGTAAGTTGAATTATCCATTGGAGTGTTAAATGTTGGACTGCCCACTTCTCACTGGTTCTTCTGGTATTCCAAGACAGTACTACTATCCAAGATAGTACTACTATATTGCCCAAATCAACAAACTCCAATGTGGTACACAAAGAAACGGGGAAAACTAATTCTTACCAGATGAGCATGTTAGCTGTGAGACAACTGGAGCTCACCTTTTAAATGAACATTTACTCTGATGTTGTCAATTTTCATTCATTCCTCAACAATTGGGTTCATATCTGATCCCCGGATCTGATTCAGCCATTTTTTACAGCTTGTGGTCATTAAAACTCTCAAGCTCCTCCCTTACCCATAATGCTCTATCCCCTAACATACCTCAGATCTGGTTTGCCGCTTTCGTGTATGGATGTGGTCACTGTGAGCTCTAGAGCATTCATTAACTTAGTCAGCTAAGTGTATTACTTTATTACTACATTTCTTTAATCACTCACTATAAATATATACAACAACATATGGGTTCCTATCACATAGTTGAACTTGTACAAGTTCAAACCTTATATGGTCGAGACCATAAGTTCAAACTTGTACAAGTTTGAGCATTTCAATGGAAATCTCTGTAAGGGGAGGTTTCTGTTCTGTTGAATGAGGTGCGATCTCGGAGTTGGTATATTTAAGTAGTACGGGGTGTGGGGGGTGCATGGGGGCTTGCCCCCCTGCTTACAACAGTTTATTTTGTTTTTCCTTCTTTTTTTTTTTTTTATTCATAGTCAAAGTTTTGTAACTGCGAACAGAATGGTTCATACATTTCGTGTTCGAAGTTATAAAACTTCGACTATGTGATATATATATCTTATCCTTGCCTACACTGATTTAGTTTATTTCTTAATACCATCATAGGTGTTTATTTCTTCCTTTCCTTCTTATGCCATTGTTGGTAGTTTCTCTATAATTATAAATATAAATTAAAAAAATAATTTTCTATCTGTCTTTCTAGTGTCAGATAGCTGAAAAGCTTTTGGGTTTTAAAAAACGTAAACAATGCAGTCACAAACTTCCCTTGTCTGATTCTTTGTGGGTTTATTGTTTAGGCCCTGATCATTTGAAAATCGACTGTAACATCTGCTAGTCATTTAACCATCGAGCGATTGCAGATCACAAAAATAAGTTAATTCTGAAAGGTCTACTCCCTATGACCTGGAGTCACTTTCCTGGGATCATCCCCCTAAACATGACAAGAAAGAACACAGGAAAAGGCTGTAGGCTCTGTCTGGATCTTCTACTCCTTACTCAGATCCAACAATGGAACCCACTCGAAAACTATCTAAAAAGTTGTATCTAAATCTAAATCTTTGGATCAGTTGGTGTCAGATGTCCAATATGCTTCCTTGGCTCCAATAGGATCAGATCTAAAACACTTACCTAGAACAGGGTATGCATCATCTTTGTATCCTGTACCTTCCAGAGTGCCATCCCCTTTTTAGGAGAGATGCCGACATTCCCATTCTCCATCAGTAGCCTCATCCTCTCATTCTTCCAGGAGCCTGACAGAAACTGATGTGGATAGGATGATGAGGAAGTTTCTTTCTACACAGATTCAGATGGGAGTTCTTCCGGCTCCTACCACTTCACTTCAGGAGGCCTTTTCGAGCACTACATCACTCATTTCAGCTCCTTCTCAGATCCGACTCATGGTTTCAGAGCCCTCAGGTCTGAGTTTTCCAGGACTTTCTGTGTCTGATCCAAAGATTATGGTATCTTTGGCTCTGATATATTTTTTGAGTGCACTGGCTCTGAGTGCGTTAGATCTGGATGACTCTTAGAGCTGAAGCACCATTGTCAGGTCCGAGGTGTTAGAGTTGACTCCAAAGTTGTCGGAGCTGTCTCTGCCCCAGTATTATACAGCTGAGCTCTGACTTCTGCCTCAGGTAGACTGCCTTCATGTCAGTGGGAGCTGATAATCCAGAAGCATGTCTTCTCAGTTTCATTGGCCTCCTTCTCCCTGGAGCATGCTGCCTTTGAGATGGTACAGAGAGTGTTCTCTGCTTCTGGATGATGGATGGTTCCAACCCCCTTGGATCTCATACATTTCTGTGCCTTGAGCCTCTTCATTCTACTGCACAGGGAGAGCTGGCCCAAAGTCACCAGACTACCAAGCAGGGTATTTTTATTTCTTCTGATGCGTCTCTGCAACATCCCACCGAAGAAGTCCCTAGGAAGAGAAAGTGCAAAAGGACACATTTAGACTCTCCTCAAGAGTCAGTCACTGAAGATGGATTTTCATGAGGGGGAGGGGTCCCCAAGATCACTGCCTGATGACATCTCCTTTGGAGACATTCTAGAGATCTTCAAACAAAGGGGTGGTTGGTCTACCGCTAACCCTTCCCAAGAGAAATCAGTAATCCTGGAAGCCTTTGGGTCTGGCCCATCTACCTCCTGGGTGACTCCACCCACTGATGAGCTCATTGATTTAATCTCTAGGAAGGTGTGGATGGAACCCGACACTGCTGAGCCAATCCCCAAAAGACCAGACAGGATCATGGTACCACCAACAGGAAGAGAGTTTTGGAGCAACGGAGTAACAGTAGATGCCATGGCTGTGGTGGAGGACATGAAGAAAGCACTTGCAGAGCAGAGTTTATCTGTCCATCCCCCTAACAGGGAGTTCAGGGCATTGAACATATTTGGGAATCATATATATGCTTCGGCAACCTTTGCACTCAGGTTGCTGAATTATTTGGCACATTTCACCAGATTGCAGAGGGATTTGATTAAGGAACTCTCCAAATCCCTCTCTAGGACCACTACTTCTGAGGCCCAGAGCTCTATTGCCTCACAGTTGGCTCGATTACAAATTCATTCATGAAGCTCATTTCACATGCAGCTGAAGGTACTTCAAGGTAGGTGGGTTCAGGCATTTCCATTAGAAGGCACGCCTGGATGTGCTTGTTTGATTTTGTGGAGCCCTTCAAGTCCTCATTGTCACCTGCTTTTGATGGAAGCTCGTTGTTTAGCCCTAAGGTAAAGGGCACACTCTTCAGGTGTGAGCAAGATGGTAAGACCTTCTCTGCACTGGATGTACATTTTGCCACCCCCCCCAAAGAACCTACTCTAGGAATCAACTAGGTGGTCACAAAATTTTGTTCAGAAAATCCCACTGTCCTTTCCAAGATCCACATGGAGATAGTTCCCCCAGGGGAGGACCTCAAATGGAAGATGCCACCAGTGCAGCAGAGGAGGCCTGCAGAACTAGGGGTCCAGAGATTATACTTATGACAGACCCTACCAGCGCTCTTGAAAGCAGGCCTGATTGTCCACCTTTGGAGGCAGTTGGGGGTTGCCTATCCCTGCACCAGAAGGCTTGGCTAGGCATTACAAAAGATACATGGGTACAGAGAATTATTTCCAGAGGTTATATAACTCCCTTTTCTATACCCCATCCCTTAACAGTAAATAAAATTCCCAATGTTCCACCCAATCAGAGCAAAGCATCAGCTATATAAATAAAAAAGATGCCAAAAAAGTATCATCCAGGAGGTTCCCCCCAAGACCAGAAAGAATTCGAAATATAATCAAGATTCTTTTTGGTGCCAAAGAAAACAGGGGACTGGAGACCAATTTTGGATCTCAGCAATCTGAACAAATCAGTTCAGTATACAAAGTTCCGGATGGTCACGGTTCAATCCATTTTGCCTTTTACTGTGCAAGGATGACTAGATGTGCTCAATAGATCTTCAGGATGCCTACTATCATACAAAAATGAACAGGCAATCCAGAAAGTATCTACATTTCTGGCTGAAAGACAGTCATTACCAGGCCCTTTCATCTCACCACAGCCTCCAATGTGTTCACCAAATGCATGGCAGTAGTAGCAGCTCACTTGATACTGCAGGGATTCTGGGTGTTTCTGTATTTGAATGACTGGCTCATAACTGCTATGTCCAGGCATCTTCTGATAAAAGCACAAGACTATGTACTCCAGATTTGCTCTCCTCTAGAAATTACCATCAATCACAACAAATCTCAGCTAGAACCAACTTAGACTTTAGAGTTCATAGCAGCTTTGTTCAATACAGTATCAGTAAAAGCCTTCCTTCCTTTACCAAGAGTCCACACTATTCAATTTCAAGTCAAAAAAATAATTCAGATTTTTTCTGTATCAGCTCAATTGATTCTACAAGCCTTGGGATCAATGTCAGCTGTAATAGTTCTGGTAAAGTTAGCAAGATATCATATGAGAATTCATCAATGGACCCTAGCAACTCAATGCTCTATTCTACACCAACATATGTCCACCTGGAACAAAATAACTCAGGCATGCAAAGTCTACCTCTTGTGGTGGATGTAGTCAGATCAGATATTACAAGGCTGTCCCTTTATTTTTCCCCAGCCCAAAGCCATAGTCACCACGGACACTTCCCAGATAGGGTGGGGAGGGGAACTTCTTGGGTAAGACAAGCAAAGCACATGGTCCCCTACAGAGGCCAACTCACATATCAATGGCCTGGAAATGAGAGCAGTACTCCTATTGTTGCAGGCCTTTCAACACTCTCTCCCTTCAGGAGCTATTGCGATTCAGCCAGACAATATTTCAGTGGTATGGTACATCAACAAACAAGGAAGGACCAGATCTTACCCCTTGTGTTGAGAACTTCTGACAGGATTGCAGTGGGTGATCACATCCAATCAATTTCTGATAGCAACACACATTCCTGGGAGATCCAACTTAATAACAGACAAGTTGAGCAGGTCCATTTTGTTACCTCATGAGTGGTGTCTCAACATGAGAATTGCAGAAAAGATATTCCACCAATGGGGCTGACCTTGTTGCATCTTCTTTACATCTTCCCTCAACAACAAGTACAGCAGGTTCTTTTCTCTGATCCCCCACTAGGGAAATCACCAAGTGACGCTCTCCTTCATGACTGGCCCCCAGTCTCCTATTTGCATATCCTCCAACCCCCCTTAATCCCTAAATTTCTCCAGAAATCATCTTGATTGAAGAGCAAAGTCATCCTCATTGCCCGTAATTGGCCACTTCAGATTTGGTTCATGTTTCTTTGGCCACATCTAGTGCACCCTCCATGTATTCATGATCCAATTCCAGACCTCCTATCTCATGTGAAAGACATGATTCATCCACACATTTCTTGTCTATAGCTGACTGCATGGTTTCTCCACTTCAATTGATAGCCAGACAACCTAGACTCTCCTTCTTTGTCCATCATTCAGTTTTATCTTCCTATATAGCTTCCACTAGAAAGATTTACAGAAGTAAATGGAAATGATTTGTTTTTTGGGTGCAGCAAAAAGACATTGACCCTTTTTCAACACCAATACATTGGCTGCAATCTTTAATGAAGGAGCTAGTTCCTCGACTGTTAAAGTACAACTAGCTGCCATTTCTCATTTTGACATAGGAGTTAACAGTTCCATCTTAGCTTCCTCAAAACTTTGTTAGGCTTTTATACGGGGTACCCGTCTTGTGAGACCACCTTTTAAAAATCCAAATCCATCATTCAATTTAAATTTGGTATTACAAACTTTGACTCAATCTCACTTTGAACCAGCCGCAAAATGTGAACTAAAGTTTTTAACCTGGAAATCTATATTTTTGGTAGCTATAACCTCTGCTTGAAGACTTTTTGAACTTCAAGTTTTGTTTTCTAAGTCTCCTTACTTAATATTCCATAGAGATAGGATAGCGCTATGAACCAACCCTTCCTTTTTTCCTAAGATGTTTCAGAATCTAACATCAATCAGTCCATTGACCTTTCAGTTTTCTTTCCAAATTTCATAAACAAAGGTGAATATATGTTACATTTGTTGGATGTTCACAGACATTTATATTTCTATTTGCATGGAACAAAGAATTTCAGAAAAACAGATTGTTTGTTTCTTTTGCGGAATTGAAATTAGGCAAGCCAGTTGCAAAAGTAACTATAGCCAAATGGCTAACTGATTGCATATCCTTTATCTATAACAAATTGGGCTTGTCTTTGCCAAAACCTTTGACAGCCTATTCGACCAAGTCTATGGCAACTTCATCAGTATTTTTATCCAGGTCTTCCTCGGACGATATCTGTGTAGCTGCAACTTAGGCTAATCCTCATATCTTTATTACTCATTACAAATTGGACCTGGTATGGAGGGGAAGAGTAGCCTTTGGCTCAACAGTGCTCAGGAATATCCTTCCTTAGAGTCCTCCTAGGATTTCAGGTAGCTGGGGACTCTGTTCTAATTTCTGAGGAATTAATGAAAATTGACAACATCAGATAAACAAGTTATATACTTACCATAACATTCCATCTGTGTTATCTATTTTCATTCTTCCTCAACTCTCCTCCCTCCAACCCCTACTATTTGACTAGTAACTTCTGGAAGAATGAGAAGATTATAAAAGACCGATGTTCCCTTAGTTGGGCTCCAGATATTAGTTACTCTTACCAGTATGCTGATTTTTCATCTAAAACTATAAGCCAGCAAACAAGATCTGAGGTATGTTAGGGGATAGAGCATTATGGGTAAGGGAGGAGCTCAAGAGTTATAATGGCCACAAGCTGTAAAAAACATGCAAGTCGTATCCGAGGATCGGTTCCGGACCCAATTGTTGAGGAATAATGAAAAAGGACAACATAGATGGAACATTATGGTGAGTTCATAACTTTTTTTTAACTGTGGTGCTTCTGCTGGGGAACTAGAACATAGTAGCAAATTGTCAAAATTAAACACTTTTGGATTACTAGAGGCAGTTTCACCTACAAGTTTTCTCAGAACATATAAAGAAGTGGGGAATTCCTCAGAGAGGCCAAACATGCGTCTACTGTAAATACTCAGGATCTGGAAACCCAAACTAGAGAATAGAATGCTGTTCAGAAAAAAATGTCAAAGAGATCTATTAAAGGCAGATTGGAATATGGCTGGGTGTAATACAGAAAGCTTTTAACTTAGTTATTGGATTCTGTGTCTCAGTTTGCCAATCTTCATTTATCTTACCATCCTGTGCTCCTGTTAACATGTAGTATTCTGCACTGTCAGTGTGATTTCAAAGGGTTCTGTTATTTTCCCTTCTTCTTGCAAGTCTATTCTTGAAGTCAATTCTTTATAGTAGATCATCTAAAGAGGTATTGGTCCTGAGATCAAATGGAGTTAAAATTTTTAGTTTAGAAGCTTTGCCCAAGGCTCATTTGAGCAGTCCCACTCTGTTCCATTAAGTCTTTCCTTTGGATGACATTTTTAATAACTGTTAGATAATGGTTGAAACATACATTCATACTTTAATGGACAATAAACATTCTCCATCAGGGTATTAATATATATTGGACAATAAACATTCTGTATCAGGGTATTAATATGCAAATATTGCCTGTTAAAAAAACAATAAGTCTGTTGCTGCATGACAGCATATTAAGCTGCCATGAAGCTTCTTCTTCTTTTGGCTTTTCCCAGTTAGGGGTTGCCACAGCAGATCATCTGTCTGCTCATGAATGGCAGTGGAGTTTTACAGTGTTGAGTTGCCAGCCCGGTGCCCAACCTTCCACAGAAGGCAAACCCATGCACACACTCACACCTAGGGCCAGTTTAGTGTGTCCAATCCACCTACTGCATGTCTTTGGGAGGAAACCGGAGCACCCGGAGGAAACCCACGTGACCACAGGGAGGACATGCAGACTCCGCACAGAAGGCACCACAGCCGAGAATTGAACTGGAGAACCTCTTGCTGTGAGGCAGCAACGCTAATCGCTGCACCACCATGGCCGCCTTAAGCTGCCATGAAGCATGGACTAAAAAAAAAAAAGGCAGCCATTTTTTATATCTCATAAAGTGGCATTTCTGTTTAGTGAGTTCAAAAAAATTGTGCGTTTTTCTTTGTGAGTGTCATCTTAGATTGGGAGAGGGAGAAAAATAATGAGAGAGTGAGAGAAAGTGAACAAGAGATTCAATGCATACCTTTCAAACTGTTTCATTAAGAATGGATAAAAACAACAATCCGAAGGAAAAGATGTAAAATGAGGGACACATTTTAAATATAACCCAAATTCACTTTATAAAGCATGAGGTTTTCCATCAACATGCATTTTCCAAACAACAAGAAACATGAAACTGTAATGTCTAGCTGCACTGACAGTGAGCTTTACAGATTTGCTAGAAAATTAAACTTTTGTGAGAGAGTAAAATTTATGATAAATGATAGGCAAGGGGGGTGTTAATGTATTTTACTGTGAATTTTCTCATTTATTTGATCACAATGTGATATCTGCCTCATTTAAGAAAGTTAGTAATAATTGTGTGTGTGTGTGTGTGTGTGTGTGTGTGTGTGTGTGTGTGTGTGTGTGTGTGTGTGTGTGTGCATGTGTAAGTGTGCAAGTCTGGCTGTCTTTGCCTCTGTATCTGTGTGTTTGCCTCTTTTGATACCTAAGTCTATCAGTGCCTTTGCATTTATGTGCACAGACATTAAATGCTTATGTAGCTTATATTTTCAATGTTAAACATTTCCTCCAACAATTACATATGTTACAGAATGTTTAAAACATTAGGCAGAGGAATTATTTTACATCAAAAATATGAAAAATGTATATAATAATAAAATATGCAAAAGATTTAACAACTATCCTATTATCTAATCATAATAATGTCCAACAAGGCTGTCATTATGAGGGAAAATAACAGATGTTCCAGGGTAGTAAAAACTCCTGGGCAGACCATTATTTCCCTGGTAATGCCCTTACAATTGGGCATTACTGCTTGCATATTATGTTTAGCAGAATATTGTCAGAATTATAGGTACTGATGTTCAAAGATCATTTTGAGTGTTTGGAACAACAGATCACAAATACCTGTCAAATAATGCTGGTATTGCATGGACTGGAGCACACAGTAACTCAATAAATATGTACTCTAACTCATTACAATATGATCTAATGTGAAAAATACAAGTAAGCATTTTTTGCATAGGGGTGAAAGCCCCTGCACCCCACAAGTGGGGGGGCTTCACTTCCCTTACCCACTAACTTTATTATTCCCATTCTGAGGTTACTGCACCCTGGAGAGACACAATCCGCTGTGTAAAGTCTTCTACTCTTTGTACAGGAGGGTGTGAAATTAACCACTTACAAAAATACAAATAAACAAACAGAAGCCTCAGCAGGTCTACCTGCACTAGTTTAAAATCAAATATAACCAAAACAAACACTTGCACAGTCATATTCAAAATATCTAACAGCCTTTTCAATAAATAAATATCTAGGCCTGCTCTTTGTATTCTGATGAAGTCTGATGCATAACAATACAAAAGCACTCAACCATTTTAATTTTGTGAATTTTTATTAAAAGGCTGTTTGATATTTTCATTGGATGAAATGCAGACTAGAATTAGTAGCCCAATTATATGTGATAAGGCTTACTGTGATGTCTACAAGTAAAACTTAAGCTAAGTTTTAGTAACTGTAACGTCAGCTCAGGAACTAGCAGAAATAGCACATTTTTTTACAGTAATTCTTCTCTTATGCCTAAATTCATGTACTTCATGGTGCTTTCCGAAAAGATCAACTTACCCTTTTATACCATCATTCACAGAACAAATTTGAGAAGTAGGTACATTTGTATAGATCCACAGAGATAAATCTGCTCTTGTATTAGCAGATCAAAATATATATAAGGGAGGATGCATGCCTGTTTTATTTTTTAAAAGAATTAGGGAAACAAGGGATTTCTAAGCGCTTAGCCAGTGGCATCACTTTTTCAATTATGTTGTTGTTAAACCTTTACCCAGTCAGTCCATGGAAAAAGCTGACACAACAGTGTTTTTCAGGAGGTATCAGTGAAGCAATGACTGCCATAATTCCACATCTTTATCAAGCATTGCAAACTGAATGTCTCATCCAAGGCAGCAGACGCTGGGGTGGGGTGGAGAGATATCATCACCCACCATCTGATTCATAGCTTAGAATTCCTCTCAAAGGTAAACACTATGACCAAGAAAAGAACAGATGTAATGATGCTATGTTTACCACTTGTCATCAACAGGAGATATTCAGTGTCCATTTCTATGTCTGAATAATAACCACAACCCGTCATCCCGATCTTTGTTCTGTTTAATTATATTCATGTTTGTCATGCTGAAATGTTTTGTGTGAACATTTGAATTGTGCCTGCGAGAAATAACATCCTGAGGTCTTCCTACAGTGATGGGAAATGGTATGCGTGATTTTGTTTTTGCAGAAAGTACAGGGCCTTTTGAGTTCTCAATTGTTTCAAAACAGTTCAGCTTCCTTTTTTGTTGCTTTGTGAAATCAGTACATTCATGCTGAAGGGAGAAGTAGTCTTAACATGAAATCCTTATACAGGGGCACAGGTGAATGCTGCTTGCTAACTGGATGCAGATATATATATATATATATATATATATATATATATATCTATATGGGATCCGTACAGATCCCCGAAGACAAAATCACCAAAACTAATTTTGGTTTGGGATACTTGCACGAAAGTGCTTTTCACTGAAGAAGCACTTTCGTGTAAGTATGCCTGTTTGCGAGACCACACTATGGTGTAGATAAGGGAACGTTCCCTTTTCCTCACTGTAGTGCGGTCTTGGAGTGAGAATATTAAAGTGGGCGGTGCAGGGGGCGAAGCCCCCCTGCATAAACATAGATTTCTTTTTTTTTTTTTAACATATATATTAATGAAAGCACTTTTTCGGTGAAAGTGCTTTCATTAATATATGTTCGATGATTATGGATTCGGGACTTTACACATTTGTGCATGAGTCCTAGATCCATATATATATATATATATATATATATATATATATATATATATATATATATCTGTGGGAACATTCTTTTCAAAGTAACTCTTTGGATACATTCCTATGGGAATGTTTAAGGTGTACTAGAACTGTACCCTTTCACAGGTATACTAGTTGTGAACCTGGATATAAATATTATAGACAACAGTTCAGTGTTATATGTATCTATGCAGTCTTTCCCTCTTCTGGCTGTTGCTGTGATTGAAAGAAGAACTGAACTGTGTACTATTATTGCAACTTAGGTGTGGCTAGTGAAATCTGAGGTGATTGGTATTACCAAAAGGTAAAGACAAACTGGAAATAATGATACAGAATATTAATTATTATCACAAATGCCTCAGAAAATGGTGTATTTTCTGTTTATAACAGCCCTTGTAAAAATAATCCTTTGCTCCTACCTTAAATCATCATCATCTGTACCACTGCTGATCCCTAACTCCACTTCCTCAAATACACATATGTTCTGGAACTTCAGTGATGACACCATTCCAGACTGTGGACATGTCTTTGTCTGAGCAGACAATAAATTAGTGTAAGCATAATGCTTTGCAAAGAGATTTCTTCATTCAGTGTTCCCTGGATGGCTTTTCAGTAAATAATTGTAACGTGGCAGTTTCTTTAAATGTTCTGCTAAAATTTCATTTTTACAATCCACAAGAACTAATCCCTTCAAACACAGCTATTATACAGTTCTGCCAGGACGGATAATATTTATTACTGCTAGGCAGGTCTGTAAACAATTTAATTAATGTGATTTAAGAAACAGATGTGTGACATGAGAGTACTGAAAACAAAGGAAAATGATGACAGCTGTATAATTTATGAACCTGTACTTAATCTGGCCTACATAATTCAGTAACTGTGGCATTTCTCAACATTTAAACCACAAATTTAGAGCAATTTACTGAGAGGACATTGAGAATTATCTCCTAAACATTTTGAGTCCACAAACATTAAATAGCTGAGAACAGAAACAATAGGATATGATATACAACTACTTTTCCACTAACCACTGCACCCCAATGTCTGTACACCTTGCAGAACGCTGCCTATAACGTACTCTTGAGTCTTACACATAAATGCATTCCTTCTGTAAGACAGCATTCAGTCAAAGGTTTCTCCACCCCAACCCAAGATGTGTATTCAGAAAACACAGTTGCAATTCAAAATGAATATTGTGCCGTATTTGAAGTGTATTGGTATAATAATGTACACGAGTACTTATAAACAGTGTTGCTTTGAAAGATCTGTATGGAGAGTACAATGCAGTTATACTAGTCAGTAGAATGCTGAAGGAATGCCTCCTATAGAATTCTATTTCCCTGTCTTGACAAGATTATATTTTTTGCATGGTAAAAGAATGCTGCCTGTATTATCCGATTTCCCTAGTTTGAAACAAAGATGACCGCTCTTATGGGGAAGCGCTAAAAGATTCTGAATTTAGAAGGTTTTAATTATGAAATACCAGAACTGAGTCATCAATATTTCAGTTTGTAGGCCACATTTAACAAACTACAACCTGCTGCAAGTGTTACTACCTCAGAGCTGACATGTTTAGTTAAGGGAATACATTTCTCACCATGAGAAGAAAGTAAGGCTGTTTTTGAACTTTGGTAAAATGAAATGTTAGTATTTTAGCATCCATCATTTAAGAACTGGTCTTTCTGAATTTGCGAATCTTTGGTAGTGTGTACGCTGGTTGATATGTGAGTACTAGTTTAACTTGCCTGAAGAGGCATTTTAAGTCTAATAAACTGGGGTCAGACTCAAACCTTGCACTTTTTGTCTGTAAGGTGAAGACCTTACCCATGATGCCAAACTCATCCTCTTTTAAATGTTTCTCCATAGTGGAAGTAAATGCAGCACTTCTACTGATGAAGCTATAAGCACCTGACACTTGAGACACACACACACACACACACACACACACACACACACACACACACACACACACACACACACACACACACACACACACACACACACACACACACACACACACAGTTTACCACTGTTAGATTCGAACCACATACCTATCTAGTTACACATTTTAGAGAACACAGACACACACTCACACAAGCACACTTGAAGACTACATCATTACTTCTGCAGACTTACTTTGGTTCTTATCATTTAAATCAAAAGTTCCATTTGTTACTATAGAAGTTCTGAATCAGACACATAAATCCAATTAATATTAAAGGAGTACTAATATGGGGCTTCTTTTCTGTAGTACATTTTAAAACAAGAACATTGCACTCTACTGATGTCTATGAAACCCATTTAACATAGTGAAACAGTAAAAAGCAATGGAGATCTTGTTTTCTCCGTTGCTTTTTTTTTTTAAACCTGTCTCGCTATGTTAAATGAGTTTAACATAGCGAGACAGCTTTAAAATAAGCAACGGAGATCTCTGTTGCTTATTTTAAAGCTGTCTCGCTATGTTAAACCCATTTAACATAGCGAGACAGGTTTAAAAAAAAAGCAACGGAGAAAGCAAGATCTCTGTTGCTTTTTACACACTGTGTCGCTATGTTAAAGGAGTTTAACATAGCGAGACAGCTTTAAAAAAAGCAACGGAGATCTCCGTTGCTTTTTTTAAACCTGTGTCGCTATGTTAAACTCTTTTAACATAGCGAGACAGTGTTTTAAAAGAGACTTGTACTAATGGAAAAAGTCCGTGCGACCGGACCTTTTTCCATTAGTATAAGTCGATTTACAACGTGCACGCTGGCCAATCAACGTGCACGTTTTGGAATATTAATGGGGGGGGGTCATGATATAAAATATATTATGTTGCAATAGAACTTTTACCACTCCTGCTATCAGAGTGCTTAAACTGCACTGTTCACCTTACTAGTTCATTTCTGCGATACTTGTGAAACAGTTTGTTTTTCTGTTAAATTGTGACAAACCAAGTATTATTAGGCTCAATGTTATTTCCTTACAATTAATAACAACATAACTTTAAGAGGAGTTAAGAAATAAGACATATAATAAATGAAACCTTTAAGGAGGTCTTGAAAATAGTAGAAAATGTGTATTCAGAAATTCTAGCTGCTGATCATACTAAATGGAATATATATATGAGACAACTCTGATAAAATGGCAGCGTGCTGTGAGTAGGAGCATTAAAGCAATGTGTCCACAGTATTATAGACCTTAAATGTGTGCCAGCTATTAAACATTTCGTAATATAAGGATGAGTGCAGTAAATCAGGGCAATATCTGATTAGAAAATCTCGGACCTGTCTGTGATATTCAATTCAATATTTCATTGCTGGTAATTTAGGAGAGTGGGTTAAATTTATAATCTGCTAACTAGCGCCATGTTATCCTGTGTTTGATTCCCTTGTTTTTTTTTGGTAAACTATGTAATTGAACAGGTTTCTTGTCTGAATAACTGTTAACTGCTAACAGCAGATAGCTTCTGTTGAATCAAACATCTGTTGAAATAATTATATCTAGTGACTTCCATGATTGTAATAGATATTGACTGTTATTAATCTGCATTCCAATGTTGTAAATTTTCTGTGCAATATGTAAAAGCTCACAAGTCAGAACTCAACCGTGGTGCTTGTTCTTGTAGGTAAATACCTTAACTAACTATGCAAAGTGTAGCAGCTTAAAAATCGGTGCAAATAACTGTGGCGTGTGTATTTGCAGATACTTCTTGTACTGGTTCTCTTCTGATTTGTTGTACTGACTGGTTATTGCGACACCAGTGCTGGTGCTTGTATCAGTTTTAATTGTTGTGTGTACAAAGTCTTGCTGTACCTGTGTATTGCTTTTAACTTGTACTCTGCTTGCAAAGTTTTGCACCACCTGAGCCCATGTACTGAGTCTTTGCATCATGTCAGAGTTGTGGCAGCCATGCCTGTATCCTACGTTGGTTTTTACCTGTACTGGTTCTGTTTTACTTTTGAATGGTTATACTATGCTTGCTAGTTATGTATCACTGTGGCTATGTACTGTTTAATTTCTGATTGTTGCATTACTTTTAAATAGTAATAACATATTTGGTGGTCTTGTGGCACCTATGCCTGTATCATGTGTCACCATTCCTTGCACTGGCACTTTGTATCACTTCTGAATTAGTGCACAGTGTGTACTAGTTATGTGATGCCTTTTCCTATATCCTGCATCTTCCTGCTTTATTGTCCTAGGTATTTGATACTGTGCTTCCTAGTCATGTGGCACCTATGTGTAACTTCTGTGTCATTCTTCATTATCATACTATGTATCCCGTTCTACCTAATTACACTATTTATGTATAATTTGTTTTTCTGCTTCATAAGTGACACCTATATATAGAGATATCTGTAGTACCAGTAGATACATTGTGAGACCAGACAGCTAATATTATACTGTGTACAGTATCTGAATCTCCCTTACTGCACTATTTGAATAGTATTTGAGTTTCTACCAGACTAGTAGCACCCGTATTTAGAGACTTATTAGTTGTATCAGTGTAAAGATCATTAGACTGTGCACCTAGTTCCACCTTGTTTCTGTTTGAATAGAACCCAAACTACTCTTACTGTATTTTATTTGGCATAGTACTCTGAACCATTATTACTGGACTCCTCTGTCAGTGGACTGGTTACTGTGGTTGGTGTAATGCCCATTTGTACTGAACACTTCCCTAATCAAACTTCCCAAGATCATGAGACCACACTGCCCTTAAGTCATCTGTTACCTGCCTACTAGCATTAGGTAACTGGAGACAGTGTAACAACTGCCTGCTATTCAGTAATAATGTAATCTTGTTACCTAACACTAAGTCTACTTGTGAGAGGTATCGATATCTTTTTTAACTGGAGGAAGAGGTCTAATGTCACCTGGTTGTCAGAGGTCATCATAACCCCAAACCACTACAGTATGACACTAACACTAAAGTACTAACTAAATCCTTTCCTAGACCGCTTAGGCAATGCACTGAGATACTTAAACTGGAGCAACACACTTACATCTCTATGCTTACAGCAATATCTCTAGCTGATGCAGCTCTCTCAGTAACATCTATGGTTGTAACCACAAACAAGGGTAACCTAAGCTGATTTCCTAAGCCCACAAGGCTTCCTAGGCATGTTACCACACACCATAATGTCCTAGTTGTAGTAGCTCTGTAGTCAGACATACTGACAGTAAGTTGTCTCTCAGGTGTTGTTTACTCTGTGTATGCATAGTACCTTGTTTTGGCCCCTTATGGGAGTGAATAACCACAGATGTTCCATCTAGGAAGATTTGAAGAGAGACATGAATGTGCTGTCAATGTATATTTCTGAGCCTGGCAAGCCAACTAGTTTTGAACATTATCTTGCCATCACTGCAAATAATGCCACATTACAAACAAAAAATAATTGATGTCAACAATTGGATTTGAGTTTCTACCAGACTAGTAGCACCATCAGCTGGAGATATTGCCGGTAGGGGAACCCAATGTGTATCAGCTTGGAGGGAGACTGTAGGCAATTGTGACTGCTTCATCAGGGATGGCCTTAACCATTCCTCTGAGGGTTTCTGTATATTGGCTATGACATTCTCTATCTCATATTGTTTTTTTTGTTTTTTTTTGGCAGAGTCAGACTTCTGCATGTATTCAGCCTTGCAAACCCTAATCAGACCCATGTCAACATGGCACTGCTCAAAGCTAGAAGCATAAAATGTGCATCACTGAGACTTTTCTGACCCTTGAAAGCCTACTCATTTCTATAATTTGTTCAAGTTCAGTTTTAACACTCCTTCTTTAACAGAGTTTAACTCCTAGGCTATCACTTGTGCAGACCCTTTGGTGAGTGTGGTGCATTTATAATGGGTGCACCTGTATTTATTTGTAAATTCATAATCTTAAGGCTAATTCACCAGGATAATGGTCTAGAACTGCTGCATATCCTGATATTTATAAAAAACCCATCTTTAATATTACTGCTAGCTATAGAAGCCCTTCCTTGTTTTCCATCACTCACAATGCCTGTCTAAACAAATTCAAATCCTTACCTACTGAACCTAGTTCATTAATTTTTGTAGATTTCATATACTTATCCATAAACTGGCAAATGTTTGCCACAAATAATGAATATGCACAGAAGTTCCTGGACATCACCACTGCTCTACATAGACCAGATAGTGTCCTCCCCTACTTGAGCTCAGTGCTACTTCACTTTGTGCATATAAATATAAAACCGATAAGTTCATCTGTGATTGCCACATCATTCATCAAATGAGACCACCGTGATGTACTCTTTCTATAAAGACCCTACCTAAGATGTCTTCCAGTCAAATTTTCTTCATGGATTTCTCCAGAGCCAATTTTATAGCACTGTCTGGTGAGCTAAGGAGAGTTATAATCATTCCATCGAAGTGGGCCCCATAGCAAATACAGCCACATACACGGTGGATTTCTACTCCCACATCAACCCCCCTCCCCCAAAAAGAGGCCACTAGTCTGGTGGGACTAATCTGGTCTACAAAGGATAAACAAACAAACTCATGTAGCAAGGCATCTATCCCCATCTGCCACAGACACAGTGCAGGATAAAGAATGAACCTTTATTGTCAAACCCCAGTACCTATAAATGCTGTAATAAAAAGAGAAGAAAGGAAAATGGTGATCCTAAAAATGCACTCGAACTAACCTACCATAGAAGTGACCTAAAAAGGTAAGTAAACTGAGGCATAAGGTCAAAACCCCAAAAAGGCAAGTAGAAATTAAATATTCTCACCTTATCCAAAGATAACTACAAAGTCCTTTTTTAACCAAGTGAAAAATCTTAGGAACAATACTCAGCAATGCATCGAGTCGATTTTCAATGGTTCCAAAATCTTAGGAACAATACTCAGCACTGCATCGAGTCGATTTTCACTGGTTCCAAAATCTTAGGAACAATACTCAGCACTGCATCGAGTCGATTTTCACTGGTTCCAAAATCTTAGGAACAATACTCAGCACTGCATCGAGTCGATTTTCAATGGTTCCAAAATCTTAGGAACAATACTCAGCACTGCATCGAGTCGATTTTCAATGGTTCCAAAATCTTAGGAACAATACTCAGCACTGCATTGAGTCGATTTTCACTGGTTTCAGAATCTTAGGAACAATACTCAGCACTGCATTGAGTCGATTTTCACTGGTTCCAAAATCTTAGGAACAATGCTCAACACTGCATTGAGTTGATTTTCAATGGTTCCACCTACTATGACCTGGCAGCCATCACCAGCACATTAGCAGATATATTAATTTCATACCCCCCTACTTTCTGAATGTGTTCCTCCCACTTCATTCAGTCGATACAGTATTTAACAATCACACCACAACAAGTCTGAAAAAAAACCTTTAAAACTAAAAACACTAGCTGCTTGGGTACAGACTACATACCAGCCTGTCTCACTGTTAACAAAGAACACTGCCTCGTTGATTCCCTCTTTAATATGTTCTGTATTCATCTCTCAATATGGTGTGTGCCTGGAGCCTGGAGGACAGCTATTGTGGAACATGCCCATAAGGGCAGCTCTGCCACTGACCCTGGAACTATAGACCAAGTAGCCTTACCAGCATCATTTGTAATGTAATGGAACCCATCATTATGGAGCTTCTAAACAATAATATCCACAGCTTACAAGAACTCAAGTCATAAACAGTTTGGTATTGTGCAAGGTAAGACATGCCCGATGAATCACTTGAATATCTTTGAGAAAGTCACTGAGGTACCTGATGATGGAAAATTTGTGTGCAATGTCTCCATGGATTTATCCAAGACCTTTGACTCCAGTGTTATTGAGAAACTGTGCTAGTTAAATGTTAACTCTTTTGTAACTCACTGGGTAGAAAACTGCGGTTAAGCAGGGTCCACACACTCAGAGTTGGCAGCACTCTCTCTACAAAAAATGCATCTCACCAGTGGTGTTCCACAGGGTTTTGTTTTTGGGTCACTCATCTTTAACATATACATCACTGATGTTCAAGCCAATGTCAAAGGCCTCTAGCTGACTGTAACTGCAAACTCGAACTGCTATCAGCTCACCAGTTAACATTCATATCTTCTAAAAGCAGCTGACTAATTAACAGAGATTACTTCAGGACCTAATCTTAAGCTCAGTGCAGACAAACAGTACTATAGCTAGTGTGGGGTAAAGAGAGTGGTTGCCCCCAAAACACCTGTCATGATCAGCACCTCAGAAGATTTGCCAGTTGGATATGAGTACATTAATAGTATTCATTTAAGCAACCTGGTTTGACATTGTGGCTGCTTAAATGAATGTGCTCAGTTTGTAGTGCATGTGTTTGTGACTGCAGCAAGTTGTTGTGTCTTTCGGCTTTTCCCGGTCCGCTAATGATTGGCAGTTGATTTTTACGTACCGAGTTGCCAGCCCTGACGCACAACCTTCAATGAAAGAACGCCCATTCACACATGTCTCTACGCAGAAGACGCTTTAGCTGAGAGTTGAACCAGAGAGCGTCTTACTGTGAGGCGACAACACTACCACAGCACCACCACCGCGGATTGACTGTAGCAAGTAGTCAGTATAAGTTTTTTTTTTTTTTTTGCTGCAGTTACAGCAGGACTCATTGCTAGTGCTCAGCTTCAGGTGACATACTTTTCATCTTCAGCTCCATGGGACATTTTCTTTCATTCCTTAAGAAAATCAAAATGAGATAGGTACTGCTCTGGGGCTTGCCCAGGGCACTAATAGACCTAACTTTCTCCTTGGGGAGTACCAGAGTAGAAACACTCCTGCACAGATTTCTTTAAAGATACCGCCTCAAAAGTGATGCTGCCGTAAGAGATTTAGGTGAATTTATGGACAGCAAACTCCTCTCTCTTATCTTCCCTCTTCAGATCGGTAATAGACTACAATATCCCCTTTGTCATGCGTCTAGCTAGACATATTGCCCATCTAGAACAATCACAGTGTTTCCTCACCAAGAAAATCTTGGGTATGAGCTCTGTAAGCAATACAGAACATCAAAAAGTCTAATCAAGCTACCCTGATTCCTACAGACTTCGATGTTGAGACCTATACTTAGCGTGCAATGTTTTAAATGACCATACCCTGCCTGAACTTTTATATGTTCATAAAATGGGTAGCACAATGAATACCTGTTCTTAGAATATAAATCTACATCATAATGTTAACTAGACCTGTTGATGGTTAGGTACTTTTAACAAACTATCCTACCTATGTAATAAGCTTCCACTCCATGGCAAGAAAAGTAGCTACTTCTCATTAAATCCAGCCAGAAGGAGTAGATGAGGATCTGTAACTTCACCCTTGGTGTACCTTCTCAGACCCTTGTGGATAGAGGAAGCAAGGAGTGGGCATTGCACTGGCTAGACTATTAATGGTCTGCTCAACTGATAACTTAGAATATATGTATATAGTTAAGTGCATGTGCTCCACTGGAATTGAGGTAATGATTGAAAAGGGTCTGTGAACCTGTGAACTATCTATCTAACTAACTAACTAACTAACTAACTAACTAACTAACTAACTAACTAACTAACTAACTAACTAACTAAAACACACTAAAATAAACTTAACCAAGCAGTGCTTCTGGGCGCTTCAAAAAAGAGGTACTTGTATCTAGCAGTGTCACATAGTTAACAAAGAAAACAAATTAAAATTAAGGGAACAACTTACTGGGGAAGAAGTTATTTTGAAGAAAGAGATGACTTTAGACTGAAGTGGAGTTTGAGAACAGCTTGTGAAGATCAAAGTGAAATGCAAAAATTTAAATGAAATGTAGCTGTCATCATGAACAAGAAAGGAGGAAATTTCTGATGTTTGGTAAAAATGTCAGCATCTAAGGAAACTATCTGGTGTTTGGCAAAAAGTGAATATGCAACGTTATGTTGCAAAAAAAAAAAGTGTGTGTGTGTATATATATATATATATATATATATATATATATATATATATATATATATATATACACTTTGAGAACAAGACAGTGTATATACAGTCAGTCTGTGATGATAACATAGACATGAAATAAATCAGATAATAAATAAGAAGTACAGATGAGAGCAACTTTCAAAAGATAACCATAAATGTTAGATGCTTGGCACTGGGCAAGCATGAGCTGGTTAAAGCACCATCATTAATTTCAGTTCTTATTTGGCAATGATGCACAATGTAATTAAATATCTTATGCATTACTACTAAGGTAACTGCCTTTGCAAGTCATTTTAATCCTAGCCAATTATGCCTTGTGAGGCTCTAACACTGCACCTTGTGTTTGTAAGGCAAACACCTTAACCATTAGGCCACCCACCCTTCAACTAACATCAGTTTGTACAATTTTTAATTAGAAAGGCAAATGGAAAAGACTGATGAGAAAGTGATGACCTACTCATTGTAGACAATAATATATCAAAGGGGCATGAAGTTGAATTGTTACCTTACCAAGAAAAGGAATTGAATATGACATTATATTATAAGCAAATAATTAGGACATAGTAGAGATACGTTGTCAGGACTTTGGTGGTTTACAGACCATTTTCAGATATTACTTTGTCCAAAAGGCATGCAAACAGACTTAATCCATACAAAGACGTAAGGAGAAGTTTCAAAAGTCTCCACAGCACTAATGTACTGCACTAAGTACCACAGATGCTTTAGCATGAAATGTTCTGATGATAAATAGGTTTGTGTAGGTGCAGTATATCACCAGCATACTGGGGAAAGGGCTGCATATTAAATGTTTGAAGCCACGGTAACTGCAGCCATCACTTCTAAAGTGGCTGTGCCAGAAGTGGTCAAATGAGTGACGTGAGAGGCACATTGAGGTGGAGTGTCTGTCACTATGCATGTTCACATATGTAGTGAAGCACCTCATAGACACAGCATGGGCAATATAAGCTGGCTAGAGGAGGTCAACATACAAATGGTGGTGAAGGGGAATATAGGATAGCCAGAAATGGGACAAGAGACACAAGGGGTAACTTGAAGAAAAGATAGGTCAGGGAAAAAGCATATTTTCCCTGACAAGTTCTGATTTCCCATTTTTTTATGAAGGTGAGTGGAGAGGGATGGTTGCATGGACAATGTGTGGGGAGAAAGGAGAGAACAGAGAAGATACTATGGTTAGATAGACATAAGGTACAATCAGAGAGTGATAGAGAGATATGCTGCAAAAGGGGGGAGGCAACAATGGAATGACACAAATGGAGGTGGGAAGTGATGAGGTCAAGTATTGGATTAAAGATAGTGTGGAGAATAATAAACAAGGAAGGGGAATACCATAATGATGGATAGGGTGAGGTACTGACTGATCGCTTGACCAACCCAAAAGAGAATCTACACTGCTGCCAGTTACCTTTGTAGCTAACATCATAGCAGGTGCCATATCTGGTGGCTCAATGAACTGTGCCAGCTGGACACATGACTATCAACAAGGAGATGTGACAGGATTCCAAATGGGAATCTAACTGCCATCCTTAATCTGTTCCAGTTGCTACCACTGCACCTGCTGCAGGGTGATCCAAGGAGACCCCTGGGCTACTTTCATTGGATGAGCTGCCAACCCCTACACACGCAAGGGGTGGCCATAGATGCCACTAGCAAGCCCTCCAAGTCAGCTTGCATGAGGTGACCTTCTTTCTTCTGTGAAGAGGCAGGCCGGGCAACTGTTTCTGACCCAGCACAGGCACATTGGCTGGTGGAGGTCCAGGTAGCCACTGCCAAACCACAGCCTGCACCACTGCTGGCCTCGTAGACAGAGGGACAAAAAAGATAAAGAGAATAATGCAACGCATTAGTACAGCTGCGTATGACATCTCAGTGTCAGTTTTAAATGACAACTGCCTTTATGCTGCATTCACTTCACTGCCTGGAGAACCTATCACTTCTCCTTACGCAAGCCTCCTGATTTAAGTGAATCTGCTATGGTGCTGGAAGATATAAAACAGACAGTAATCAGTACCATCTGTCCTTGTTGGCAGAAAGTAAGGATAACAAAAGACAATACTCAGAAGATACAGTGAAACAACTTATATACAGTACTTACTGTAGAGTGCTGTCTCTCTCTCTCTACCTGTCCCTTATCTTTGTCTACTACTGCCACAGCAGGTCAAGGTTGAACCACTGCAGGTCGCTCTTCCTATGCACGCACTACCAGTGGCATCACTTGCCATCCTTGCAAGCTGCAGCCAGGCATTACTCTTGTACAGGAGACTGTCATATTTCCCCAGCAGGCACTTCCTATAATATGTGTACAAAATGAAGAAAGGAGAAAGATCTTGGTGTCTTGGCTGCAGCAGGTGGGAACAACAAAATGTACCACAAGATATGTATGTGCCCATATGCTGTATAAATAGCTGGCATGCACTAGTATGTCTGCCTTCTTCTGGGTGGCTGACACATACATTCCAACACTTCCACAGACATCTTGTCTTTATTATGATTTCATAGGTTCCAGTGGTGGAGGTTTCATCATTGCAGGGAAGCAAATTCCTGAAGTCAGCTGCTCACCTGTGGCCAGTGACAATAGCACCACACATTAGCAATTCTAACTTTGGATAACATGCATCTATCTCCTACATATGAGATGACGGTGCAAGAGCACACTGAACTTCTGGCTTTACCTTTGTTTAACAATGGATATTCATAGGTTCATAGGTGTGTAATAGGCTAATGGCACTGGAGCCTTTACAAGCCTAGCCCATAGAAGTGCCCTGGCATCATGCTGCTCGACGTTAGTTCCCAGTGCCTCTATCAAGTAGAGCAACTGGAGTGAACCCTGGGGTGAACTTTCTATTTCCCATCCACTCATCAAGATTTCTGTTGAAGAGGGACAGCGAGGTGCTCTGCTTTTCATGTATGGGAAGTCTATTCCAGAGCATGGGCAGTCTCTGGGTGAGGAACCTGTCCCTCCAGCATGTTCTGTTGATTGTGGTAATGAGGTTGAGGTCTCTGGAGTGTGTGGTGCAGAGGGATTGGGATTTCTTTAGACATAGCATTTCCAAAAGCTGGGTCAGACATGGCTTTGTAAGTCAAGCAGAGATCGCCTTTAAGTAGGTGATATGAGACAGAGAACAGCTGGAGTCTTTTGAGTCTGTCCGTGTAGGATATGTGTTTAATGTCTAGGATCCTCTTCGTGAGGTACTTCTGTGGCCTCTCCAGCTGTTGCAGGTGTCTAGTGAGGTACATGCCTGCGTCCTCAGATCTTTTATAAAGCCTTCAGTGTTCAGTGGACTCCTATCAATGTGGTAATTAGTGGGAACTGAGTTTTTACCAAAGGGGATGATGACACATTTTTTGGCATTAAGCTTAAGGCCTTGGTTTCAACACCAGTTATTGGTCTCAGTGAGGCCTTTCTGTAGGATGTCTGCATCACTTGGGGAATTAATAATGGCTCCCAGCTTGCCATCATCTGTGAAGTTGGTCAGCCAGACTCCCTTTGTGTTGGCCTGGACTTCTGAGAAATAGATGTCGAACAGGAGAGGACCCAGGACCAATCCCTGTGAGAATCCATTCGTGACTGGTCGGCAGTCTTACTTGGAGTCCGCTACTTTCACACTGTATGTTCTATCTGTGAGCCAATATGCAACCCATCTAGTGATATAGGGGTTGATACCTAGTTTGGTAAGTTTATCAATAATTTCTGAGTGAGGAATGGTATCAAAGGCCTTGGCCAGATTGAGATAGGCTGTATGTACTGCAGTACCTTCATCCACAGCCCTGGTGACTGACTCAAAGAAGTCAACCAGGTTAAGCAGGCATGATCTCCCTTTCACAAAGCCAAATTGCGTGGGGTCTAGAGTTTGGAGATTTCCTATATCTTTGTTAATCAAGTCCATGATGATGCACTCCATAGCTTTACATATCAGACTCATAAGGCTAATGGGGTGATAATTCCCAGGATCTGTAGTCACTCCCTCTTTATGGAGAGGGATGATAGTAGCAGTGCATCATTCGGTAGGGACAAAGCCTGAGGTGAGGCTGTGACTGAACAGGGCACGCAGACATGATGCCTGTTCACTTTGTAGTTCATGTAGAACACAGACAGGGATATTATTGGGTCCCATGGAAGCTGTATTCTTGGCCTTGGACAATGCAGCTTTAACCTGTGCTGCAGTAATTCTGGGAGCCTGGCATTCTTCCGGTATTGTGATTGGTCCTTTGGGGGGATAGAGGGGTAAAGTTGGCACTGAATCTGTAGTCCAGTATGTTGGCAATATCTGTTGGCTCAGTATAGGAGGTACCATTGTGCAGTAACTCGGAGCATATCTGGGTATTGCTGTGAATGTTCTTGATATAGCAATAGAAGGCTTTGTGATTGTTTTTAGTGTCTGCTGCAATTCTGCCTTCATAGCTGACTTTAGAGGATTTGATGAGGGATCTCAAGTTTTTGTTCAGGCTAATAAAGGAGCTTTTCCAGTCTTGGGACTTCACCTTTTTCTGCAATAGTTTCTTCCTTCTGTTGTAGAGTTTATTAATGGCAGGAGACCACCAGATTGGCTTCTTTTTTTTGGAGGAGAGTGTCTTTGTTCTGTTGGGTATGGCTAGTTCCATGCATTTATGTACATGTTCGTACAGTGCATTGGTGTATGATTCAGCAGTCATGTAGCTATTTTCCATTGGCATGGGTGATGTGAAGTTAGCCACCTCTGTTTTTAGGAGTCCAAAGTCAGCTTTGGAGAAGTTTTTCAAGGTGGTTAACATTGCAGGGGGTGTGGGTGAGATGTGGATTTCCATGGTGATTAGTTTATGTTCGGGTCTGACCAGGGAGGGATTGATTATTGGTGTAGAATAATGGTCACCCATGTTAGTAATAACCAGGTCAAGGATGTTGCTTCCTCTAGTGGGGGTCAAAATGAGCTGATCCAGGGCATTGGAATTGATGAATTCCAGGAAGCGTTAGGCCAGTGTATTGGTGCTTGAGTAGTTTTCCCAGTTGATGGAGGGATAGTTGAAGTCTCCTAGTAAGAGAGTGTTGGGTTGGACCTTGGTAGATTCCAGGGTGCTTAGGAACGTGGTGTGAGAGCCTAGGGACATGGTTAGGGACCTATAGCAGGCTATGACCTGGATCACCATCTTACCCAGTGTTAGTTTTACCTGAAGCATCTCAGATGTGTTATGCTGGGCTACTAGTCTGGAGGTGTGCATATCTTTTATGAATATGGAAACCCCACTGCCTTTGGAGCTTATGTCCATGTTTTGGGGCCAAAAGGTGTGGAATGAGTTATAGCCTGGTAGTGCAGGGGTGCTTTCTGCCGCTTTAAACCAAGTCTCTGTTACAGCACAAATGTCAATGGAATCTGCATGTTAGCCACACCCAAGTTTCACAGGAGCCACCACCACTAATTATCATTTCACTAATTTGTAATACATGGAGCAGATACATCTTCATGCACTACAAAGAAATATGATGAGATCTCTGATTGTAACTTAAAATTATGTCTTCTTGATATGGATGACAAGATTCACTCGACAGGTGAATTCCTTGGTTTCTATTACTCAAACACATAATAAGAAAGTAACAATCTGTGACCTAATCATGATCCTGTATATTAAATGGGAAAGTGGGGTAGTCATTCTAAATTACAGAGTTAAGGAAGAGTCTTGACATGTATGCCTGCACAAGGGAGAATACTAGATCAAATGACTCATGAGGGAAAAATGTTAGATAAGAGGGCATAAAGGATAAGTAAAACTTAAATGTACATACAGGAACTGAGAATTCTCTCATGGATTACACATTTTTTTTTGGCCCCTGTGGAGCAGACCATCTTCACTCAGATGCCAGGAGTATCTCCTGCCCCCTATAACAAATCCAAACCCATCTCACTGCCTGACAGGAGGCTGAAGCATTCCAGTGCAGTGCCATACTGACAGCCATAGGAGTTCCTATTTATATGTCCCCTCCAAATCCCCACTCCAGTGCCCAACATGCAGTGACGTAAAGTCATTATGACAGAGAACATCTCTTGATGCAATCTTTTGGTATCTGAAAGCATTAAATGATTTAGCTTCCACTTTGTAATATCCAGGGTGTGTTGGACTTTGAATGTGGCATGGTACAAAATACTTCTGAAAGCTGAATGGCATTTATTACACAAACTCTGACAAAGTTTAGAGATTTTTGTTCACCATTGTGGAGTCTGCAAGATGTAAGCAGATAAAAGAGAAGAACATTGGTGCATGTACGACAGTGCCTAAGGTATCACTAGGAAAATGCAAAGAGTAGAACCAGAAAACAATTTTTGTGCTATGTAAAAGTGATTATAAATGCTCCTAGAAGCCTTGGTGGCAGCGTGAGGAGTGCCCCCTCCCATACACATATAGGCTAGTGCAGGAAACTGTGAGATATGAGAAATGGAAAATTAGGGTGGGGTAGTGCAATGTGAAGAAAGAATAGGGAAAGGCAGAGGACAGACAGAGGGGACATGACATCAAAGAGCAAGTAGGAAAATATTGTAGGTGCTGGGAAAGGCCGATAAAGGAAGACAAAGTGAATAGAAGCCTATATTTTAGACAAAGGAAGAAAAGAAAGGGATGGAGGAACATTAAGATAAGATGAGGCAGTAGAGAACTTGGGAAGGGTTGTGAATACGAAGAAGTGGCAACATACCTCTCAACCCCTAAGAGCAAGAAACCTGGGCATAGGGGTAAATAAAAGTGGGACAAAGGCCCAAAAATAGGGACAATTATTTAAATATTGCTTTTACAAACTTAGAAAGTTGATAGAATAACAGGTTTTTGCATTAGCATGAATTTTCTGAAGGCTATATCTGAAAAATCTTTAATGATTCATCACTAATTTGCCAGAAAACCACAATTTCAAGAAAAATGGACTGCAGATATGAGGCATAAATGTGTATATTCTGTGAAAATCTGTACAGTTGAGAGGTATGAGTGACAAGTAGGTAAGGTGTTCAGGATGTGTAGAGGTGATTAGATCAATGATTGTTAGAGGTGAGACAGATATGTAGTCTGCAGGAAGCTTTGGAGCTCCAGAAAAGGATTTGGAGGCAGGCGAAGGTGACTGATTGGATAGTTATATGGGGGGGGGGGGGCTCTATAAGAAGGGAATGCAGAGATGCAGCAGGGAGTTCCAAGCCTGAGAGGGTCATAAAAGGACAGGCAAGACATAATACTTCATTGACAGATATAGTCAGAGAAGGAAAAGTAAGTGCAGTGGCAGATAGGAGAAAAGCATGGTTAGTTGGGGGATGGGGAATGCAACCACCAAGCATGGTTAAAAATGTGGAAGAATTAAGTTGAGTTAAAGGTTCAGAAGCAGGAAGAAGAAGAAAAGCACAGGGGAAAATGAATTAGAGGGGTGTTAGTGAGGAGGCACTTCTTGAGGGAAAGATGGGTGAGTGAAGCAGATAGGTGGGTTGTGAATAACTTAGCCTTGACTGAAGCAGAAGAGACACTTAGTAGGAAGCAGTAATCTAGAGAAGAGGTAACACTGGAAGTCATGAAGCAGTTAAGCATTATCTAGAAGGGGTAGAAGTGATATGTGTTATGGTGAATTTGATCAGTGGAAGTGTCAAGTGGGCGTAAGGGAGAAGGGAGATGCTCAGTAAAAATGAACATGGTTCTTGTCCTCTACCTTTCAGAAGTTGTGCCTAACAGTGAAGAAGCTGTTGCAAACATAGTTTGACATCTTCATGTAATGCTCCAGCTAGGTGACAATGACCCAACAGATGAGATCATAAAATAAGACAATGGAACTGCCTACATCCAAATCATTCTTCCATTCCCCATACTCTAATCTGCAAGTGGTTATGTCTTTCCTAAAGTTAATTAATAATGATAATAAAAAACAAAAAACAAAAAAAAAAAAATAAAACAATAAAAAAAAAAAAACAAACCTCAAGTTCTGAGTAACTTCATGTGCTGTAAATTAAAGTTCTGCATGTAACATATGAGTTTCCATGGCATCCTTACACTGATTTAATAAAACAAAAATGAGCATCTCAAGCAGTAAACTTTCATAAGTCTAATGTAGCCATGGATTTCATGTTCTGTGAATTAAATCTCTCTCTCTCTCTCTCTTGTAAACACATCCTAACGAAGGAATGTTTGCCACCACTTACTATTTTCTGGAAATGTAACAGTACTCAGTATTAAAAAAAAAAAAGATGTACACTGATGCAAAGAAACATTGGATAAGGTAAAATGTGAAAGACCAGCAGAGATACCACACACACACACACACACACACACACACACACACACACACACACACACACACACACATACAAGTTTAATGAAATAAGCACTTTTATCTCACAAGACAGTTAGGGACTTCATCAGATCAAAGTTCCACTCTAGCAGCGCACAGGACTTTTATACAAAAAACACATAATAATCCACCCAACTAAAAAAGTCATCAATTAAATTATTGATAAAACCTTAATCACAATGATAAAATGAGTTAAAGTAAAATATAAACAAAGGAAATGTATCACAAGAAAATGGAAATCATCCTCTTAACCCACCTTTGAAGAATTCTTGAGAATAATGAAAGAAATGGCACCACTGGAAATTAAAGTTAAGAAACTGAGAATCACCCCTAAAACATGGATCAATAATTCTTGGGAGAAAATTTATATCTTATTGAAACATTAAAAATGGACATAGATTCTTAATGTGTAATTTAAATATTTTCTCAGATTGTTTTTTCTTACATTTATTCAGGTCACTTGTAAATACTGTATATAGTTTGTTATAACATCTTACTTATTTAGATAATTGTATTTATAACTAATGTTACATTTGAAAATCAATAAAAAAAATGTTGAGTAAAAAAAGAAATGTATACATTAAATATTATATTGATTTTTTTTTCTTTTTTTTTTTTTGCAACAGAAAAGTTTGGTTATTTGTTTGTGAACACTGGATAAGGGTCATGCCAGTGGTTTTATATAACATTTTTGCAAAATGGATCCTGTAGGTATTCACGATTCATAACAGAGGTGTCATATGACCACATAACTTATTATAGAGCAATGTTTGTTGATAAAATCTATAGCAGTGAAGAGAGACACTGAAACATAATTACTTTTGCTGTACTCTGAAAACTGTACTAATTGCAGTGTGTTATCAACTGCTGAACTGTAATCACTGTATTTAATTTTATTGGCCACATGCATTTATGTTGATGCATGACAGAGATATTGATGTACAGAGAAAGATAGGTAGATTCCCAAATCATTAGAAGACATAAAAATATTTTTGCAGGCGTCAAGTTAAACTCTACACTCCCACAAAATGTTGTGTTCATCCATGGGGAAGATACTGCTGCCATTAATAACACTGTTGGCCCCATTTCTCCTGTCAAAAAGAAACAGAAAACTTAACATCTTATCTATTCTTCCTCACATTTCCATAGACAGGCGAGGCTTACTGGGTCTGGCTCAAAGTTTAATTCAGGCTTTGATCCTTCTTTTATGGTGGTTTCTAGTAAAATAGGGATACCTCTTTTCCTGAATTAATTCAAGATTCTGAATCTGGACAAGAAGATAAGGGACAGATACTGGGTTTTCTACTTAGTTTTTTTTATTCTGACTCAGAAGGTAGCTCTGTTTCTGATTCTCCCTGTGAGAGTTTCTCTTTCTCTGAGTCTATTTCCAGATGTGTCATTGTTTTCTGTGGAAGAACAGTGAGGTTTCTCAGTTCCTTAGAAAATAGCATGAGTTGTTACAGAAGGAATTTCTAGACTTTTCACCCATTCCCCCTCTGCTGTCAGCTCGGGAGGATGTGTGTATCACTGTCTGCAATTTTCTTGATAGCTTGCTGAAAAGGCAGATAGAATGTGTAAAGTTCCTCTGTCTTTTAAGTTTTCATATACTTTTCTCAAACGTGACCCAGCAGCTATTGCTTTAGTTAATCTTAAACATTAGGTTAATTCCAATCCTACTCTTTCTGACAAGGATAGGAAGATTATTGATAAGTATTAGGAAGAAAGTATATGCTTCTGCAGCTTTGATTTTCAAATTTTGAATTGTCAGGCTCATATGTTAAAGTTTATTCTGACTAACTGTGAAAGTATGAGGAATACTTTGGCTGCAGTTTCTTCTTGCAAATAAAAATTTGCTTTAAATAATTTAATTTCTTCCATTGTTCAAGTCACTACTCATTGTATACAGTGTATATATAACTCATTTGATACTGCTTCCAGGACCAGGGCTGTTGCCATTGGTACTGTTTTTGAGGAAGTTTGCCAGCCTGCATTCTCAGAACCTACCAGATGATGTGAAAAATGAGATTTTAAATTCTTTTTTGGATAGAGATTTATTTTTTGGTTCCACTACTGTAGAGGTTATCAAAATGTGTGATAAAAGGGGTAAATTGATACAGGGAATCTGTAAGATATTTTAGCCTTCCTTTTCCACATTTTCTAAGGGGTAGTCTAATCTCCTCTTCCAATTTTGGCAAACAAAGTCTCAATAAAATGCTGGTAAAGAAATATTTAAGAAGAAGAAATGGTGGTGGGGGGGGGGGGGTGAGAGTTCAGGAACCCTCTAAAACCAAGGATACTTCAAGTCAGAATGAGTATTTAATGGAACTTGTACCCCCTTCCAAGTTAGCAGTCTCTTTTCCCTTTCAGAAAGTCTGAATTTCCACTTTTCTTTTTGGCAACAGTTTCAGGTAAATGGGTTCTGAAGATCAATCATTAAGGGTACAAATGGCAGTAGGAGGAAATTTCTCCTTTCCAGGGGGTCATTCCTAATCGTCCAGATCAGACACTTTTGTTTCCACTGGTTCTTCATCACATGCTGTCCCAAGGAGTGATGGAATCATTTCGTCTTTCTTGGTTTGAAAAAGTTTTTTACTCAAGGATATTTTTAGTGCCAAAGAAAGAAAATATTTGGAGACTAGTTCTGGATCTTTGTTTCCCAAAACTCTTTGTAGTATTGCCCAAGTTTAAAATGATGTCCCTTCACAAAATGTTACCTGTTCTTCCTCATTCAAGTTTCCCTGTAACACCAGATTCAAAAGAACCTTATCATTGCATCCCTATTCATTCAGACTTCAGGTGTTTCTTAATGTTTTGTGTGTCTGGATCATATTGTCAGTTCTCTTCCTTACCCTTTGGATTATCCACTGCACCAAGAGTGCTCACAAAGTGATTAGTTGTAGGTATACCTCATTGTAGGCTACAGGGTATCCACATTTTGCCATCTTTAGATGACTTGCTTATTTTTGTCTTTTTCAAAGTGTCAGGAAACTCTAACATGGGTGAGAGATCCCTTACACAAGCTGGGATTCTAAGAGAACATTTAAATGTCTTTTTTGACTCCTTCACCTGTGGTGTCAGCTAAACACCTTAGTTTGAAGAGCTTTTCTTCCACAGGAAAAAGTAGATCTATATTTAGGTCTGTTTCTAAAGTTTTCCATTCAGATGTCAGCCACTTCGAGGGAATACTTCAGGAGTCTGAATCATATAGCATTTTTGATTCTCATGATATCCCATGGCAATACTCCACATGAGAAAGGTACAATGGTATCTGAATTCCCTTTGGTCCCAGCACCAACATCCCTTTCTTTTCAAACCCCAGTGCTGGGGTTTCTCAGTAGAAAAATCACTTAGTGGAGAAAGCAAATTTCCCTAAACCTAGGTCTCCACTACTCCGTTCCTGCTACAAAGCAGTCAGTCACCACAGATACCTTGGACTTTGCTTTGGGTGCAGTTTCTGCAGGGATAAAAGTGCAAGGTGTGTGGTACACCAAGGACAGATGCAAGTGCATAAATATAAAAAGGGTGGTTGCCCTGATCAAGGCACTCAGTTCTAAAAATCATCTTTGGGTCCCTAGATCTCTTCAAGTTGTTGCAGAAAAAAAAACACAGTCATGTGGTATGTCAACAAGCAAGGGGGGCCAGTTTGAACTCCCTTTTTAAACTGTCCATGTTAGCTTGGGATATAGCTTCACTGCACAGTCTCACTCTACTGGTGTCCTACATCAAATCAGAGCAAAATTCTGTGGCGGACAAGCTGAGAAGGACAAGGGCAAACCCTTATGAATGGAAAGTAGGTCAGAGGTCTTTCAAGATTTCATCTGTCTTTTGAGAGTTCTTCAAATAGACTTATTTGCCTCTTCATTGAACAATTAAATGGCAAAATTCTGCTCCAGAACACTATGCATGACTGCCTGGAAGACAGACACCCTTTCCTTTCCTTGGACAGGAATGTTACTGCATGCTTTTCCACCCTCTCCACTGATCTCCAGGGAACTTCTGAAGATTCAGAAGGAATTCCCCAAAAATCATTGTGGTGACGCCTTCTGACCAGGGCAGCAATGTTCTTCCCTTCTTTTTGAAATGACCAGGGTCAATCACAACAAGCTTCCTCACAGAATGGATCTACTCACAAATTATCAGGGGTGCTTGATACACCTCGGCCCCAGTGAACTTCAGCTGACTGCCTGGATGATAGGGTCTTAATTCTCTTTAGGTACCTGCTTACTGAGGATGTACAGCAGGTACTAATCGTGACAAGAAAGCCTGCTACTAGAAAATTAGTTATCAGCAAATGGAAAAGTTTTTCTAGTTGGTGTCAACAGCATAACCAGCACCCGTTCAGGGTTACTTGTTCTCTGGTTTTATAATAGTTGTGTGAGTTATTATCCTATGGCCTTTCTTACTTCTCCATCAAGGTTCACTTATCAGCCATTTCAGCATGCTTGCCCATGGTTACATTCTCATGTCAAAATGTTTTTGAAAAGAGTTTTTTATATTGAAAATCTAGGTGCTTAGGATTTCTCTCTCTCTTCCCCCCTTGGCTGACCTGGTGTGACTCAGTTTGAACTCTGCATTACCTGCACTAGCACACTACAGCTCCTGCACAATGGTGTCTACAGGATTGCAATTGGCCACCACAAAAAAAAACAAAACTGTTTCTCCCAGCAATTAATCAGAGTATGTTACACATATAAAAAAGTATTTGTTACGCTTTCTCTTACAGTGCTGTGTAATTAAGCAAGTCACCATTTTGGTCAGCCATACGGCTTTTCTTTTCTACTTGAGTGTTTGCCTCCTTCTCCTGTAACTAAAGTACACTGACTCTTACATTTGTCTCTCTGACCCTAATTTTTACAGGTATACCTTGTACCTTTCTGGCTTTCTAACACTCAGACATAGATTCCTGTTGAAAGTTTTACTTACTTGTAAAACTCCTCAAAATTGTATACTGTTGGTCTGTCTTTACTGCTAAACATAAGTAAAATTAAAGTGCTGAGTGCAAGTAACATTAAAGTACTGAGTGCAGATTTTAGGCCCTTACAGTCAACTTACCTCTGGTGTGGTGTCTTGAGTCAATCAAGGTATCCCTCTAACCACTCCTACTGCCTTCTCTTTTCCCCCACCCCCCTCTTTCCTCAAACAGGTTAAACTGCTACAGCTTAGTACAGGCATTGGTTCATCCCTGCTTCGCTTGGGCTCGCTTTGCACCCCACCCTGCTCCCAAATTCCTCCCACCCCTGGTGCTGCTACATTTATTGGTACTAGATCATACCCCACTTTTTTAAACCAATCAGTAACAACTTTTCACTCAACAGCACCACCCTCAACCTGATATCACCAGTTCTCTGACTCTACTATTCCTTTTGCCTAAGTTTCAAGTACCATTCAGTAGGTATGCTATCACCCAAAATAGTCTTATTAACTCTACTTCTACCCCTGTTACTCATCCCATATCTCCTAATTGCCTACGAATTTCAGGGTCACCCAGGTTTCTACTACGCTAAATTCCAAACATTCATCCCATCTATAACAGATAATAATGCACCCTTACTCGCCTCCCTCATACTTACCCCCTTAACCCCTAAATACTAGCATCTTACTAGACCTAGTTACATTAGTCCTAAAGCTAGACATTATTGCAAAACTTTATTCAAAATCTTAAAACTCATACTCAGGATACACTACAACCTCACAAAGGACGGCGACATCCACCCAAACCCTGGTCCACCCCCATCTGTTGACCCTAATCCCCCTACTATATCCCCTACCACCATAGCTCCAACAAATAGACCTCCTAACTCACTGCTGGCCTGCCATCTAAACATTAGGAGCATAAATAACAAAACTCAGCACCCGCATGCCCTCTTAGCTGTTCATTCCCCAGATATATTATGCCTGACAGAAACGTGGCTAAAGCCTGCCACCAAGGACCATGAGATTCTGCCACCAGGGTACAATATGTTTCGACTAGACCGTCCCACCAGAAAGGGTTTTGGGGTAGCCATATTTTACAAGTCTACCCCATCTGTCAGCATAGACACCCAGCAACCACCCCAATTCAGTAATGCTGAAATTCTTATCTCAAAACTGCAAATTAATAAAAACAAAAATGTAAACATTGTCTGTATCTACATTCCCCCAGGGAGGAGCACAGAAACCTTAGAAGACTTCTTATATTGGTTATCTAATAACTACCCCCAAGAAACAATTGTTCTTGGGGATTTCAACATTGACTGGAACACTTGCTCTTGTGAAACCCTCACAACCCACATAAACCTCTATGGATTTAATCAAATCACAACCTCCCCCACCAGGACAGGAAAACCCAATAACAAGGAAAGTACCCTAGACTGGATACTTGTCAATACCCATCTTCAGTCCTATAAATCAGACACTTTGCCTGATGACCTGAGTGACCACTCTCACCTATGTAATCAAGCTCAAAGTAGACTGCTCCTACCAACCCACCTATAGAACATTAAGAAACAAGAATTTTATTCTAACCAAGTTTCAAAATGAACTTAAGGCATGCAACTGGTCAGTACTAAAACGTCTCCCCCTAGATGAAGCAGTAGCATACTTTAACACCACATTCCTTGCTATTCTTAACTTCCATGCTCCCAGCCGCTATATTAGAACCAAAGTTAATATTGCACCATGGCTTTCTAAAGATACCAAAACCAAAATTTCACTCAGAAACAAAGCATAGGCCACCTACCAAAAAACAAAATCCCCACTTGATCAACCAAGATTCAGAAAGTAAGGATTGGCACCAAAAAAAATCCATAACCTTAGACAAAAAGAACCACTACTACCATCTACTGCAAAAACACCCAAACAAACCTCAAAAGTTCTGGGCAGGAATAAACAAACTACTCCACCCAGGCCAAACTGCCACTCCACCTCAACTTCCCAACAAAAATCCCCAGTAGACATTGCTAATAACTTCAACAGCTTCTTCACAGAGACTATCCAGTCTCTAGCCAGCCAACTCTCTCCCAATGGCTCTAATTCTAATGCAGCCACACCCAGTACCCAAACATACTTTACCTTCCAACCTGTTCCTACTCAACTTATTCATGCCCTACTTAAGAAATTAAGACCCATCACCCTGGCTGCCGACCTCCTCCCAGCAGACTATCTGCAAAAGGCTGCTGACACCATAGCATACCCCATCTCAATCTTGATCATCAGAGCTATATCTGAACCTACTGTACCCACTATATGGAAAATCTCACATGTCATACCTCTCCATAAAGAAGGCAGTTCCACTGAACTGTCAAACTTTAGACCCATAGCTATTCTGTCACCTCTAGCTAAAATTATGGAGAAGTGTGTACACATACAGCTCATGTACTACATCACACAGAACAAGCTGTTTTCCAACTTTCAGCATGGCTTTAAGCCACACCACAGCACTACTTCTGCCCTCCTCTCTTTCTCTAACGACAATAACCACAGCTGCAATAATAACAAATTATCCTCAGCACTCTTTCTAGATCTATCCAAGGCTTTTGACATGGTTGACCACAAAATGCTTATAAATACCTTGAAGGCCTTCTCCTTAAACAGTCGTGCACTCCAATAGTTTCAATCCTGCCTGCAGGGCAGGCAACAGGCAGTCCTATGGCAGCACAAGCTATCATCTCGCCTCCCCATCACATTAGGAGTCCCCCAGGGCTTGATACTAGGACCCCTTCTTTTCTCCATCTTTATCAATGACCTTCATTCAGTCATCCCAGATGCTACCTGCATTCAATATGTGGATGACTCCACCTTGATTTGTTCTGACACCTCACCAGCTGCTTTATTCACATTAACCCAAAATACCTTCAATACAGTGGAAAAATGGCTCTCCAATCAACATCTAATCCTAAACCCCAACAAAACTAAGCTGCTCCTCTTCTTCCCCACATGCAGGACCCCCCTGCCATCCTTCAACATAACTGCTAATAATGGCACTATCATCTCCCCAGAAGCCCAAACTAAACTACTGGGTGTCATAGTTGATAACAACCTGAAGTTTGATGCGCATATCAATCAAACTATCAAAACCATTAATAAAATACTTGGCTCTCTTTACAGAATCAAACCTTTCCTTACCCCACTTGCTCAAACTGCAATTGCCCGTTCCCATCTACTATCAACTCTTCTCTACACCTCACCTCTATTCTCCAACTTAAACAAAACAGATCTTAATAAACTATCATCCTGCTATAACCACATTGCCAGATTTGCTACTGGCACAGCCTACCAGACACACCACTGTCACAACCTAAATCACCCAGGATGGCTTGAACTGCCTAGCCTATTACAGTTCAACCAGCTAATAGTGGCACATAAAGTCCTTTGCCAACCAGAAAATACACCTGCACTAAAAAATATTATCAGCCCCTACACCAGCACCCGGCCACTGCGATCATCCACTAGGCTCCTAGTTCAAACATACAAATCCAACTACTCAACTGGGGCCTCTCTGTTTGCCAACTCTGTTGGAAAAATATGGAACAGACTCCCAGCTGACTTGACCCTAGAACCCTCACTAACTCAATTCAAAAACAAACTCAAGAAATACTTCAAAACTCATTGGTTATGTCCTAGCACTAACCATGACTATTGACCTCTCTATTACTTAGGTGCCTTACCTTCAACTACTTCTAACTTTTTTCTACCACACCGTTTCAGAAAAGGTCAAGTGTATAACTGCTGCTCAATGTGTCTTAAACCTGAATATAATGTTATGTATATATAACTTTGAAAATAATGTTATGTTTTATAAAGTGTTTTATAAGTTAGTACTATATGTGCTAAATGCTGGTATTGCTTATGACTGTAATCTGCTTGAAACTATCATTTACTAAATGTTCAATGTGCATTATTATCTTGGAGCTTTTCTCCCCAGGCCCCCTCTGAAAATGGACATATATCCAGTCGGACTATCCCAGTCAACAAATGTAAAATAAATAAATAAGAGGCCTCCAAGAAAACCAATGACCCCTCCTTGGGAGCTTAAATTTGTGTTATAGAAGCTAACAGTTGCTTCATTTATACTAGCCAATCTGGGTGACTTAAGGTTCTTAACATGAAAAACTGGTTTACTGATTGCTCTGACGTTTGCAAGAAGAGTATCTGAGCTGCAAGCTGTTACAGTGAGTCAACTCTATCTCATTTTCCGCAGAAAGAGGATTTCTTTGAGAATTAATCTGTCTATCCTTCTTTTATATCTAAAGTGGTATCCAAGTTTACTTTAAGCCACACTATCCATATCCCTGTTTTTTTTTTTTTTTACTCAACCTAAAAATAAAGGAAAAAGTATCCTCTATACCGTGAATATCCACAGACAACTCAGGTACTATCCTGATAGAAATAAATCCTTCATCTCTTCATATCAGTTGTTCATTTCTTGTGAAGGCAAGAAGAAGGGACAACCGATGTCAAAACAGACTTTTTCCAAATGATTGTCTCAGGCTATTACCTTATGTTATACTTACCACAACAAAAATATTCCTGGTGGGGTCAAGGGCCAGTCTACCATGGCCTTGGCTTCATCTATGATTTTTTGGAAAGAGTTTGATTTTAGAAGTATTCTAGAAGCAGTAATGTGGTCCTCTATACACGCATTTACAAGGTATTACAAGTTTGATTTCTTCTCTGGTCTGTATCAGGCTTTGCCAGTACCATTATCCAGGGGCTCCTCAAGTCTACCCTTTCCACTTCCAACATATTGTAAAAGCTAGTGCAATCTACACATATAGCTACATCTACTACAGCAGTGATCAGTATGATGAACATGGTACAGTTGTGTAAGTAAGCTTACCATAACAGTAGGTGTTTGAATGATTACTACTACATTAGCCACTCTCTCCCTCTTGTTTTTTGGTGTGTTGTTTATGCCAGAGTGTAGAAACTTATTTTTTATTATTCCTAGCATTGCCCTCTCAGGGCTCAGTCTCCCTTTCATCATTGGCTTGAAAGCTTGACATGCTTGCCACCCAAACCTGTCTTTTTAGTCAGCTCAGCTTGAGCTGAGTAATGGCTTGGATGCATAGAAGGTGCCCTGAACCTTTTGAAGCTGGATGACTGTTATATCCTTGGCAAGATATAACCCATATAGCTAAAGCTACTGCAGCAGTGATCATTTGAACAGCTTATGTTATGGTAAATTTACTTATACAACTGCAGTTTACCTGCCCTGACAGAAAATAAAATCATCTATAATACTGCATATTTATATTTGAGTTTTTATATTTGAGTATATTTGAGTTTTTAAAGAAATGGAAATGTTAAAATGTGATTTAAATATAAGTGTTATTTTAAGAGCATATTCTACCTACAAAACATTTAATATGAATGCTGCTCAACTTTCTTGCCATCTGTAAGTATACTGGAGTTTATTCCAATGTGAGATTGCAGTTTGGTGCAGCACAATGTATCTTTGTTAGGTGAATATGGCTTTGCTTATAATCAGTCATAGCTACTGTTGTAATTGAGAGACATACTTCATGGTGACTTAAACATAACAGACAAGGCAATGATATGCAGTTTACATAAAATAAGTCATAGACTGAACAGTAGGATACAACTACAAATTCTGTTAAATTGAACTTTGATCCTGCTGCATCAATTAAAAAAAAAACAAAAAAAAACAAGTGTAACAAGGAGAATTTAGGGGATTTAGTCTTGGTCTCCAAATGTAACATGATTTAAACTTTTTTGCAGCAGAATTTTTATGACAGAAGAACACTCTTACTGGAATGGTTATTACTCCTGGTGGTCCAAGTCTAAGTCCTGAAAAGGACTTAGCTGTTCGTATGTAGTCTTGTGGAAGACTGTTTTGGCTCTTAGAAGGGCTTTTGTAGTCTTGAGGAAGACTGTTTTGGCTATAAAAAGGGCCTTTGTGATGTGGAGAGGTGGTCCTGAGGAGGACCTTTGTAGTCCTGAGGAGGACTGTTTTGGTTCTGAGAAGAACCTTTGTGGTGTGCTGGTCCTGAGGAGGACCTTTGTAGTACTAACAAGAACTTTTTGTGTAGTACCTGCTAGGTAAGAGGTTGGGTTACACCCTCTGAGCCTCCACTTGAACAGACAGGGTCTGGTCCTGTCAACAGATCTTTTTTGGTCTGTAAAAGGACCTTTGCCAGTCCAGATAGGTCCTCAGTGAGGTCCACAGGTAGTCCTTATAAGGACTGATGTGCCCCCTTGTTAGTCAAGGCTGGGCTAGGTGATTTTCAGGTAGGAAGCCCTTTGAAGGACTGGTGTGCCCCCTTGTGGTACAAGGCTGGGCTTATTGGCAGAATCTCAGTAAGTCCTTTGAGGGTCCTGAAAAGGATCTAGTTAGCCCTTGGAAGGACTGTTCAGAATTAAAAACCTCAATCCCTTATAGGTACAGACAGAAATAAAATGATGGACAGGCCTTAGACAAAACAAAGTAGGCCACAGCAAAACACACATACAACTCAAATAGCATGCAAGGTGATCACTGTGAAATGAACAAATGAACAGCTAAGTCCTTTTTAGGACTTAGACTTGGACCACCAGGAGTAATAACCATTCCATTAAGAGTGTTCTTCCATCTTGATTTTTTACCCACCACACAAGTGGGCTGCATTCTGACAGGAAGTGGATACCACCCACTTTGGTTTTGTGTTACTCAGCAGCATTTTTATGGAATTACTAAATTATATCTGAGGTTTTGCATCCTACATAAAACCAGTTGTCTTTTGTGTAGTTAGTTTAATTTAACTGCTGGATGATATCCTACAGCTCTTTGCTAAAACTTTGAGATTATATTTCAGGATCCATTGATATTGTTAATTTTTGTTCAGATCTCTACACTAATGGTTAGGGGCAGCCACTGCTCTGGAGTACAGAGAGAAAGCCCTGGTTACAGCCCATACAACTTAGGTTTGATTAGAGGCTAGGATGTCTTTTCCACTGTTGGTAAAGAAGGGGCATGCCCATCCTGTGGGTAGGGCATGCACATGGGTGCACCTTGCTGTGGACCTTCAGTAAAGATTCTATTGTTTCTAGGGGAGCAGGGCATTGGCAGAGTCATCAAAGAGGCAGGGCAATATTCCAGCACATTCATTGTTTGCCCATCTCAAAACAGTATGTTTATGCATGTGAGGGAGGTAACTCAAGGTATAGCAAGAAATCCTACATGGCAGCAACATGTTGCTACCCTGAAGTGCCTAAATCTCCTCACTGACCCAGAACATGGGTCAGTGAAAGTCCAGAGAAGTCTTGACAAGTTTGGTAGGCCTGGTGAGTGAGGAGAGGCTCTCAGGCGCTGCTAATGGTCAGCTGCAAGGGAATAGCAAAAATAAAAGCTTATATATATATATATATCTATCTATATATATATATATATATATATATATCTATATATATATATATATATATATATATATATATATATATATATATATATATACATACATACATATATACATACATACATACATACATATATACATACATACATACATACATATATACATACATACATATATACATACATACATACATACATATATACATACATACATACATACATACATACATATGTAAGAATAGTACTAATGGTCTGGAGCAGTGAAGCAGTTGTCAGAGAATGTTCTTTTTTTTACTTCTGGACTGCATTTACTTATTAGTATTCTATTTTTAACAAGTAACTGCTTTTTATTTAATTCATTGTTGCTTTTATCTGCAAATTAGGGACATACTACGGATGCATAATTTGCCCCTCCTATACCCAGTTATTTATCGTGATTTATTTATTTGTCCTTATTTGTTAGAATTCTTATGTTCTATAGTATTTTTAGTTTCAGAACAATCTTCTTCTTTCAGCTTTTCCCAGTTAGGGGTTGCCACAGTGGATCACCTGTCCGCTCATGATTGGCAGTGGAGTTTTACAGTGTTGAGTTGCCAGCCCGGCGCCCAACCTTCCATGGAAGGCACATATACATGCACTCACACCTAGGTCCAATTTAGAGTGTCCAATCCACCTACAGACTATAACAAATAGCATTGTATATTAATTTATTTTTTGCAGTTTTATCTGTAACTTGGATTTGGTGAGCTCTTTGTCACTGTATTAGACATATAATATTGCATTTCTGCATATGGTACTTGCTGGTAGAGCAAGTCAAGTTTTACTACTGAGCATTGTAATAAGAATCCAATTCCTGTCAACATGGTCCTTTTCTGAACCATATATCATTCGCAGACCCGCGGTGGTGCAGCGGTAGCATTGTTACCTCACAGCAAGAAGTTCTCCCGTTTGATTCTCAGCTGGAGTGCGGGGAGTGCCTTCTGTGTGGAGTCTGCATGTCCTCCCCGCGGTTGGGTGGGCATTCAAAACACGTGTAAATGGGCGTGCCTTCACTGAAGGTTGAATGTCGAGCTGGCACCTCGGCATTCGTGAAAATCTACTGCCAATCATTAGCGGACCGGAGTTCCGCTGTGGTAACCCCTAACTGGGAAAAGCCGAAAGACCACAACAACATATCATTCTCAGACCTTGCTAAATTTTGTAACATATGGTAAATGTTTGAGAATGAATCGCAATTACTCTGAGATAGCTAGCACTGATAAACATTGTCGTGAATTTATTGTAGATACTGTACAGAGTTTATACAAGTGACAGATAATTGGCTACCCATAAGTTCAGTGCAGTACTTAAAACTTGTCTATGAACTATGAATGGAATGATCAAGTTTGGTAGACCCACCAGCTGTAGTTTGGGCATTATTTTAAATACAGATATCAACATATGTTTACTCCAGTTGAAGGTAAAATATGAGATGTTTCAGGCAACTTATGGTCACTTTGGCCATAACAGGCAGCATAGTTCAAAGAGTTAATGAATGCATTAAAATCGTGTTATCATGAAATGAAGTTATTTCATGTAAACTTATGCCAAAAATCTAATGAGAGTTTTATTACTGTGCCAATTACCCTGATTATTTCATATCTAGATATTTTGAAATGTTTTGGAAAACTATTTGCACACGAGTTGCAAAGCTTTCATCCTAGATTGTTTTTGGCTAGAGAAACAGAATAATCCACAACTCCCCAGCCAAGAAATCCAAGTCAACTTTTATTAGTAGCAGATGGGAAATAAAACAATTTGTGAATGACAATGCTAAAAATCTGATTTAAATTATTTAGTGTAACTGCAGCGAATTGTAGATATTAGAAACAAGTGGCACCTTTAAGTCTACAATAATGCGTCATTTGATTTACATTAATTGACAGCAATTGCTCATACTGTGACTTCTCATTTTAAAGTCAGACATAGTAGTAATATTAAAAAAATATTTTGTATAAAATGTAATATCAGCAATACTTTATTATATATAAAATGTATTATTGCAGGGGGATGTAAATTAAAACGACTAACAGAAAGTAAAACATTGTGGGCAGGATTCACAAAGGCTTGCACGGAGTCTAAGAGTAGTGTAAGACTCCATGCAGCCTTCGCGATCCAGGAACAGCCCAAAGTCCGTGTAAGAGACAAGCTAAAACGTCTCTTACACGGAGTGGGCGTGGATAAGCTAATCACCTCACTTGCAGCCGAATAGCATGCAAATGAGGATGATTAGCGATCCAGGAAGCCCAGAGCAGCCCGTGTAAGAGCCGTTTTAGCTGCAGAAATGTACTCAGTTGACAACTGAGTACGTTTCTGCAAAAACCGTAATGGAGCCATGTCAGCTCCAAATAAAGGGTGCATATGTGTCAGGCAGCATGCCAATGGCCAAATATGTGGCCATTGGCAAGGTAACCTGATGCAAATATATTAAAAAATGGGCTGCGCTGTATAAAACATAAAAACGAAGGTTATAAACCCACAAATGTGGGTTTTATGCAATACATGGAATGTCAATGCAGGGACCAGCAGACCAAAACCAACATGGCCACCATGTAGTGGTTGCTAAGGGGGGAAGCTGAGTCTAAGAGATGTAACTAAGCATTAGTAGGCAATCTGATGCAAATGAGTGTTAGGATACTGAATTCCACTGTCACATAGCAAATGAGCACAGTCTGAGTAGTGTAAGAGTTACAGAAGGGGGAGGAACAGAGTAGGAGATAGGTGACATCACAGGGGGGAATGGTAGAAAGAAATGAAGTTCATTGGAGGTCAGAGTTACATGACAGATGTCAGACAGATATCATGGAAAGAGGTGTGCCACTAGATAAGCATGAGAAAGTCAAGAAATGAAAGGTGTACACTGTTGCCTACACCAAAGTTTCTTGCTGGGCGTGCATGGGCACGCAGCGCGCCATGAAGCCGAGTAAGGCAGTGTCTTGGCGTGTAAGGCAGACTGAGCATGTGGGAGCGTGTTGGGAGATGTTTAACACTGTTTGCGGTGTGCAGCGTTTTAATCGAATAAGCAGATTCTGAACCGTGTAAGCATGTGTGCGCGTGTAAGCCACTGTGAGCGTGTTTCTGCTGGTTTGCACGGCTCCTCCCTGAGGAAACAGAGAGGAAAAAGGAAGCAACAGATTTAGTAGGAAGCTAGCAGGGAATACTGCTGGAGCTAGCAGGTGAAAACAATTAGAAGCAGGCAATTACACAGGCAGAATAGTAGCCCAGCCCAGCACTTAAAACTCTGCAAACAGCAGTGCAGGATGTTTCTCTCAAGAGACACTGCAAGACAGGAGTAAGTTATTAGAAGTGAAAACTGAAAAGCTGAACTCAGAGCAGAAATGTTAGGGGCTGCCATAGCTGTCATAATGAGACATAGGCGACTTGCTGAGGGTGGTGACAATGCAGATGGTGCCAGACAACCCACAGTGAGGAGACGGAGAAGAGTGTACAGGCCCAGGGTCACCTACCATGGGTTACATGAGCTGGAGATAGCAGCTATAGAGTGGACAGAGACCTCCTGCAGCAAATAGTGGAGCTGTGCAGGCCACGCCTCACACACAGAACCAACAGAGGGGAACCCATCCCAGTGGAAACCAAGGTATGTGTTGGCCTAAGAATACTAGCAACAGGTACCTTCCAGAGACCAACTGGTGATATGATGGGGATATCACAGGCATCAGCCTCCAGGGTACTGCACCAGTTCCTGGATGCCATGTCAGCAAATGTCGGTGATCATGTATATTTCCCCAATGCCCGTGAGGTATTGGCCAGCAATATGCGTCTCTTCCAGTGAATAGCGGAATACCCTGAGGTAGTGGGTGCAATAGACTGCACGCACATACGCATCAAAGCACCAGCCGGTGAGCGGGGTAGGGCATACATCAACCGCAAGGGCTTCCCCTCCATCAACTGCCAGGTCGTGTGTGATGCCCAGGGCATAATAATGAATGTGTGTGCTGGCTGTCCTGGGAGCTACCATGATTCCCACATCTGGCAATTGACGCAGCTGTACCAGACATTTGCCAATGGGGACATCCCGCACGGACACCTAGTGGGGGATGCAGGTTATGCACTGGAGCCGTGGCTGATGACACCCATCAGAAACGCACACACACCTGAACAGGAATGCCATAATGAGGCACACGCACAAACACGTAAGGTAACAGAGCGTGTGTTTGGGCTGCTCAAGTCACGGTTCCGGTGTCTGGACACATCTGGTGGAGCCTTGCAGTACACACCAACTACATGTACCCAAATTGTCATGGTATGTGCTATGCTACATAATATGATCTTGCGAAAACAGCTGCCGCAGGACCAGCATAGGGCCGGGCCAAACAGCCCCCCACCATTGCCAAGGCCATCACAGGCAGAGCGTGACTCGGAGGAGGAACAACCTGAGCCTGCCCCAGTAGGCAGAAGGAGGCGTGCCCAGTATGCCCTGGCCTTGGCAAAGAGGCAACGCATAGCACATACACTGGCTCAGTAGGAACCCTGGGAATGATACCCCCTCTAACTCACTCAAATAATAACATGGATGCCTACAATGACATGACCTGCTCACAAACATGTACAGGGAAGTGTAATATGCGCATCCGACAGAGGCAGCCCTGCAGCACCACCTGAGGCATGAATGCCATGTGTTAAGTAATGTAACACCATGTACTATATGCACACCTGAGGACCCTGACTAACATCCTACCCTCACCAAGCATCATGCCACAATATGACAATGATATGATCAAGTGCAATAATTGACTGAATTATCGCAGTTAGTCAAAGGGGATCCAATGTGTGCCAGTCTGGGATGACATGCTGAGCATGACATGATGCTCCACCTGCTAGGACTGGCGTGCACCTATCAGTACAGGCCGTATGGATACTGGCAAAGGCTGTTGTTACCCACAGTGTGCCCTGAATAGGTAAGGCTCAAAACACAAACCTATCTCCATAGGTATCAGAAGGGATAAGAATAAGATAAGGGATAAGTCGAAACAGCAAGATGCATGCAGTCTAAACTCACCCAGTATGGAGAATGTTGATATCTGTGCTGTAACAGAAAACTGAGTCAAGGCTCACAACAGCACCCTAACACTACCAGGTTACACCTCATACTGTGCTGTACAGCCTCAAAACATGGAACAAGCTACAAAAGGAGGGTGACTAGCAAGAATTGTCAAGGATAACCACACCCCCATGTTGGTACCACAACAAGAAGCAGCATGGACTAGCCATGGTCAAGTAACAGTGGCTAAAACTGCCCCCAGTTTATAGCCTGCTACAGACTACTGTCCCAACACCAGGAACTGCACCTGGCCTATGCTGGAATAAATGAATATATCAAGTCCTCCAAACCACATTATATTGGGTGACTGAAAATACCCAGACATAGACTGGGAGCATTATACTAGCTCCAACAGTGTAGGACAAAAGTTCATAGAATCCATAAACCAAAAGGCCCAGGAACAATGTACCACTCCCACAAGAGGGGTAAGCATACTGGATGTGATAATCAGCAACATGGGTACTGGATGGCAAGATGAGAAGTGTATTGCTCACTGGTAAAACCAGACCATAGAGTAATCACACTGGATATACAAATCCTGACCACAGTCCCTGGCCAGAAAACCACAGTGGAAAACATGTGTAAAGCAATATTTGCACTCCTCCAAACTGATGTGGAATCCATTAAAGGTCCTGTGCAGGTGCAAAATATGGGCCACACCTCAGAACCTGTAATACAGCCATTCCATGAACACTGCCAGGAATGCTTGGATTATGCAATCCTAAATTAAAACAAGACACAATGCCATACACGCAGGCATCTGGCATGGTGGACACCAGCCATAACCAAACCATGCAAGAGAATGAGGAAGCTACTACATGATAGAGCAAACATAAACAATGAAGTAATCACTGATCAGTAGTATGGCAATAAAATATGTCCACACATACAATCCACTAAGGCCAGCCACAACAAGTTGAATATGTGAATCCTGAGGCAATGTTACACCTGCCCCAAGTACACAGACTACCCCCAACTCCACCCAAGAAATACAAATATATGTGAGAGATGCAACCATCTATCCAAACTGGAGGCTGAGCTCCCTCAACTCAGTACTCCCAAAACTAGTCAGGAGGAGAAGGTAACCACACACACCACAAACACAGTCCCACATAGACCTATCACAACTGCAAACCAAACACATAAACACAGAAAAACATTCCCGGAGGCACAAATTACAAACACAGCACACCAACAGAGGCCTCTAAAGCAGACACCCAATTAAACAACCTCCAAACATAGCACATGCAACACATAGTACACAAAGCTGGTGTGCCAAACAGTCACAGGCCACAAGGAGAAACAACATGCCTGATACAGTTGTAATAGGTGACTCCATAGTCAGACACACTGCTGTCCCGCACACCAGACTGAACAAGGGAAAGGGTACAGTAAGCTGCCTGTAGGCTGCCACAATACGCCACATAACAGAAGTATGCAGGTCACTCCAAAGCAAGTAGAAATATGATGCAGTCATAGTCCATGCTGGTGTGAATGACCCAAGATGTACCTCCCTAGACTACATGAAAAGAGACATAGATGAGCTCTCTGATTATGTAGTCCAGGCCGGTATGACAATCACCGTTTGCAGCATCCTACCCTTACCAAGAATAATGCCACAGTACAAACACGGAATGATCAGTCATAGCAAGTGGCACACTTACTGGTGTCATTCCAAGGGGATCCAATGTCTGTCTGCTTGGGATGTCATGCTTGACAAGCCACGCAGCTGTTCTTGGGATGGCTTGCACCTGTTACTCCTGGGCGTCTGGATATTGGATAAGGCCTTTGCCACCTCCATAGAGCCTTTTGTAGGCAAGGCTGAAAAGACTAACCCACCACCCTGGAAAACATAAGTGGAAAGAAACATAAGGGTAATGCTGACCAATGCCAGATGTGTAAACCCCAATATGCATGCTCCCAAGGCCATCCCCAGTATGGAGAACATCGATGTCTGTGCGGTGACAGAAACCTGCTGCAAGCCTCCTGACAGCACACCAGCACTACCAGGTTATACCACATATCATGTGTCATGGCCCCAAAACCTGGAACAAAACATAAAAGGAGGGTGAGTATCCATATTCAGCACAGACACCCATACGTCCAGGTAACTGACAATGCACAAGGCATTGGAGTCCACCCATGTGCAACTAACTGTAGGCAAGACTGCTGTACAGTCTGTAGCATGCTACAGACCACACTCTCACACACAGGAACCCCACCCAGCTGTCCTGAAGACACTGGACAGTATGAATGTCCCACCAAATACCAAACAAGGTACCACAAATTACCACATAGGTGGTAAACCATTATGTATGGAAGGAGTAATCAGGGACCTAGGGACACAAGTGGACAGTAACCTGTTATGTGACACTCACATTGCCAATGTGGCTAGGAAGACTGTCTACATTTGACACCGTATCAGGAAAGGATTCACATCTATGTCAACAGAGGTCATTGTGCCCCTATACTGTTCTCTTATCACACCCATAATCTAGTACAATGCCTCATATGAGATGTACCTTACCTGACACCTGCAGCAGTTAGAAAGACCTCAAAGGTACCTCACCAAGAGGATAAAGGGTCTCAAATATATGTCATATGCTGCCTGGCTGTAGACACCCCAGCTGAATGCAGTCACATACTGCCTACACAGAGGCATTGCATGCCTGTTGTAGAAGGCCATGCCCAACACAGGAGTAATGGACATGCTCCATCCCAGAAAACTCAAAGCCATCGGAGCTGTGAGAGTGAGAGATGTCAACCTCAACAAATAATGAAATAGGATGTGCTGGTGGGACAGATACATAATCCAGAGGCTCCCCACACCCTGGACCAGAATCCCACTCCATGTTAGGCAGAGCCCCTCACTGACACTCTTCAACAGGAATCTTGCCAAGTGGATGGATGATTGTAGAGTTACACTGAGTTCACTGTGTCATGTCCAGACAGAGGCACAGCAAAGCAAATCATAAATGGCCATAATATTCACATAGCAAGGGGTGGCAAAAGCCACACACACTCTGGCTAGGCTAACAAATGCCCTAGGGTGGATAGCCTAGTATGAACCTATGAACCTATGAAGATACAAATTGTACAGGACACTAAGGATAATCCCAAGGCTTTCACAACTGATGGTAGGAACCGTGTTGGGAATTCACAGATATGCTCTGAATCACACAAATATCACAAACACACACACATATTGCCAACATACATCCTGACAGGTGCAGTGCAAACCCCCAGAATGCAGAATATCTATCCCAGCAGACTGCTGGCCCCTGACATTGCAGATGCTGAGGTAACAGCCAGCATCTACAAAGCAAAACACACAGCAGCAATGGTATGAGATGGTGTCCTGGGCTGAGTGCAACATGGACTCCAAGATGAATGGAATGCCAAATCACACTACTGCTCAATGTCAGCCTTACCACAGAATATGTACCCAAAGAGCAGTGTACAACAACAGTGGTCCTTCTCAACAAAGGTGTTGCCTGAATGGATACTGAAAACTACTACCCCAGAATCCTGAGAAGCTCGGTCTGCACAGCTATGGAAAGGATCAGCATGTACCACAGACATAAAGCTATTGGGGACCTACTGACACCGGTCCCTACCCAGTGTGGCTTTCTTAAGTGCAGATCCTGCCCCTAAACATGTTTGACTCAATTGAAACAGTCATTAAGGTCATTGATGAGGGCAATGTGGTCCACACAGCGTAGCTGGACCTTGCAAAGGCTTCTATACAATACCCTACGTGTTCATTATAGATAAGCTCACCAGCTTAAATATAAACCCCTATGTCAGTAGAGGGGTTGCAAACCAGACCAAGGACAGAACAGACATGGTCAGACATGCTGCAGCCATGTCAGACTACAAACCAGATATAACTGGCATCCCACAAGGCTTGGTCCTGGGATCTCCCTCGTCTGGTATATATGTCCCATAGGTACAGGCAAATATGAAAGGACTGTGTCTGAACATGTTTGCAGAGGACTACAAACTGCTCACCATATATGATCCACCAGCTGACACAAGCATCCCACAAAAGGGACACATAGAAACAGACAACTGGTGCCATAGCCATGTCAGCAAGCTAATTGCAGAAAAGTGTATAGTCAACCCCCGTGGATATACAGTAAGTGCCCACCAATTACCACATAGGTGTTAACCCATTATGTAGTTAACATGTAATGAGAGACCTGGGGACACAAGGTGATAGATATCCTGCATTGGACAAACATGTGCTGTAGTGTTTACAGAAACATACCATATACCCACCTAATCATGAAGGTTGTCAGATCTAGATAAGGGAGGTCATTGTGGCTCTGCAGTCATCCTTCATCAGCGGTACAATTGACTACAATAGCCCCTGTGGGATGTACCTCAGCAGACACCTCCATCAACCGTAAAGTCCCCAACAGTACCTCACCAGGAGTATCAAAGAGCTTGCACAGATGCCATGTGTTGCCTGTGTTGCTGGTATCAATAAACATGCTGCACCTTGTACAATCTGAATGGCAGTGAGCTATGCACATGAGAGACCTGAACCCCAGCACTGACTTACATAGGACAAGCTGTACTGCATGATCCATAACACAGAAGCCACCCCACCCATGAGTGAACTCCCAGTACAGGCTACCCATAGAGTCACTTATCAATTTTCCTCAATAGGAATCTTGATGAGTGGATGGGAGATGGTAGCTTTATCCTGGGTATCACTGTCATGTCACAGGTAGACAGAGGCACAGTATACTAACCATGACATATGTCATGGCAAACTCCACTTACAATGTGTGTTGAAGGACAAACACACTCTCCAGCTAGCATTAGACATGGACTAGGGCACATTGCTAGTGTTTGCAAATGTACACCTATGTTGTGGAATACACTACCAATGTTGGACAAGCCTGGTTTAAGTAGTTCATACCTAAACAGAATGCAACATGGTCAGATGTACACAACTGGCCCCTAACCAGGCTGTTGTGCTCACTATCGAAATGTAAAGCAGTGATAGCACTAAAGCCCAGGATACTGTCCACCACAGTCAAAGTACTACCAGTACACTATACAGTACTACAGTGTTAGGTCAGTGTGAAAGGATGTTGACAACTGTATGCAAAGTATCCCATGCAAACACTGCAGGCACAGTATAATCCTGTTGTGTTCACACACAAAGCAGTTGTACAGTAACTACACAACATGACACACAACACACAACCATAAACTGGTGATATTTGTTGAAGTTCACACTCATCCACAAATGTGGTGGGCTGCAGAGGTCAACATATGGAATGCTCACACTGGGCATGCTCACACACTTTGATAAATGAGACATATGTCAGGCAACATGCCATGGGAAGGCTGAACTGGGCATGCTCACACACTAAGGCCAAATCTCAGTTTAGCAGTTGGACACACATATCTGGTATTTTTACATGTTATTCCAGGAACCAACCACATTACAGCAGTCTGCCCAGTGCACACAGTTAAATGACTACAGAGACATACGTGATATAGTGGATCCCTCCCATATGCAAACATCTTCCACAGATGCACAAGGTGTTCATACAAACAGGGAATGCTATGGCAATAAAGATGTGCAAACAGTCTATCAGCAACAAATAATGTGCATTTGACAATTAAACATATGGGTGTAGAGGTCAACACTAGGCTGTTTGCCCTAGGGAATGACAGCTTAGCCAGAGTGTGCTTGGCATCTGCCTCCCCACAGGATGCACATTCCCCTTTCTAAACACTGATGATGTCAGCACCCTATAAGTACAGCAGGAGAAAAGAAACCTCCCTGTAATGCGAATAGCGCGCTCTGCTAATGCGTCCGTCACAAGTGTCATAACATAGTTAGGTAGGGGTTTGAATCCTGCAAATGCTCAGTGTGTGTGTGAGTGGGGTTGGTGTGTGTGTAAGTCTGTGGGAGAGAAATGTCCCTTTTGGCAACTGGGGAAAACACACTACAGGATGCACATTCCCCTTTCTAAACACAGATGATGTCAGCACTCTATAAATATAGCAGGAGAAGGGAAACCTCCCAGTAATGCGAATAGCGTGCTCTGCTAATGCGTCCGTCTCAAGTGTCATAACATAGTTAGGTAAGGGTTTGAATCTTGCAAGTGTGTGTGTTTGGCTGAGGGGGGTTAGTGTGTGTGCAATTGTGTGTGAGGGAAATGTCTCTTTTGGCAACTAGGAGAACAGACTACAGGATGCACATTCCCCTTTCTAAACACCGATGATGTCAGCACTCTATAAGTATAGCAGGAGAAGGGAAACCTCCCAGTAATGCGAATAGCGCGCTCTGCTAATGCGTCCGTCTTTAGTGTCATAACATAGTTAGGTAGGCGTTTGAATCCGGCAAGTGTGTGTGTTTGTTTGAGGGGGATTCGTGTGTGTGCAATTGTGTGTAAGGAAAATGTCCCTTTTGGCAACTAGGAGAACAGACTACAGGATGCACATTCCCCTTTCTAAACACCGATGATGTCAGCACTCTATAAGTATAGCAGGAGAAGGGAAACCTCCCAGTAATGTGAATAGCACTCTCTGCTAATGCGTCCGTCTTAAATGTCATAACATAGGTAGGGGTTTGAATCCTGCAAATGGCAAGTGTGTGTGTTTGTCTGAGGGGGATTTGTGTGTGTGCAATTGTTTGTGAGGGAAATGTCCCTTTTGGCAACTAGGAGAACAGACTACAGGATGCACATTTCCCTTTCTAAACACTGATGATGTCAGCACCCTATAAGTACAGCAAGAGAAGGAACACCTCCCAGTAAGGCGAATAGCACACTCTGCTAATGTGTCTATCTCGAGTGTCATAACATAGTCAGATAGGGGTTTGAATCCTGCAAATCGCAAGTGTGTGTTTTTGGCTGAGGGGGGTTAGTGTGTGTGAGGAAAATGTCCCTTTTGGCAACTAGGTGAACAGACTACAGGATGCACATTCCCCTTTCTAAACACCGATGATGTCAGCACTCTATAAGTATAGCAGGAGAAGGGAAACCTCCCAGTAATGCGAATAGCGCGCTCTGCAAATGCGTCCGTCTCAAGTGTCATATTATAGTTAGGTAGGGGTTTGAATCCTGCAAATGGCAAGTGTGTGTGTTTGGCTGAGGGGGATTAGTGTGTGTGCAATTGTGTGTGAGGGAAATGTCCCTTTTGGCAACTAGGAGAACAGACTACAGGATGCACATTTCCCTTTCTAAACACTGATGATGTCAGCACCCTATAAGTACAGCAAAAGAAGGGAAACCTCCCAGTAATGCGAATAGCACACCCCGTTAATGCGTCTGTCTCGAGTGTCATAACATAGTCAGATAGGGGTTTGAATCCTGCAAATGGCAAGTGTGTGTTTTTGGCTGAGGGGGGTTAGTGTGTGTGAGGAAATGTCCCTTTTGGCAACTAGGTGAACAGACTACAGGATGCACATTTCCCTTTCTAAACACTGTTCAGCTGAAGGCCATGGCTCTGGCACAAGTTGTCTGTTTCTATGATGCCCCTTTGGAAGATGCTTGTGTCGGCTGGAGAGTCGATTATGGTGGCCAGTTCGCAGTCATCTGCATATTTGGTCAGCCACAGTCTGTCCGTGTTGGCCTGTACCTCCAATAAATATATACCAAACAAGAGAGGTCCCAGGACTGAGCCTTGTGGGACACAACTCGTAACTGGTTTGGAGTCTGGCATGGCTCCAGCAATTCTAACCATGTGGGTTCTGTCCTTGAGCCACTGTGCAATCCATCTAGTGACATAGGGGCTTATATTTAAGCTGGTGAGCTTCTCTAGAATGCCCAAGTGGGGTATTGTTGTGAAGGCTTTGCGAGGTCCAGGTAGGCTGTGTGAACCACCTTCCCCTCGTCAATGGCCTTGGTGACTGTTTCAAAGAAATCAACCAGGTTAAACCTGGTAGTGCTGGTGTGCTCTCAGTAGCCCTGAACCAGGCATCTGTTACTGCACAGATATCGATGTTCTCCATGCCAAGGAGAGTTTTGGGTGCATGCATCTGGAGGTTTAGACTTCTGGCGTTGGGTAGCATTATATCCCTTGTGATACCTATGAAGGTGGGTTTGTCATTTGAGCCTTGCCTAACATAGGCACTATGGGGGTAGCAAGAGCCTTTGCCAATATCTGAAAGCCCAGGGGTGACAGGTGCAGGCCGTCCCTAGCGAAGCAGGTAGTTCAACAGAAGATGAATATGTGAAGGTGTAGTACCTGTGATTAGTTAGCAGTAGCATATATGACTGCTCACGTGGACACATGCCAGGTAAGTCATATGCACTGTGTCACAGGCAATGTACATGTGAACAGGACAAACAGTGACATCCTGTCAAGTGGGACATGGACATACATATAGTAAGCTATGCAGATGGCACTAGGAATCCACAGAAGCTCTATAACTATGCATTGCAGGTGTGATCAGTATTCCAGGGTAATTGCAAGCAAACATGCATGCAAACAAAGCTACAGTAAACAGGGCTGCATGTAGTCCATTGTACAACAAACAAGCTGTACCACTTCCAGTAGGTAACACTGCAATTATGCAGGCACTATGCACATGTACATGGAAATACACGGGTCAGATGGCTAGGGTCCAGTCTCAGCGCACACAAGTGTACAGACCATGTACTGTCAGGATGTACAATAACTGGATGGAAACCCATGTGCTCATACCTGCAGTAATACACATGTCAAATAACAGACACTGAGCCTTCACTCAGTGGTTCCATACTTAGTAGGATGTATGCTACCTGGCCTGCCACCACAGTATCCCTGACATATATGGGGACTCTCCCTCCTGTGACAGTTAGTTTTGTGTGTTGGGGCTGTCTAGCATGGTATGAGATGTGAGCATGCAGTGCTAGGGTGCTCCTGTGTGTCCTGTACCAGTCGTGTAGTACTGCACACATATCAACATCCTCAAACATCTGCATTGCAGAGTCCAGTGTGGGCAACATGCCACTTGCAATTTACATGTCCATCATTGCGTATTACTACATTCATTACCTTATCCCCTGTGCTACCTATGTATGTAGCCTTCTGTTGACATCATTACCACCAGTATGCCAACATGTGCAGATGATACACTATGGTATTTACCATGGGTGTAGACAACAGTACATGACAATCACACACTTACTGCATCAGGCATGCTGTGATATACCCACAATTAATTCAGCACACAGTACTGTTAACAAGATGATACTATTACTACACATCTATGTGGTCACCCTGTGCATCAGCAACATGTTAACCTGTACCTGCACAGTTGTTACAGATTGCAGGAGGTGGCACAGTTTCATCATATGCACAGGGTGTGAACTTGGTATGCCTGAGTCAGCCACCGATACCACCAATTGACATGTATGTGTATATGTGTTGGTGAGGGACAGCAGTAGAAGGTGGGGCAATGTTGATGCAGTGTGTGCGTGTATGTGGTAGCCCTAGGTGTTGTCAATTTGCATGTGTGTATGGATGCACACAGTTCCACCTCATGGCTGCCATATACTGGTGTTTGTGGACAGCCACAGACTGTACCTGCCAGGTCATACAGATCAGTGTCTCTGGCCACGGACACAGTACCTGTGCCTTGCAGAGGTGCTACGGACCATATCCGGTACCAACCCAGACTGGGTACTGTCATCAGAAGCAGGTGTTCATTGACTGGACACAGATCCCTGTCGGGCCTGGCCAGAGCCACGTGCACATGATCTCCTGGGGCGGTCTGATGACAGCACAGACCCAGCATTGCTGGGGCTGCTGCTGGCACTACGGGGGCGGCCGCGGCCCTGTTGTCATCCACGACGACTGCCAGCTGCTGCTGTTGCTGGCATACGGCCATGTCAACGCCTCAACCGCCCACCATCGCCCTGGCTCATGGACATGTAGTTGTGGAACCAGTCCAATATGTCCCCACAATGTCTGTCTATGACATCGGTGAAATCACGGATGGCAGCCGCATTGTCACGCATACTGTCAGTCATGGCTGTGCGACATGCTGTCAGCTCCCTCAGACCCTGTCTGGTGTACCGTTCCATACGTGACTGTGCCTGCATGACAGCCCGAAACATAGCTGAGGTTGTAAGACCTCTGTGGGCACGTCTGACAGGGGCAGTACGCCCACGGATGCTCCCACGAGAACCCCTGGACATCTGTCTGTATGGTACCATCTCTGGGCCATGCCCATGGCTGCTGTGTGGTGAGGCATGCGCTACAGATGCCACATTACCCTGGACAATGCCCACTGTATGCTGTCCATCACCTAGGGACATTGGTGACAAAGGGTGTATTGGCAGGATAACTGTGAGCATTGATGGGGTCGACAGCTGTGTACTGTCAATCGGCTGACCAATGGCGGACGCTGGCATACCTTCCTGTGCCATTACACAGATGTCATCATTATCAGTACCCACGGCACCTGATTCAGGTTCCCTGCTACATGACACCAGAGCAGCACCAGAACCTGTGGGAGGGAAACAGGAAACACAGTTTACAATATCTACACATTACCAGTGATGCACACATGCACACATGCACAGGTGCACAGGTGCACACATGCACACATGCACAGGTGCACACATGCACACATGCACACATGCACAGGTGCACACATGCACACATGCACAGGTGCACACATGTACACATGCACAGGTGCACACATGTACACATGCACACATGCACACATGCACAGGTGCACACATGTACACATGCACAGGTGCACATGCACACATGCACACATGCACAGGTGCACACATGCACACATGCACAGGTGCACACATGTACACATGCACAGCTGCACACGTGTACACATGCACACATGCACAGGTGCACACATGTACACATGCACACATGCAGAAGTGCACACATGCACACATGCACACATGCACACATGCACCCATGCACAGGTGCACACATGCACACATGCACAGGTGCACACATGCACACATGCACACATGCACACATGCACACAGTTTCACACAATTGTACAGTACTCAGTATGCGTGATATCAACACACAGACACAGACACACCTACATGCATACAAAGAGCACTACTAAGTGAGCCAAATAGTACTATTACTATCAAGACTATTACAGGAATTGTTAATACACACTCACCAGCATGGATAGGCTGCATTGCTGTTATACCAGAGGGACCTGCAGACGTGAAGAAACTAATGTCAGTGGGCACAACTGTGCCATTGTTACTGAGTATGATACAGGTCAGTAGTACAACAGTCGCCTTTCACAGGTCAGCTGCTAATATTGAGGATATCACACTTGCACATTAAATACTATGGTGACAGCTACAAACCAAGGACACACCTCACACATGCATTAACTACCAGTGTATACAACAGTCAACTATACATATGGCATATTACCTGCACGTTCACTGTCTTGCTGCTGCGTGGCTCCAGCCTCCATCATAATGCATGTCTGCTGCTGTTGTTGTTGCTGGCGGACTGGAGCCACTACACTCATGAGTAGTCCCTCCAGTCTGGTGAGTGGGGGATGTGTAGCCACCCCACCACCTGTGGCGACCTGTTGCCTGTGGATATCTGACGCACGCTGATGGACATGTCTGATTAAATCACTGCAGTGATGTCGTACCTGCTCATATGTCCTATTATGCGTGCCTATGTCATTTACCCGACGGACAAGGTCTTGCCACAGTGCAGCCCTCTCCTGCTGATTCTGGCTGTTGCGGGAAAAGAGTATTGCATAATCCCGCACCAGGCTCTGGTGTATCTCCTCATCCTCAGCTGTGGAGTAAGTGGGATTCCTGGTGGGCCATGTACCTGAGAAAGAAAATAACCTGATATCAGCAATATATGTCAGCAGAATTTGGCACATATACTACACATGCTACTCGACTGTTATGATACAACATATCTCACATATATAGCATCTGTCTGTCTATTGGTGGATACACATGTAAATGGCCAGGTATCAGTGCTCAGCCAGCAACTGTGCAACAGTACCTGGCACACTCCATACGACATACTACCAAACCCCAGCAGTCAGAACACTGATTCAGGTCAAGAGCACCTCCTCACTCTTTTGTATCTAGGTACTGTATGGCCTACATCATCAACTACTGTGAGCTGACCACACACTGATTGCCCTGGATATACATATCCCACCTCCACCACCAGCACAAACGACTATAGTGAATAACATTACAGATGCAAACTTTACACTTTGTAACAGTGACATAGTATCCTTTCAGCCCACTGGGCCAGTGGCAGATACAACCCACAATGCTGACCCCTACACAATTGCTTTCTACAGACATTTCCGAGAATGCATGGATCATGCAATCCCATATATGACCAAGACACTCTCCACAAAGGGACAGCATCCTGTCTGGTGGACCCCAGCCATAGACAGATTGTATTACAGAAAATGGAAGCTACTGCAAGACAGAGCATAATTCCATAAAGGGAGGGCATGTCTGAGCAGCACTAGTAAGGATCTATTTTCCATCATACAAACATCCATGGGCAACTTTGAGAGGGAAATCAAGAGGGACACTACAGATAACCAGAAGGCCTTCTTCAGTTATGTTAGCAACCTGGTCAGGATCCATCCTCTATGCCCAGAGTTAGTACACAACAACAAATATTTCACTGACACCACAGATATTGACAACATTGTGGCAGACAGGTTCAGTGCAGGTGTCACCCTGCCCTCTCCCCCAAAATAAGACATAGTTATCCCAGCTGACTGTAACCTCCCTGTCATCACAGATGTCCAGGTGAGAGCCACCCTCAGGACAGCAGAATACACAACATGAATGGGACCTGATGGTATCCCCAGTTGCATGCTACATAAACTCTGATAGGAGCTAAACACACATATAGAAGTGCTATGTAACACTAGCCTGACTACAGGATATGTACCTGTACACTGGCGCAGCAGCAGTGGTTCCACTCCACGAAGGAGGCACCTCAACATACCAATACAATACAACACAATACATTACATTACAATACAACACTATACAATATACTATTGCCCCTGGGACTACAGCAGCGTACTGTTCTGCTACCCTGACCATTGTGACACATGTGGTGCGATGGTACCTGCTGCTGTCACACAGTTACACAGGGTGACTCATATGGCATATTACCTATCTGACTAACATTCAGCAGGGGTATGTGTGACATGTACTCATGGGGAGTCTTGCTTCTTAACACTGTGTGGTTTATTGCAGGGTATGTCTTATCTGTGGGTAGGAACTTTTACCTCCACATGTGCACTCTATTGCAGTGGCACGGATGACACACAGCAGTCATTTAGGTTGTGGATGGTGTGAGGTGTTACTATGGTTGTTGGACATCTGTCATGGGTGTGACTTACATATGTAAATCCGGGAGTGGTAACCTCTATGTGGGTAGTATATGTGTACTCTGTGGTGTTGTCAGTCACTGTGCATTGGTAATGTGTTTGAGTGCATTGTCACAGTGTTGTACATGTCACTGTGTCCTTCTCCATATCTGTAGCTGTCATGTGAGGTCCATACCATGGCATCCATTATGTGGTGTGGGGGGTACACCGACCTACATGTCCATAGCTGACACACCATGTTCGCTGACACATACCATGTGCAGGTATTCCAGGGATAGTGTGCCACTGTGAATATCATTGGGGCCACTATTGTACACATTTATGACCCTGTTCACCCCTGACACATGCAGTGGTGGGCAGCCAATCACATATCTGGTGGTTACTGGTGTAGGTGATTTGAAATGTGGTATGGTACTCCGGTTTTGACATTGGTGTTCACTCCATGCCTTTGTCACCAGGCACCTGTTGCAATACATCTGTACACATGTGCCTCACTCAGAATTTATATACATCTCTCTCTCTCTCTCTATATATATATATATATATATATATATATATATGTATATAGATATATCTATATGTATATATATATATATATATATATATATGTCTGTATACATATACACATATATATATTGATGTACATATATTGCTATAGATGTGGAGAGGGGGGGGGACCCAGGGGGGGTGAGAGTGACAGAGGGGGTGGGACAGGGTGTGTTGAAGGTCATCATATACAGTCATACCTGTAGATAGTCAGATCAGTCTGTCTATGTATATGTATCTACATATATCTATATCTGTATGTGTGCATTACATATATATGTTTGTACAATATTCTATCTACATCTGTCTATGTATTCCTACATCTCTCTCTCTATGTATGTATACATATATGCATATATATATATATATATATATATATATATATATATATATATATATATATATATATATATATATATATATATATATACACATACATATGTTGACATACATACGTATCCATATGATAGACAGGTATATCAACATGTTTGTCTACCATACTGTATACACACACTAACATACTGCTAAACATACATAACTGTGAAACCTACTTTGTACATGGCACTACAACCTACAATCAACCAACATTGATATGTGCACATAGATGCTCTCACATACAAATGTATGTACAGCCTTCACTGATAGTTGCTGTATGTCCCCTGCCCTTTACACATCTTCATATACATATGGATACAGACCAATGACACATATGGAGGGTTCACAGTATGTAGACCTTTATAGTATAACTTTACATTACCTGTGTTTGTCACAGCTGCTTGTGTTGTCGTCTGGTTCTCTGTCCTGCTGCTCCACTTCCCAGTTGTCAGCTTTCAGGTGGCTGTTGCTGAACAATTTGTTTGTGTCTGCTTAATTGCAATTTTCTCTGTCTCTGTCTGTCTCTCTCTCTCTCTCTGTCTGTCTGTCTGTCTGTCTCTCACGTCCTTCTCAGGGTGCAATGAAAGTATTGCATGTGTGGACTGGGAGTACAGCATACTTTTGTAGGTATCTGCATATGCCCATGTGATGGCCTCTGCACCAATTGTTGGCCAGCATTTGCTAATTGCATGCAGCCAGTTGTGTACTGATTGCAGTTCTCACTGTGATTTCAGAACAGTGCTATAAAAAGGTATGTGAGATAGGCGTAGCCCTTTCAGATTTTAAGGGCAGGGACCATGCTGTTATGCTGTGGACAATGTTCTGTGAGTGTAAAGGTTGGTATCTCTCTCATATTTCCAGCTGTGTTGTAGATTAACATTCCTCCATTCATTTCTCCAGTTTCCTGTACTAACTGTGTATGTACACTGACACCTACAACTACTACTACTGTTAATGTGTGTGTGTGTGCTTTCCTTTCACTTTTGCTTGCACTTTGTTGCTAAGGCTTCAATATTTGCCCTTTACAGTCACTACTTGTATGCCTGCTAGGTGTCCTGACTGTAGTGTGCTGCTGTAGCTTTCCTATTTTCCATGTACATTCACACCTTGGAATGCTTGCTATATCTGCTAGGGTGTTACAGCATGCAGTGTGGTCTGGCCATGGTGTGGGCCTTGACATCTATTAGGGTATTTGAGTATGCTGCTGAGCAGGCCCCAGAGACTTTCAGGTTCATCTGTTATCTGCCTCATGGAATAGTACATATCAGTGGGGTACACCCATTAAAATGTCTGGTATGCTGCAGTTGTGACTGTGGGTTAGCATGAGCATATGTATTACTACACTTTTTCTGCCATGCAAGTGGTGCATACTTTCAGGACTCCATAGTTACCATTGCATGTGTTACACCTTTCTGCCTACTGTTTGTACATTTCACATGGAGTCTGTGGGGCATCCCTGTAAGTCATTCACTGTTGCTATGTCTAGGCTCTTAACTATTCAAATATGGTGGTGTTAGACCCGTCATGTGTACAGATATTTGCAGGTTGTCCACATTTCTGCCTCATATTTTGGTCAATATCTCATGCACACCTTTTTCTGGCAAATCACTCTGGGCTCAAGTCAGAATATGGTGACAAACATTCAAGTTTCAGACTTCATACCCTTCCAAACATCCCACAAAATGCAGACCCTGTTACTCTCTGAACTGTCTGCGTTTGTTGTAACATTATTTGTAATGTGTCCCTGGTTTTGGGCCTTTGCTCCACATATTTTATTACTTGGTCCAGATGTGTTCCTGTAAGAGGTTGTGGGGTATGGGCAGTGATTATCCTGCTGTGAGTATGTGTGTGGCTTGCAAGGTGCTATAGTGACATTATTACCTACTAGCTACCAACTAGCATGGCTGTTTCTGTTCACACACTACTATTATGGAAATCCGCTAGTTTTGATAGTAATTCTAAATGGCATGCTTTGTGTACTACACATCTATATTCCCTTTACATTCATTCCTACTATTACATGATATATTTATTTTAGCACAATGTTCTTCTATAAGAGTCATGGCTTAGTGGTAAGTCATGCAGACTACTGTTTCCAAGGTTCTGGGTTCGGGACTGCCAGTGGGATTTTATTTTGCTTCTGAACTGACTACAAGACCTGTCAATCAAAGTGACTAAAGCACTTTTAAGCAGTTGTAACCGGTTAGCTGGTTTGCGGAGCTCACGCGATGCGCACTGGCGTTAGCTCCGCTCACACAAGCGCACACCCGCTTACAACCGCTTAAACGTGCTTACTCTTGTGCACACCCGCGCTATTTTCTTTGAAAGAAATGAAAATGGGGAGACAGAAAAGTGGTGAAAAAGGGGTCGCAAAGAGGGTAAGACAGTAGGGAAACAAGCTTGGGTTTTGCAGGAGGGATGTAGGTAAGGCCCATAGCTGCCCATTTCTTCATCAGCAACAGCTGTGCATATGTATGTAATTTGGTGTGACATTTGAAACCTTCCACCCCTGAGAGAGGTGTCAGGACAACAATAATACTTGTTGTACTGCCAATTGTAATTGATAGGTTTCATGTCCAGCAGACATGTGTGCGGAATGGGCAGCTATGTATGGGGCGTAATTTTTTTGTGGGTACAGAGTGCCCTTTTTTTTTTTTTTTTTTTTTTTCAGGTGAGAGTGGTATGTCAGGTGAAGGAAGTTGGTACAGCTGGGGAGGTAGGTTGGGTAGGTAAACAGACAAGACAAACAAGACGCATACAGGGGCGGTGTATGACACGTGTGGGGGGGTTACACAATTGACGGGGACGGAGGTTTGGATATCCAGAGCCCATGAGCCCACAGATGGCAACAGTGGAACTAATATCCCCACCCATAGGCAGTTGCCACTGTTCCTTCACTGCCCAGGATGGGGCTGTGCTGGGGGCTGTGTAGGCAGGGCAACAGGCATGCCTATTAGTTGTGCCACCTGTGCCTCGAGCTGGAGTAGGGGCTCGAGAACAGAGTCCCGAATCTCCCTACGCACCACAGTCCGGACGCTACGGAGGGTGAGTGGTGGTTCTCCTCCAGCCACACTTGCAGAGGGGGGGTGAGCCCCATCCCCTGCAGCGCTTCCACCCGCAGGTGGCACAGGGCCACCGGAGGAGGGTCCGGACTCGGCACTAGTGCCAGGTGCACTCGCCAGCTGAGGTGGGAGAGGTGGGTCCGCTGGAACCCGCCTTCCCTGTCGTCCTGTGTTTTGCATTATGTCATGACAGTTTGGGTTAGTGACATATAATACCATTCACAATTAGTTGGAACAGCATGCATTAGTATTCCCATTAACCAAACACCCAGATATTCACACCATTGAACAGCGTGCATAACACATGCATAATTTGAACAGAAATACACAGTCCAACAACATGCAGGGTTAATTGATGGCAACAGGCCATCAGGTGTGGATGTATGAATAGGGCAGATGCATCAACGGACATGCAAATATATATGACCCAACAGGACAAACGTCCAGGGGTGTTAATTGTGATTGCACATACCATTTTCACGTGGAATGGGTTATATGTGGTTATAGGGTGGGGTAAAGAAAGTAATATTAACACCTTCGAATAACAATACATATGCTGTACATTTCTAATAGCTACAGTTATATACACACTACTGTTCTAACTACAGTTTCCTATATGATAACTATTTCAACTTGGTGATAGGACTGTTACTGCAACATCAATATACATTTTATTATTCTTCATACACATTCATATCTAGCTTTGTTCAGCTACATCATCCTGCTACATTTGCTTTATATAGCTGTAGACAAGTGTGGATGTTTGGTATATCAGACAATCATCCTATCTGCATATTGCAGACTGAGAGCAACATATCCAGATTTTGGGATACACATTCCAGATGCAGCAACACTTTGAACAGATTTCGCTGTTTGGTTTTGAATCTCACATGCATTTCATTCTGTCTTGACTGCAGTATACTTTATTCAGGGTTATTACTACTGTATTGCTGGATTCATGACACTTTCTCACACTCTCTCACTTGCTTTCATTTTACTATTCAGGATGGTACTTACTTCTAGGCTTTATTGACATGTTTTACCTGTAGTTATTACAATCCTTTCCAGCAGTCTCACTTCTGTCATGTTTCCGTATTTCCACAGGGATATATTTCACACATGTGATTTCATCATCTTCTGCAGCTATACTTTTCAGCCTGCTGCAGGTTGTATACTATTTTCTTACAGGTAGGGCATTTTTATTTCAGAATATATGTCAGACAGTTTTATTTTTCGGTTTAACTTACAGGCTGAAACACACTTTTGTAATCAAGCAATACTTGCAGACACTTTCACACTGTTACTTGCACATTTTATTCTTTACTGACTACACTGCACTCTTTTGCTGACTGTCATACTTTTATATTTCTTTACAGTTACTGGTAGTGGATTACTGACCTGCCTGGTGGCGCAACCGCACCAGCCTATCGCCATAGGCTTTGCGGTTCGCAGAACGGACACCTGCAGCTGTAATATAAATGAAGTAATATTGGAATACACATCTCCATAATATCAGCTAGTTTAATTTCTTACATACATAATTAAATGTTACTTACTCAGTAGTGGGGCGTTGGGTGTTTGCCGGGCCTCCTGGATCCAAAGGTTCAGTTGGTCCTGCTTGCGTCTCTTCAGGTCCGCATGGTGGTGACGGACCTGCTCACCAGTCCTTGGAATCCCTGTGGCACTGGTGAGATCATGAGCCAACCGGTCCCACGCCTCGGCCCTGTATGCTCCCCAGAGGACCTGGCCCTGCATGAGTTGGGCCTCATGATTATGGACTAGGAGCCAGACCATGTACCTGGACTCCTCAACACCCCACCTCTGTGCTCGAAAGCAACTACCCTCTCCTACTCCTGTCATTCTGCCTGCAGGTCAGTTCTACAATCGTTTATGTTGTGTATTCCCGCCTATGGGGCTTATATAGTCCGTTTTTCCCGCACATATCTGTGATTGGCCATTTTGGAATTGTATCAACTTCAGTAAACCTGTATTGTCATGCTCTAGTTTGTATTCATTCCTATATATTAGCTATTATTGCATTTAAAGGTACTGCTGTCATGGCTTAGTGGTTCTGTACCTTGACTATGGTGTATAGTATCCAGGGTTCGAACCTAGCCACTGCTTTTTATTTTTCATGACTGTCTAGACATGCTGATGGGTGTGTCTGTGTAAAGGCAGTTTTGATACGGCTTGCTCAACGTTGCCCGTCGGTTAGCTTGTTTGCGCGATGCGCAGCTCTGCGCAAACGGGGTATGCTGCTTTAAGCCTCATTTGGCTATCGGCACGCATATTACGCTCAGCTCAGTTAGGGGCACATAGATTTAGCATGTTAGACCACTGCTCAGCTACGGGCACTCATTTTGCACCAGTTAAACCACTGCTCATCTACGGGCAGATGCACTCACTCTGTTAAACTGTAGCTCAGCTATGAGCACATCTGGCATTTTTTATTCTTTTGTTACCTCACATTACTTCAATATAAATGGGCTATTTCATTACATTTTACATAAATTGTGGTTTTATGTGTACATATTTGTCAGGGACTTGTTTCCTGCTTATTTTGCAAAAAAAAAAATTGGTGTTGTGGGGGCTCGAACCATGAATGCCTGCTCTTCAGTCAACATCTCTACTGCTACGCTATTGCTTTCTGGCTTATTTTGCATATTTAGTTCTTATATGCTTTCCCACTGACTGCTAACTGTAGCTGCGCTACGGGCACGCCTGCGCAAACGAGTGCACTCACGGTTAAACATCTTTACAATTTAAAAAAAATATATAACATGTTCATTTATATATTTTATGTTCATAGTCTGTGGGGGCATGTGTTGTGTTGTGTTTATTCACATTTCCGTGGACTCTGTTGTGGGTGTTTACTTTGGGCACTTTTACACTTCTGGGGGCGTGTCCGCTTGCAGGGCTCGGCCTACGGACACACCCCCTACTGTCTTACACGGACCGTGTTAGACTTAGGTGTGATTCAGCATGCTCTCATGAATATGCAAAGCATGCTGACATCACTCCGTTTAACTGCAGCCTCCGTGTAAGAGTTATAACTCTTACACGGAGGCTTTGTGAATCCTTGCCTGTGTCTAAAAAATGTGACTATATGAAATGGATCAATATGCAACTTCTGATTATCTACTAGAAATATTGGGATATTTGTGGTTATACTATGGTTAAATTATAATCTGCAGCGTATTAGTATCTCAAACAAGAGTTAGATTTTAAAGTGCTGTTCATTAGTGATCTACTAGATCACAGGCAGATCAGACAGGTTTCCAAACATAATCCAAACTAACAATGCAATAAAAGCCTTTGAGACTTTTTTTTTATAAATAAGACAATCATTAGATAATAGACATATTGCTTAAGCTATTATGCCCTCAACACAAAGTTAGCATTTGATTGAGTCAGCTGCGATTTTATGAGTAAGACAATGGTAACGTTTTCATTCCCTGATAGAATAGAACGTTTAATTAGGAGAAGCCAGGAATTAAGGCAGGAGGCTTCCTCTCAAACAAGATGTAGCTGAACAGAGGAACAAGACACGGGTGTCCCCTTTCCCCTTTGTTATTTATATTTTGATTAAATAAAATAAAGATCACCTAAGTTGCGAGCCCACAGTGCTATTTAATGAATTATAAAAATAATAAAACAATGTTAAGCGCTTTCATCAACAAGTATGACTTCTTCAGAACAGAGAATCATTCAAAATTCAAGTTTAAATACACAATACCAGTTAGTCATTGGTTCTAATCCAACCAATTCTGACAATGAAAAATCACTGCTCATGAATATATAAATAATTAAAACTGAAGTATTTTTTTACACAATTAAAATTGAGACATTAAACTCAAAAGCCCCATTGACCACAAAAAAATAGTATACAACAGTCAATTGCATAATAAACTCATTACATGAAAAATATATCACTTTATAATTAGTTATACTTTAAAAATTCCTACAATGTATATTAATGTTGTTAGACTAAATTGGTTGGAGTAGAACCAATGACTAACTGGTATTGTGTATTTAAACTTGAATTTTGAATGATTCTCTGTTCTGAATAAGTCATACTTGTTGATGAAAGCGCTTAACATTGTTTTATTATTTTTATAATTCATTAAAAATAGTACTGTGGGCTCGCAACTTTGGTGCTCTTTATTTTATTTAGTTTTATTTAGAGCACTATTTTCACTACTTTTTTCGAATTTATATTTAGATTCACAGGCAAAGAAAATAAATAAGGCTTCATAAATGCAATAATATAAATGGTGTGGTAATTAAGAAAAGTTACAGACTGCGGTGGTGGTGCTGCGGTAGCATTGTTGCCTCACAGTAAGACGTTGTCCTGTTTGATTCTCAGCTAGAGTAACTTCTGTGTGGAGACATGCATGAATGGGCGTACCTTCATTGAAGGTTGTACGTCAGGGCCGGCAACTCGGCACATAAAAATCTACTGCCAATCATTAGCGGACCGGAGTTCCGCTGTGGCGACCCCTAACCGGGAAAAGCCAAAAGACACAATAAGCGTCATAGGTTGGTAAGTTTATAGATAAGTACAAGGGTAGCTGGCCTTGTGGGCCATTTTAAGCTTAGCTAGTTTTCCTTTTTGTGCTCAAAATAACCTATCCCATTTGGTTATAGACTGGCCGTACCCATTGCACGGTGAATAACTATATAGTACTTCTAATGAGAATACCTGGAATCCTACCTCAGAGTAATATGTCATGATACTCGGCTATAAAATGCACTTACCTGATGATTCCAGGTGTTAAGACTGCAGTCAAACCTTTTGCTAATGCAATGCACTTTACTGCTTGTCACCCTAAAGGGGTTAGGTTGCTCCTGTCACACAACAGTTTTATATACAGGAAATATATATAGGATTTTCCTTCTCATGTAAGAACAGTATCTATATCCCAGTAATGTTATAATAATAACAATAGTAGCAATAGTAATAGTGATAATAATAATAGTAACAAAGTAACAGTGTGTCAAGCAAAGCACTGGAGATTTTTTTTTTCTGTTTTTCAAAGTACAGCACCCATTAGCTTCAACTAATGCAAACTTACTACAATGCAGCTGGGAAGGCTTGCACATTTTAATGTCATGTAGGGCTATTGGTGGAGACTGTCAATACATGGTTATGTCTCTGAAACTGTCTGACAGGTTATAACATTGTTTAGACCACAAATGTGGATAGTCTGCAATACATTTTACTTAGGTTGAGCTTTTAATTGTAGCTTCTTTCTGAAAGCAACATGGCAATGCAACAATAAATGCAGATTGAAATTCTGTGTACAAAGGCTCAATTTCCATCAATACTTAATATATGAACTTAATATATGTAAGTCCAATTTTTCAGTCTCAGTATTTCACAACTGTGACTTTTTCTGTAATAGAGTTTTAAATGCTATATAATATCACTTTCTGAGACAAATACATGTTTTTTTTATTGTGCCATAAAATATAGTTATCATTGTATATATTACAGATGGAGCACCCCAGAGAAAAAGTGAAAATGTGCATATTGTGAACTGAATCTAAAGGTATTTGCATTGGATAAGCTGTAAAACTATAATAATAAAGTAACAATGTGAAGGATAAACATTGCTTATTTCCTCACTGTGTTTCTAGAAATACAGTAATCAGCCGTTTCAGTTGTGTTTGCACAAATACCATCTTGCTGGAATGTGCCTTGGTGAACAAGTTGATCACAGTGGCACACAGGGACAACCACAACCAAGGTGACTAGGGATTAATTAGCAACTAGAATGATTGGCAAAGCTGAGAGGGGAAGTTGGGATGCCTGTTCTGGGGGTGGGGGAGAAGATCATTGTAATGTTTGATAGAGCATCTTTCAAACCCTTGTGGTGGAAAGGGCCTGGAGCAGTTGCCAGACTAGGTGCACAGGATGCCAAGGTGGTGTGAATAATGAAGGTTGGTACTTCTTCACAGGCTCCACTTCATAGTCTGCCTAGCCTCAAAGTGTTGCCCCAGCATTTTAGGGCTAAAACCTAAGTATAAAATAGCTGGTGTGTAGCACTGCATGTGTGATGCTGCCAAGTGTTAGCTCTGCTCCGTGTTTCTACTTCGACTTCCCACCCTGTATGGATGGATTCTGTTAAGGGGGAAATACTAATAGTAAATCACTCTCCCATCCCCCTTCCATCTTTGAAGGTAGCCCACTCAGGAGTTGTAAGGGGACCATCAGATAGGCACTATAAGAGCAGAAGCTGAGCAACTGATTTTCAGGTGGGGAGCATGATGATAGACAAAAAAGAAAAGGAAAAATCTTTGACTGTGACTAATTCTCACAAAGTAATGGCTATACTACTGTGCATAGACTTGTCCCCTGAGAATCTATATCAATGGTAATACAATAGTATTCATTTTACTGCCCTGTGTTTTCTCACATAGCATACCTCTTCATCCTTAACCGCAAAAGAGACCCATCTCCTGGATACATCTCTTATGTTCACTTTTCACTACAGTGAAATAAATGACTAAAGTAAAGTATTACAACTTGCTGGCATCAGGCACATATACACTACTCTTTAGATGGCTACTGTACCCCTTTAGAAATTTAGTTTAGGGCACATAGACACACACACACACACACACACACACACACACACACACACACACACACACACACACACACACACACACACACACACACACACACACACACCAATACCTCCCATGAACACACACATGTAAAATGTCCTTTGCAAACCAGTAAACAGCTGTTATACCTGTAAGCAGCACATGCAGGTGCACAAGCATTTTTATAGACACCCACCCAACTGCCAGCATATTCACACATTCAATCTACAGTGGGAGTGGCTAGTTGTTTTCCTGTAGGCAAGCTCCTTCTCCTGGTTGCAACACTGGTCTCTGCCATCTTCTAAAACTCAGCATTTTTAGCAGTCCCCAGCACTGTATTTCTTTTAAAGATCACAGAGCTACTGATTTTATGACAAGATAGGATGTCTCTGTAGTACTTTGTTATTACTTTTTTTCATTGAAAATAATGAGAAAGAAGGTGCCAGGGAGGCTCCATATATCGCACTACAATAAAATTTATTGGGGAACTGTTTCTTCAAGTCTCTATATTGAAATGTTAGCATCTGAAATGCTAAGTGCCGACATGCTAGAAAAAAGACAGAAACCACAGGAGAAGAGCGATTCTCAAAGATAGCTGTTCTCCATAAAAATTCTTTTTGAAGGGGGCAAGCCCCCCACTGCCCTACTTCCATGTGGGGGATAAGCCTTCCCACACCCCTCAGACTTATATATACCAACTTCGAGATTGCCATACCTCCAAGAGAAGGGAATATTCCAAGAAATGGCATCTTGAACATAATATATGTAAGTCCGATCTTTCGGCCATTCGGTCTCTGTATTTCAGGAGTTACTCAATGAGGTTTAGACATTTCAAATGATTGCCATTTCTTCACACCTCTGCAGCTCACAGTCTGCTGTATTTAAATTCAGGATCAGACTGTAGAGTTCTGAATGGGTACGAAAACACCAGGAAGGAGGTGTACAGTCAAAGTGTCAGGACTGAACTGTAATGAAACAATAACCAACACCATGATTGGGAATGGTGACACAAAAAGGTACGTTGTAGTATTTTACTGTAGAAGCAACTTGTTCAATTCTGTAGATTCAACCTTCAGAGTGGTGATTTTAAAAGTGAAGTCAGTTTTTGGGTGTTTTGACTGGATTTTGATTGACCAGTTTCTTCAGGAGTGGAGTCTTGCTCATTTCAGTGCTTTTTAGTACTGGGCTACTCCACTCACAAGAAAAAGAGTAAGAGCAATCAGGCGATCCCTGGCAGCAGCAGTGTCACAAGAGAGCTTTGTGTACTTTTCATATATCTCAACCTCTCAGCATAAGAAATCTGGACAGAGCCACAAATAATGGGGAAACAAAGGACCAAGTATAGGGAAGGATTTTAAGTATTGCTCTTATAAACTTGGAAAGTTGCTAGAATAACAGTGTTTCCATTTGCATGTATTTTCTGAAGGAAAAGAAGTTTGAAACTCAAATGTCTGTCATTACTTAATGAATTTGATCCCCAGTGATTTCACAGAACACTAGAAATTTTACAAGTAATAGACCAACCATATGAGCCAATATTCTTTAAAAATCTGGGCAGCTCACCCATGTAAATAGTTTTTGCTTTGTTGTGTACGTCTTTTTTTCTTCCTTTTTTATTCTTTACTTTCTTTCTTTATGTGGTTGATAAATTCATATGTATGATTTTATTTCTGAATTGTGATGTGTTATATGAATCTAAAAATCTTAATACAAATATTTGAAAAAAATCTGGAGAGTTGAGAGGTATGCTCTCAACTCTTAGCTCAAGATAACTGGATAAGCCTAAAATAAAGAGGGGACAAAGGCTCAAAATAGGAACATATTTTACTTGAATATTGGGATTTGTGTTAGCATGCATTTTCTGAAGCAGAGGTGTACCTGTGAGAAAGTGCGAGTGAGCTAGACTACTGGCATCAGCAAAAGTAAAGAAGGTGTCATACATCTGGATCTTTCAGCTGAAGAAATCTGGTTAAAGCCTAAAATAAAGGGTAAGTGAAGGCTCAAAAATCGAAAGCATTTTAATTATTGCTCTTATAAAAATTACAAACTTGCTTAAATAAAGAACTTCTGTTAGTATGAATTTTCTGAAGAAAATAAAAGTCTGAAACTGAAGCGTTTGTCATTATTTAGTAGCTTCAGTATCCAATGACTGCCAAAAAAACAAATGTTTTAGGAATAAGGGACCAAAAAGTAAAGTAAATACCTGGATATTTTTTAAAGTGTTATATTTTGGATGAAAAATGTTTCCTCCAACTACGGTTGCCACTTTCCTTCGTGGCTAAAACCGGAGTAAAGCCACACTCCTCACATCACCAATAACCCCGCCCACCCCCTCTCCCGCCCACATTCCCCCATTTTGTGACGTCACGATGACAACACTCGGTGGGAACGCCCTCTTTTTTTGTTCCTGCTGCCTGCTTTCGGCTGATTTACTATGCTTTTCTGTAAAAAAAAGCATAGTAAATCAGCCGATTTACAAACTCTGAAAGTCTGTTTCCTTTCTGAAACAGAATACCGGAGTTTGTACAGTGTTTTCCGGACTACCAGAGAATCACTTTGATTTCCGGATAGTCCGGAAAAAAAACGGAGGGGTGGCAAGCTTACCTCCAACACCATTAACATGTACTTCAGCAAGTTTGAAACATTAGATGGAGGATTTATTTTACATCAAAAATATATATAAAAAATACATAATAATAAAAAAAGTAATATGCAAGTAAACTGCAACAATTTTACAGACAGCCCATTCCCTGTGCAATAATGCCCTCCAGGGTGTGTGTTATTGTGGAAATAGTATCCTTCCACGGGGGGAAGAGACCGGGCCTCAGAACACCCCTGGGTGAGTGTTATTTCCACAATAACACACATCCTGTCAGGCATTACTACTTGCTTAAACAACTTTTTCTAGCAAAGATGTCCTGAACAAAAATCACAACTAAGGGAAGAAATTGAGTCTTGTTCTTCAACTTTTTTTTTCTCCTGAAACCTTTGAAGACACCCTAATTGACCAAGAATATACTGCAATAACTGCAGTGGAAATAACTATATTAAGCCAGGGGTCTGGGGCCACAGTGCCCCCCAGAAGCCATGGGAGTTCAGATGCTCTGAGGTGCATTTTTAAACAACTATTTCATTCACTCAAGGCCTGAACAAAAATCATAATTAAGGGAAGAATTTTACCAACACTGGATTTCCCTGAATCCTTTCAACATACATTAACTGACCAAGACTACACTGTAATAACCCTGTATACTTTCAACACATACAAACTAACAAAGGTTAAACTGTAATAACTAAATTAAGCTGGGGGTCTAGGGACCACTAGGCACCAGAGACCTTGGGGTTATAGATGCTCTGCCTTTTCATTCAGTGATGGCCTGAAAAAAAAAATCATACATGAGGAAAGAAATTCAGTCATATTTTTTTATTTGAAGTAAGAAATTAGTTGTATCCAAGGCTTAATGCTCACCATTAACCAAAGAGCAGTGCACAATAAACACGGAGAACAAATACTTGTGATGATACATAAATCATATCTGCCTTCCTACACCACCTTAAAAAACACAGTTACTTTCTGTGTATCCCTGCTTGGTATTAAATTGGGATGAAATTAAGGGAAAATGACCATAATCATATTTCAAGTCACTGCTGTTGTATGTATATACAGTATGTCCCTCACCTCTACACACAAAAAAGTCACACTTGGAAAAAACTGAAAAGACAAATAGAAATGTTTACTGTCAAATCATACTTTACTCATCCGTAAAAGATAGCACCTGTATGTGCATCTGATGTTTAATTGTAAGAAAAATGAAAATAATAACAATAAACATAATTACAGTAATGTTTCCAGTTTACTTTTAGACACTGCACAACTCCTGTGCAAGCTTAGTGACCTCTTGTTGCACCCCCCCTTGAAATCTCTGAGGAAAGTTAAAGAAATAATGACCGCACTGTCCACAGCCCAGCACAAGATAGTGACTTTTAAGGCTTGGGAGAAAAGTTAAAGAAATCATGACATCAACCTCAGCTCCCCACACAAACTACAGGGACCTTCTCCATACGCCTTTGAGCAAGGATAACTTTAGACTTTGTGGGATGCAGGGAAGAGGCCAGTACTAAGCCCATGTAAAAAATCCACTTAGAGAGCCTTGGTGCATGTGTGTGAGTAAAGTCAAAGTAAACTTTATTGTCATTTAAAACTACACATGTGTAGCTTAAATGAAATTTAGTGCATCAACTCTACTCTTGAGATTACAAAGGAAAGTGCAACAACACATACAAGTAGAGGAATAAACATAACAAATACAATATTACTCCCAATACACACAAGAAAGAGCAGATACATTTACCAGCACTCATATATGAAAAGAATACCCCCTGAGTTAAATTAACTACCTTATTTAAAGTAATACAAAGCATACTACAGATTGAAATGCCTAAGTTATTTGTCTAATATTGCACTTGAGTAAGTTAAATAATACTGATTATGGATATAATAAATAAGTATTGCACTCACTTGGAATATATGTAAGTATATATTGAGAAAATAAATAAGAAAATTGACTTATGTGTTCAGACCCCTGGGACTAGTGCCTGAGTTCAGAAGCCTAATCACTGTAGGGTAGAAACTGTTACTGAATCTTGTAGTCCTGCACCAGATGCTGCGATATCTCCTGCCCAGTGCCATATGCTTAAACAGTCCATGTGCAGAATGCGTGTTGTCCTGTAGTATTTTGGTGGCCCTTCAGTTGCTCTTTGTAGAGTAAAAATGTATTGATGGAAGACTGGAACCTATTACCTTCTCTGCAACTCTCACCACCACTCTTTGTAGTGCCTTCCTTTCTAAAACTGTGCAGCCTCTAAATTACACTGTGAACCTGCAGGTGAGGATGCTCTCTATTGCGTCTCTATAGAAGGTGATGAGAATATGAGGAGGAAGCTTAGTTTTTTTCAGCCTTCTTAAAAAGTGAAGGCATTGGTGCACTTTCCTGACCAGTTAGCTGGTGTTTCTCAACCATGAGAGATCCTCTGATATATATTTTTATGTGTGTGTGTGTGTGTGTGTGTGTGTGTGTGTGTGTGTGTGTGTGTGTGTGTGTGTGTGTGTGTGTGTGTGGAGGATGGGGGTAATGGCCATTCCCAGAAGCTCTGAAGGTCTGGGTATTCTGTGCATTTTATCCCTTTGAAAAATTTTTGTAAACTGAGCAAGTGACAAGAGGATCAGTTACTTTCATCCATATATTTCCCAACAAACAGTTATAGCCATGTCTATGCACAATTCAGATGTTAGGTTGTGATAAAAGATGATAACCATCTTGCAACTGGAATGTATTTCAATTGTTTTTCTAAACAAATAGTTGCCATACTTTAAAATATTCCACGTTGCCTCACTTAAATCACACTAGTCCTGTAAAGCCAGAATAATAAGCAAACAGCAGACAGCTAAGTCATTTCCTCCACAGACAGACCCAGCAATTATACCTACTCTGTTTGTGCATATCAAATGTCAGTCAAGTAGTCCATCTCACTTTCTCAAATACACACTAGTCATGCAAAGCCAGATAGTACTGACTCCTTAAAACTGAGGAAACTATAAGAATACCAAGTTCCCAACTCCATAGCTTTCAAACAGGAAGAAAAACAAAAAGAATCGGGGACACTTTTTAAAACATTAGTACTATTAACATGAGAAGTTGACAAAATAAGAGAATGTGAAATAACATGCATTTTCCAAAGGAAAATAAATCAAGAACTCTTAATTATTGTCATTATTTACTAAATGTTATATAAATGTTATATACCACCTGTTAGTCTGAGGGTTTTCACTTTATTCTTAGTGAGTTCACTCTAGTACATTAACATAAAATAATAGGCCTGAAAATATAGAGTCAGACTTGTGTTTTCATGTATGCATTCAGTTTAAGGGAAAGAGAGTTCAGTAGAAAGGAAAAGATAATCTTGCTGGCTAAGCATGAGATGTGCAGAAATAGTTCTCACTGAAAGTTACAGAATGTTCCTTTCTCAACAGAAGGATATATGTACTTGAAATGGAATGCTAGATAAAGAATAGACAGTTAGGCACTGTGAGGCACATGCAAGATGAGGCTTGGAAACCAAGGCTAAAGAGGCATGTAAAACACTGCATGGGTTTTGGTATTATTAGGAAATACCTCAGACATGGTCAGTTGAGCCAGTTAAGTTAGCTTTTGGACTGATATACAAAAGATCTTTGCAGTACAGATACTTAATCCTGAGTACCAAAGTCAGGTCAAATATCTGGGGTTAAGACTGTTTGAGTTTATATTTTTCAGGAGGATCAGAATATACAGGCAGAAACTTTGGATATTTAGTAGCACTGTTACTATTACCCAGCATTCCAGACTTTCCAGACTGCTAATGTTTATCAACACTGTCATTGAAGACAGTATTTTAATATTGTTAACATCTAATAAAGCATTCTTAACTGAACTACAGCATGTGCAGAATTCATTCTGAAAAGTACAGAAATATTTGGTCCATAATGGAAAGACTGGCACCTGTTCAGCACAAGTCTGGGTAATTAACAGATAAAGACATTCATTCCAGTCTCATTTCAGTTGTTTCCAGTTAATTCCAGTATAGAACAGTCTTATAATTTCTTACAATGGCCATCAATGGGGGAGGGGACAATAGTTAAAGTCCCCAAACCCCATAGCAACCTTCACAGCAGTTAAACTATGTGTATTGCATAGAACGGACTTCAGGGCAAAGTAAAAGCAGTCTCTGACAGTAACATGTTTTTCTAGTCTATCAGTAACTACACCAGAAGTGTTTCATAACAGACTTTTCATCAGCACACCAGTGTTTTTTCAGATGAGCAACTGTGAACTCCATACAGAATAAGATCACTGCCAACAACATTACAGTTACAGAGCAGAACTTTTAGTAAGACACCACTGATATTCCAGATGTAAACTTCATACAGAAAACAGCCAGAGCGGATGACATACAGTAATTCCAGCTGTTACACAAATTACAGAGCACCAGTATTTGTTCAAAACACTACTTCAGGAAAAGCCTCAAAGAACATCAACAGGCCAGCACTATTTCAGAAAATCTACAAGCTTCAGCAGTATTTCTCCGGAACATAAAAAGACAATATCAGTTAACAGCAATGCACTTCACCATCTCCACAAACTTTCATTTCCCAGTACGATGTCACACAGCCAAGAAACAAGAAAAAGTTTGAAAAGCTGCAAATGACAGGACACATTAATCATAAAGTTACATAGGAATGTATACACTTTTTAGCTTAATCAGATCAGAAAAGTTTAAATACATCAGTAAATGTTACTGGTATAAACATATCAACCAATACTTCTACAGTAAAGACTCCAGTAAATGTTTGGTTTAAAGTTAAAATTGAGTAAAGCAGTCTAAAAAACATGTTCCATAAATGTTTGTTTAAAGTTTAAGGTTATTAGTTCTGGAATGTTACATCTATCCATACACAACGGGGTTAAATCAAAGAAGCACAGTGCAACAGACACACTATCTGATAATTCACAGAATGAGTCAGCTTCTGTCAGAAATTCTTGTTTACAGTCTTTAAATGTCAATGTAAATGATACAGCACATTTAATTCAAGGTACAGAATTAAGTTGCAGTGTGGTAAGTACAGAGGTAAAACAGTCAGATTTCCAGACCAAATACAACAAAATAATTTACTAAGTCTCAAGTTCACATTATTTCAAATACAGATGTTCAGAATGTAACAAAGTCTAGTTTCTTGTTTTCAGAAACCAGTGGAAGTATTGTACTGAGGTTGGATAAGAGGGATCAGAATGCATATTTTGCTCAGTCTGATAAAGTAAACACTAACATAAATGCTATACAGATTTCAGGACAAAGTAAAGAAAAACTTGCATACCTTACTTCAAGTTAATGTTATTGCTAATATTTCAGAGCAAATTAAAAAAAAAAAGGAAAGAAAAGAAATGCATACCTTAGCTCAAGTCAGTGTTGTTGGTAGGTCTATGTTAAGAATTCTCAGTTTATCTATAAAGGTTGTGGCAATCCAGCACCAGACCAGATTATTTATCATTGTTTAAGGTCGAAAGAAATAACAATATTTCATTGCTTACAGAAAAGAATTCATGGAATGATAGACTGATTAATAGAGAAAAATCAATTTCAGGTACAAATATAACTCTACTAGAGGACACAAATGCAGCTTTGTCAGGGTTTAAAAGGTCAAAGATTACAACAGTTAAGTTTGAATTGTAACAGCTCCTTACTAGGTATGGACATGTCATCATTTAGATGTTGTTTTAGACTTCAGTAGCAATTTTATGGAAAAATAAAAGTTTTACAGGATGTACTGTAGTGCACACAGATTGCATGCAGTAGATTGTGTAAATATACAGAATCTGAAGAATTGGTTACAATGGAAAGATGCAGGTTTATAGGTTAAAGATAAAATAAATCCGAGTTCTGCTGACACAGCTGGAGTGCTCAAAAAGACATATTGGAAATGGCCAGTGATAAAAAAGGTAACTACGCTTTACCATTATGGAAGCACATGCTGTGTAGGATATACTAGAAATGACAGTCAAGTTAATTTGCAAAATAAAGAGTTTACAATTACAGATTTGGCAAATTATTTTTTTTGATTGTGTTGTTTAGCAGACATTGTTAAGACCTTTGCATTATGGTAGTAAAGTGTGCAATGCATAAATATCTTGATACAGACAGAAACAAAAAAGCATTCAGATATTAAATGATGTTTTGCTAGTTTACAGAATGTAAAATTTAAAGTCAATGCTACATTTTAGAAGTGACAGTACAGTCAAAAGTTCAGATCTCATGCAAGAAAAGAGTGCATCATAAATATTATGTGTCATTAAAGTCACATGTTCAACTTCTATGTTATACTTGTATAAAGGACAGACAAGTAAACTTCCAGAATTAAGAAACTCCACATGCATGTATAAAGGGCAGACAAGTAAAGTTCTAGAATTAGATCATTTTACCTTTAGCAATAAATGTGTATAATATATGAATAATCTTCACATACATTTATAAAGGACGGACAAGTAAACTTCCAGAATCAAATCAGTTTAACTCTATTAATAAATGTGTATCTGTAAATGGTTCAAGATTGTATATATTTCATGCAGAAATTGCAGTTTACCAATCATGCCAGATCAGATTACAGGCCAGCTCAGCGAGCTGAATTAAAGACAGTATTATATGCCATAAAACAGAATGGTAAAGATCAATTTAATATTCTTAGTGACAGTTTATGCAGTTACAGTTCTTACTATTTAGCCAAGAAAATTGTAGACATTAATGATAAATCCTTGCAGCATTCTACAGTACTGAAAACAATTAAATGACGTTAGCTAAAGGAATGGCTATGTTAAGACAGTGGGTGGAGATTTACACAGTATGTTAGGACCCTGAGGGTCACAGAGTAAATGTAGAAAGTTCAACAGTTAAGATTACTTTTATAGGGTCTATATCACATATTCAAAATGGGAAATAACTGACAACCATAAGATCGACACATCTACATTGAACACTGGTAAATACGAAACACCTAAAAGACGAAATTCCACATATTGAATTACCATGGTTGGCCAACACAAATGGAATTACATTTCCTAATCATTTGCAATGATTAGGAAATGTAATTCTGTTTATGTTGACCAACCATGGTAATTCGGTATTTTTAATTTCGCTTTTAGGTGTTTCGTATTTCTCAACGTTCGATGTAGATGTGTCGATGTTATGGTTGTCAGTTATTTCATGTTTCAAGTACGTGATATAGACCCCATTTATAGAGGAGCAGAAATGTAAAAAAAGTTTAATACAATGTTAGATTACTACTTTAGTTTTATTTGAGGTTATGACAGGGAAAACAATGCCACTGAGGTTTCAATTGAATTTAATAAAAAGTTGCAGCCTTTCAATTTCACTGTAGTACATTATCAGTTCAGTTACAGACTTGCAAAAACTATATTTATTTGTAACATTAGTTTAGTTCACTATAGTACATTATCAGTTTGCTTATGGACTTACAGGAATTTATGTTTATTTCATGCAGAAAATGTAAATAAAGTCAGGGCAACAAGCAATGAATCCATTAGTAACATTGGTTTAGTTCAGTATAGTACTTTATCAGTTTGCTTACAGTCTTATAAGAATTTAAAAGTGTAAATAAAGTCAGGACAACAAGCAATGCTATCAGTTTATAATTGTTAAAGCTGTAAATGTTATTTTAAGGACCCAATACTGTTTTTTGTGATTTACAGAAATAATTTTCAGGTTAATTTTAAATATAGTCAAATACATCAGTCACCCAGCCTTGCACAAAAGATGGAAAAGGGGAGGTTTAGAAGGCTTAAGCAACACAGAACAGAACACTTAAAAATAGCCTCCAGTGCCTCATCAGTGACTTGGACAATGCAGAGTAAAGCCTAAACATGGCAAAAGCAGTGGTGCACAAGTTGACTATCTACAGAAAATGTAAATGTTCTCATGTTTTCAGACAGCTGTATAACAGTATTAGTTTTATGTTTATGTTTTTATCTATGTTCAGACAATACTGACAGAAAAAAGGTACTAATGGTTTAGTTTCCATAACATTACATTTACCAGAGTTCAGTTATTTTTATCTGTGTTCAGGTAACACTGGCAAAATATATCCCTTTAGTGTTAGTTTAATTAGTTTCCAGAATGCACACAGTTATTTTAAATGTTCAGTATAAATAGATATCACTCTAATGTAAATTTCAGTCAAGATTCAGAATATGACATTCATACTCAGTCATGCATGTTTAGTAGAGTGCATTTCAGTCAGATTTCAAAATATAATATTAATACTCAGTTATTCATTTCTAACAGCATTATGTAAATTCCAGTCAAATTTCAGAATATGACATTCATACTCAGTTACAACATGGAATTACATCACGCATCACATTATTCAGTTATTAGTTTTAAGGGTAAAGTGACAGAATTATTTTCAATAGGCTTATTAAAATAACTATTATAGTGCACAAATATTTACAGGATATTTAAGCACTAATTTAGAAGACAGACATCTATTACAGCACGCAGAAATTAACAAATCTAGCTAAAAATTTACAGACACAAGTTAATACAGTATATGGTAATTATGCTTCAAGACCAGTTATAACAGCATCCCTCTAGTGCTGAATTCAGCTAGTCTTCAGAAAATAGTCATCATGCTTGATAGGCTATATAATGAAAAAAGGAAATGGACTAAATAGTACAATGTTTGAGAATTTAAATCAATGGACAACAGGGAAAGGTTTCATTTGCTATAAGGGAGAGACATCATGGTACAATAAGGCACCAGTTCATACGGCAGAAAACATAGTCAATAGTCATTGTAATTTTGCCATTACAGCAATAAGGAAGAAAATAGGCAGGGTTAACAGTTCATACTCTGTCTAACTTGACTGGAGACTCATAGAGACAGTTAATTTGTATGGCATATTTTTCATAGTGTTTCTGGAACTAATTAGTTTTAGAAACCACAGAATTAAAATATGCAGGTTTAGATACATCACACATGCATCACAACTTAGACTTAAAGGCTCTAAAGACTATGGATTTAGGTACTTGGGTAATCACTGGAGCAGGTATATTTCCTGCATATGGAGCTGTTAAAGCTATTTGGGAATTATGCAAATTAACCAAATTGCTGGAGGTATTAGCTAATAGTACCTTTGAGACCATAAAGGACACCACTATCTATCAGAACACATCTGTAGATCATAAGTGAGGTGGCATAAAGCCCGTATATTCAAGCCAGATTACAGTAGTTAGTAATACAGATATGAGGCAACTACAAAACGTCCCTGTAAAACATTCATCAGGGACCTCAGGGAGAGTTGTTAGACTGAGGGTTTTCACTTTACTCTTAGTGAGTTCACTATAGTACATTAAGGTAAAATAATAGGCCTGAAAATATAGTCAGACTTATGATTTTATTTATGCATTGTTTCAGGGAAAGACAATTCAGTAGACAGGAAAAGATAATCTTGCTGGCTAAGCATGAGATGTGCAGAAATAATAGTTCTCAGTGAAAGTTACAGAATGTTCCTTTCTCAAGGGAAAGATATGTGTGCCTGAAATGGAATGCTAGATAAAGAATAGTCAATTAGGCACTGTGAGGCACATGCAAGACAAGACTTGGAAACCAAGGCTAAAGAGGCATGTAAAACATGGCAGGGTTTTGGTATTATTAGGAAATACTTCAGACACGGTCAGTTGAGTCAGTTAAGTTAGCCTTTGGACTGATATGCAAAAGGTCTTTGCAGTACAGACACTCGAGCCTGAGTTCCAAAGTCAGGTCAAATACACAGTGTTAAGAGTGTTTCAGTTTATATTATTCAGAAGAATCAGAATATACATTCAGAAACTTTGGATAATTATCAGGACTGTTACTGTTATCCAGCATTCCAGAATTTCTACAGAATGTTATTGTTTATCATCACTGTTATCGAAGACAGCATTCGGATATTGTTAGCATCTAATAAAGCATTTTTAACTGAACTACAGTGTGTGCAGAATTCATTCTGAAAAGTTCAAAAAGACATGGCTTATAAAGGAGAGACTGTCACCTGTTCAGCACATGTTTGAGTAGTTAACAGATAAAGACATTCATTCCAGTCTCATTTCAGTTGTTTCCAGTATACTACAGTCATCAGCTCTTACTCCATCTTTCTCCCAAAATTACAAGTTTTACTAGGGATTAGGAGAGATAGACAACAATGTTGAAACAAAATCAGGGACATGGCATGTCCACCCCAGATCTAGAAGTTATACTCATAAAATCTGATGACCATGTGACAAGTTTCACCTTTGATAGCCCAGCCCACATAGACAATTTGCTCCATGAAAATCATAAAAGCCATACCTATTGTCATAAAATGTCTGGTTGATCACTGACAGCATAATAAAAGAATGTATATTAATACTTACCTCACTGCTTGTCTCAGACCATTTCTCTCAACTGTCCAGAATTCAGCACAAAATATTAATACTGACTCTCTGAACAGCAGTAAAGCCACATGAATGTTATAGTCTTTTATTATTCATTTTTTAAGCATGTCAGTGTTAATTAAAAAAAAAGATGTATCATATTGATGCAAAACCACCCCCCCAATGAACTTAAATGGCTTTGCGGCTACAATTTCAACATTTCAAGGTTTCCTTGACTACCTCACGATGTAAGTATGTCATGACGTACTTCATTGACCTGAAAGGTCAAGTCAAATGGAGTATCTCCCTCTTAGGGCACCTGTCTTGCTGTGGGGCAGGCCTTTTTTTTAAGCAGGGTGATAGATTTTATTTATTTGTTTACAGCAACGAGATAGAGACAGCTGTACCCACCAGGAAGAAGTACAAAACTAACTCAAAAAACAAGCCACCCTGGTGGAATCACAAAATCAATAGGTTGTATAACAGAAGGAAGAAAATCATGGCAAAAAAATAGGAGGTATAACACTCAGCAGGATAAAAGCTCTCTATTCAAACTAAACAAACAACTTAGAGGACAAATAAAATTTGATGTAAATTTGGCCTTCTGGGCCAGGGACAATCATAAGGCATTCTTTAGCTATGTCTGCGACCTCAAAGGCACTACGCAATTGTGTGCAGAGCTCCTTGTAAATGGAGCCACCTATATTGAGCCAGAAGATATAGCAAACCTACTGTCCAAGAAATTCAACTCCTACTTTACCCACCTCTCCCCCTCAACCTTCCCTCAGGAAATACCATGAAATATTACTCACCCTACTATCACTAGGAAATGGCTCCTTAATGGTCTTTCTAATGCCAAGAACACTACATCAATAGGCCCAGACTATATCCCAAGATACCTTCTAAGTAGCATGAAACATGACCTGTCAGGCGCTCTGGAATTACTATTTCACTGTAGCCTCCAAACAGGCTTTGTGCCTCATGAATGGAGAACAGCAACAGTCATCCCTCTGCACAAAGGTGGGCCATCTACAGACCCTGGAAACTACAGACCCATAAGTCTCACTAGTTTCATATGCAAAGCCATGGAATGAATTATCATGGAAATGATCAATAATGATATAGTAAACCTCCAGACACTGGACACAAACCAATTTTATTTAATCAAGGACAAGTCATGCCTACTCTACCTGCTGGACTTCTTTGAAAAGGTCGCCAAAGCAATGGATGAGGGCAAAAGGGTTCACACTGTCTACCTTAACCTGGCCATGGCATTTGACACAATACTCCACTCAGGCATTGTTTACAAACTCAAGAGGTTAGGTACAAACCCTAATGTCACCCAGTGGATAGCAAACTAGTTCAAAGACAGGACACAGGAAATAAGAATTGGAGAGCCCACCTCTACAAAGAGGCTAGCCACAAGTGGAGCCCCTCATGGATTGGTCATGGGATCGCTCCTTTTTTCATTTACTTCTCTGAAGTCAAGGCCAATGTCAATAGCCTCTGGCTGACTAAATTTACAGATGATTGCAAATTAGGAGCTTCATTTGTATCAACAATGTTCTCCGGGAAGGGCTGATACAGACATATAAATGGTGTCAGAGCCATGGACTAAAACTAAATGCCAAGAAGTGCATAATAGTTTACTTCGGGAAGTCATCCACCCCTGGTAGCTATCATATTGATAACACATCCCTTAGAGGTGACCCAGTAGTCAGGGACTTAGGGACACACATAGACAGTAATTTAGCCTTTGACCATCACATATCTACAGTAGTGGGAAAATCATTCTATGTTGCACAACCTATAAACAAAGGTATGGCATCTAGGTCTAAGGAGATCATTGTTCCACTGTATGTGGCATTCATCAGACCTATCATTGAGTACAATGCCCCCTTTCATATGTACCTAACTAGGGATATCCAACAATTGTAACATCCACAGAGGTTCTTCACTAAAAGAATGTAGGGTGTGAGTAGCATGTCCTATGCAGACTGCCTCATGTCTCCATCCCTGTATTCTGTCTACTATAGGCTGTTGAGAGGAGATCTATTCCTGGCATACAGGGCATTGTCAGACCCCACTCTGATGGATTTCCTGCATATCCATAAAACAAACAGCACCAGAATTATCCATTCTAAAGACCTAAACTTTGTCTGTGATATAAATAGGACCTACTGGAGAGACAGGTATGTATCCCAGAGACTACCCAATCTCTGGAACAGGCTCCCCATCCATGTGAGGCAGAGTTCCTCCCTAACCCAATTCAAGTGTAACTTGGAAAATTGGATGGGTAACAGCAAATTCATCCCTGGTTTAGAACTTGTGTCTATTGGACACAGGCAGCCTGTAAATGGTTCATCTCCCAGGCCCCTGCTTGTAAATGTTTCATCTCCAAATCCCCTGCTTACACTTATCTAGGGTACCAGAACTTGTCAGAGATTTGGCATGCATGGCGAGGCTTAAGAAGGCCTCTGTGGTCATTAGCCTAGTAAACACCTATGAAACTATGAAACATCTATGAACTTATGGCACCAGGATCCATCACTCATGAAGCTGTTGGTCAACTCTGCCTTATTGAGTAACCCTACTAGCATGCTGACATACTGTTTGGCTGAGCAGACAATGAGGAGTGGTTTGACTACGATCCCATCCAAGGCCCTTACAAAACCCACCTTCTAGCCCTGTGCCAGGGATCAGGGAGATCTCTGCCCACTATGCTGTCCCTCCTACTCTAGGATCAGCACAGTCATCCTCCGAGCCTACACAAAGAATGCTACTGTCATTGCAGAAGTATAACATACATGAGACTATAAGCCAGGGAAGGTTATGTACATAATAAAAGGTGTCTGAGCAATGACTTTCTCAACTTTCTGATCAGCGTTCAAAATCTTACAGTGCAGTGACTGATAATCCCACTGACTCTAAAGAATGAAGAGAAAAATATTTTGCATGCAAATATCAAAACTAGCTAAGAAGAGGGGTCAGAAAAAAATACATATTTATACAACTATAATACATACATTTAAATATATTTACAATTTGTACAGTCATTGGGAAATATTTCTAGCATTTCCAAAAATTGTCAAAAAAAAAAAAAGCAACGCAATGAGCTATTCACCACAAAACCTTGAATTGCATCACATTTTGTTGCTTTTAGACAGTATATGTCTTGTTTGTAATATCAGAATCATAGAATGCCAATATGGATTTAAGTATCAGGCACTGGAATGTTACACTTAGCACCTTCTATTATATGGTGCATTTAAAAGTAGGAATTATGCAATAAATGTATATTAGTAATTAAAGGTGTACAGTCTGCTAGGATAGTCCAGTCAGTGTGCACATTGTAAAATAAGTGTTTACCAATGCAAACAAATCTGGCCTTTGAAGATTAATTGAGCAGATGGACTCCCATTGATATATGCTCTTTTTTGTAATATATTTTATGAGGGTAGCAAAAATTATAAGAAAAAAGAGAAACAGCTTGCAAAAACTCTTTAAAGTTGGCAGGTATACTTATTAGCAGTACAAAAATCATACCTGTCAAGTGTCCAAAGATTTGCAGAAGGATAAAGAAAAAAGAGAGAGAGAGAGACAGAGAGAAGACAGAGTCCTACAATGTCTTCCCCATTCTGCTTTTATTACTTCAATGATGTACTGTGCAAGCGTGCAGATGTACGTGCCTGATGCATGCACAGTACATCAGTTCTGAGCACAGAAGGAGGAAGAACATTAAAGTCCCATTATACAATCACATTGTTTATGAAAGGTAAGCAACGTCTTGTATAATAGCAGTAATCCATTCCTGGACTGCCCTTGTGATCAAACCGTACCAACCGTGGATAGATCCTGCGATACTCTGATCCTGTCATGGATTATTGCTAAACCAATTATCTCTGCACTGTGATAATATTTCTCAGCATGAAACTGCTGCTTTGTGTGCAAAATAATAGTTTTAGGTATAATAGCTGAGTTTTAGTAACCCAGTTTTAGGAAAGAACTAAGATCAGCAACATATTGTAACTTTTACCTCTATGACATACAGGGATGAAGGCCTGGCTATGACCCAGGTAACCTGGGTTTAACTAGTATCCCAGGCAATGAAGGAGCCAATGAAGGGTGGGAGAGCTGCAATGGTGATACTTGTACATCTCCTATGGGAGAGTGGATGGGGAGGCATACTGAATGCAAGGCCATGTCACAGCTTTTGGTGGACAGCAGGAGCTGAAGAACAGGACCATTAGCCATATCTGGAATGGCTAGGCCTTTAAAAGAGTACATCACCTAGGAGGCAAGAAGAGTTCCCTCACAGTGTGTATTGCATGTCCACTTAGACATGTCATCCAGCACACTAGGAATACAGTTTCAACTTTATCCAGCAGCTCTCCCAAAAGGCAGCATTGATGATGATGCGGTAATCTTCTTTCACCATCTTACAACCTTATTGACTCATCTAGGTGACTCACTAGTTTAGAGGTGCACTAACAGACAAATTTGGTGTTAGACAGATTGGGAGAGCAATGGATATCGAACTGGTAAGTATTGCCTGTCAGTAGATGTTCTATTTGTATTGGGTGCCCTGAAATACAGCCCCTTACCCTGCAGAAGTGAATAAATAAATAAATAGATCAGTACATTAATACTTGAAAAATAAATATGGCAACTCACACCACAGAAAAGCCTAATTCACAGAATAACTTTTACATGCTGTAATTGCAAAAGATGACTCATTAGAGTAGATATGAGTTCATTCTGACAGCAGCATAATGATTTCACTATATGTCCCACCCGAACTGAGAGGAAAATAAACCAGTAAAATCCTAAATTATTGTCACTGCTATGTGGAACATAGCAAACTCTAATGCCATTCAGCTTCTGTCAGAGATCTGCACAGTCTCTACATTTCCTAGTTAAGGAAAAGGCTTTCTTCTTGGCACAAATCAGAAAATCAGCAGCAGCATGCAAAAAAAAAAAGCTCAGGTTACTGCTATGCGCAGTTCTTACCATTGCCCATTGCTGTCTGATATTTTTTTCTAAAGTAGGTTTATATTCCTGTTGTGTACGTACAATAGAAACTTGTCATGTGCCTTCTATCATCCATCTTCTTCTTATATTTTAAGATATTTAGCATATAAAGTGATTTGGAACTTACATATCAGCTGGATTACAAACAGATCTTTAAAGTCATTGGAAGCACCAACTATGTACACACCTTCATAGGTAATGTAAAAAAAGGTCCCATAACCGTTGTTTGTCTTGCTCATTTCTTTTTATTCACACCGTTTCTGCTTTTTACTTCTGTATTTGCTTCTTCATAATCTTTTGATCTGTTTTCCTGCAGAGGATTACAGCTTGTTGTATCACGTCCTCTCCTGCTGATATTCTGTATTCACTGTTGACTATTTAAAATATTGCATATAGTTTTCCTAATTATTTTTTGAAGTTATAATCAATGCAATGGCTTGCATCTCCTTAAAGCCTGTATAATTCTGTGCTTCTAGTTATCAGTTCTTGACATCAAATGACATTTTATCTTTGAAAATTATATTACCAAGCAATACATACATGCTTATGTTTTCCTTCTTTCTTTTCTTATTTCAGTAAAACTGCCTGTTTACTACAGTGATCTGGGGGACTTTGATCTGAGTTATGGACTTGAGCAGCACTGCACACCACGGTGCTATAGGACTGTGGGACTGCAGCCCCTCCACCTGTAAAATGGGTCCCCCACCTGTAAAATGGATTAAATAAATTCCCCATTCCCCTCACCGTAGAACATATTAAAATAAAATAAAAATTCTCGGACTCTGCGCATGCGTGCTTAGTTCCTGACTGCTGTGTTAGGCAGACCAGAACTCCAAGCACGCATGCTGAGCTCCAGACTGCTCTGTTAGGCAGTCCAGATAGGGAAGGCAGGGAACTCCGCCCTTCCAGCCCAGAGGTCTGTGTGGTGATGACTGCACAAACCGGAAGGTCACCGGACTGCATCGCCCACAGGCTGGACCAACAGCAGGAGGCTCCTGCCTCTTCACATCTCGCAAGAGACCCAACTGCATGCACAGGCCATTATGGAGGACCGATTGGGCTGCAGGATCACTACGGAGGAGCTGGTCTGAGGACAGGTGATCGCTGCAGAGGACGTAGCTGAGTACAGAGACAGGTAGAGTGCTTATGAAGGACAGAGAATCGTGTGTGTGTGTGTGTGTGTGAAATGCCCCAGTTGCTTCATGGTGGTGGGTAGAGAATAAGGCATGAACCCTGTATGGTGGGTAGAGAATAAGGTATGAACCCTGTACCATGGACCCAAGTGACAAGAGCCTGAATTCCCTACCCACCAACATTTGTAAAACATTTGCAGGTTTTTGCCTCATATTTGTTCTGTTCCTCATACAATCTGTGGTTTCTGTATTTTTGTTACTTTACTTAACACAGCCAGTAGTGCAGTGGTAGCAGTGTTGCCCGACAGCCACGAGTTGTCTGGTTTGATTCTTGGCTGGGGTGCCTTCTGTGTGGAGTCTGCATGTCTTCCCTGTGTTTGTGTGGGTTTGCTCTGGTGTCCTCAGTGGGTATTTGTCCCTATTTTTTGGACTGTATTCCCCCATTATTGGCTTCGTCCAGGTTTTTTGTGTCAAGGTTGAGAGCTATGGTGATAACTGAACTCACTGAATATGTTTGGGGGATGTATTCCCCCATTATTGGCTTTGTTCAGGTGTTTTGTGCTAAGATGTTGACAGCTATGGTGAGAACTGAATTCACTAAATGGTAGCCATTTAAGTTTCAGTCTTCCTTTCTTTCATAAAACAGATGATTTGGCATAGTGGTATGTTCATAGGTTCATAGGTTCATAGGTAGATACTAGGCTATCTGCCCTAGGGCATTTATAGGCCTAGCCAGAGTGTATTTGGCTTCCGCCTCCCTATTAGATTAGCCTACTGTGCCTCTGTAAAGTAGGTCAGAGAAGGTACCCTTTTAAGATTAGTTTACTGTGCCTCTGTCTAGCAGGGACACTGGGAAGATTCCAGGGGTGAATTTGCGATTTCCCATCCACGCGTCCAAATTTCGCTTGAAGAGGGTCAGCGAGGGGCTATGTCTAACATGAATCTGTCCCTCCAGCATGTCCTATTTATTTTTGTGCTGAGGTTTAGGTCCCTGGAGCGTGTAGCTCTAAGGGACTTGGATTTTTTGAGGTGGAGCATGTCCATTAATTCTGGGTTTGACATGGCTTTGTACGTCAGGCATAGATCGCCTCTGAGTAGGCAGTAAGCAACTGAGTAGAGCTGGAGTTTCTTTAGTCGAGCTGCATAGGACATCTGTTTGTAGCCCATGATCCTCTTGGTGAGGTACTTTTGGTGTCTCTCCAGTTGCTGCAGGTGTTGGGTAAGGTACATCCCAAAAGGGGCATTGTATTCAATTATGGGCCTGATGAGTGACAAGTAGAGGGGCACAATGACCTCTCTTGATCTAGATGTGAACCCTTTCGTGATAAGGTGGGCTATATAGAAGGTCTTTCTAACCACTTTGGCAACGTGATTATCAAAGGAGAGATTACTATCTACGTTGGTCCCCAAATCTCTAATTACTTCTTCTGTGCTTAATGGATTACCACCTATGTGGTAATTTGTGGGCACCTTGTTTTTTCCAAAGGGGATGACTATGCACTTTTTAGCATTTAGCTTGAGGCCGTGGCTCTGGCACCAAGCATCCGTCTCTGTGAGACCCTTTTGGAGGATGCTTGTGTCAGCTGGAGATTCGATTATGGCCCCCAGTTTGCAGTCATCTGCGAACTTTGTCAGTCATAATCCCCCTGTGTTAGCCTGAACCTCAGAGAAGTATATACCGAACAAGAGAGGTCCCAGAACTGAACCCTGTGGGACGCCACTTGTAACTGGTTTGGATTCGGACATGGCACCTGCAATTCTGACCATGTGAGTTCTATCTCTGAGCCAGTTTGCAACCCATCTTGTGATATAGGGGTTGATATTTAAGCTGGTAAACTTATTTATGATACCCGAGTGGGGTATTGTGTCGAAGGCTTTTGCGAAGTCCAGGTAGGCTGTGTGGACTACCTTACCCTCATCTATGGCTTTGGTAACTGTTTCAAAGAAATCAACTAGGTTTAAGAGGCAAGATCTGCCCTTAACAAAGCCAAATTGGGTAGGGTCCAGTGTCTGGAGGCTCCCATTGTCTTTGTTTATGAGTTCCATGATAATACGCTCCATGGCTTTACAGACCAGACTAGTCAGGCTTATGGGGTGATAGTTTCCGGGGTCCGTTGTGGCACCACCTTTGTGGAGTGGGACCACTGTAGCTGTACGCCATTCTTTGGGTACATATCCTGTAGTAAGGCTAAGTTTGAACAGTGACTTAATGTGAGGGTTCAGTTCTTTTTGGAGCTCTGTAAGACACAGCCTGGGACACCATCCGGTCCCATAGATGCTGTGTTTTTTGCTTTGAAGAGGGCAGCTTTCACCTGTGCATCTGTGATGTCAGGGAGGTTACATTCAGTTGGGATAGGCATTTGCTCCTTTGGGGGTGAAGGGGGGAGAAGTTTGCGCTGAATCTGTTTGCCAGGATGTTGGCTATGTCTGTAGGTTCGGTATATTTTGTACCATTATGCAACAATTTAGAGCATATCTGGGAGTTTCCGCCCATGTTCCTGACATAATTAAAGAAGGCCATGTGATTATCTTTAGTGTCTAGGGCAATTTTTCTTTTGAAACTGGCCTTTGATGATTTTATGAGGGATCGAAGTTTCTTGCTAATACTGATCAGAGATGCCTTCCTTTTTTGGGATTTTGCTCTGTCATGTAGTAGCTTCCTCCTTCTGCTGTATAGCTTATTTATGGCTGGGGTCCACCAGACCGGTCTCCTGTTTTTGGAGGAGTGAGTTTTGGTTTTATTTGGGATAGCACGATCCATGCATTCCTGCAGGTGCTCATAGAATGCATTTGTAAAGGATTCTGCAGATTGGGCTGTATTATCCTCTGGCCCAGGGGCTTTGAAGGATTCCACCTCAGTCTTGAGAAGTGCAAAGTTGGCTTTTGAGAAATTCTTTACAGTGATTTCCTTGGCTGGGGTGGGGACAGGATATGGATGTCCAGGGAAATTTGTTTATGGTCTGATCTTACCAATGAGGGGTTTACCTCTGGTGTGGAACATAGAGTCCCCATGTTGGTGATGACCAGGTCCAATATGTTGTTCCCTCTTGTGGGAGTGGTGACCAGTTGTTCCATTGCATTAGAGTTTATAAATTCAAGGAACCGTTGGGCGAGGGTGTTTGGGCTTGAGTAGTTTTCCCAGTTAATGTTTGGGTAGTTGAAGTCAAGCAATAACATAGTGTTTGGAGAGACCTTCATATTCTCCAGTGTTCTCAGGAATGCCAAGTGGGGTTCCTGTAATAGGGAGGGTGTTCTGTAGCAGGCTACAAACTGAAAGGCAGTTTTGCCCGCTGTTAGTTGCCCATGGATGGTTTCCGATGCTTCGTGCAGTGCCACTAACCTGGAGGTGTAGGTATCTTTGATGAATATAGATACTCCACCTCCTTTTGTGCTTCGGTCCGAGTTTTGGGGCCGAAACGCATGGTATGAGTTATAACCTGGTAGTGCTGGGGTGCTCTCAGGAGCCTTGAACCAGGTTTCTCTTACTGCACAGACATCGATTTTCTCCATACTGAGGACAGCCTCGAGTGCATGCATCTTGAGGTTTAGACTTCTGGCATTGAGTAGCATTACCTTTAGTTTTTTTATCCTTGGGTTGTCTATGGAGGTGGGTTTGTCCTTTGAGCCTTGCCTAAAAAAGGCACTATGGGGGTGGTAAGAGCCTTGGCCAGTATACGAAAGCCTAAGGGTGACAGGTGCAAGCCGTCCCTAGCGAAGCAACGTGGCTTGTCGAGCATGTCATCCCAGGCTGACAGACACTGGATCCCCTTTGAATGACACCAATACTTTAGCCAATTGTTGAAACTGATCATTTTGTCTTTATACTGTGGCATCATTCTTGGTGAGGGCAAGATGCTACTCAAGGTCAGGGTCATACCAGCCTGGACTACATGGTCAGAGAGCTCCTCTATGTCTCTTTTCATGTAGTCCAGGGAGGTACTTCTCAGGTCATTCACACCAGCATGGACAATGATGGAGTCATACTTGTACTTGCTTTGGAGTGACCTGAGTGCTTGCGTTATGTGGCGGATCCTGGCACCCGACAGGCAGCTTACAGTGACCTTCTCCTTGTTCAGTCTGGTGAGTGGGACATCAGTGTGCCGGACAATAGAGTCCCCTATAACAAGTGTATTTGGTGTGTTGTTTGGCCTTAAGGGCTGTGGTTGTGAGGCACACTGATTTTGTGAGATATGTGATTCATGGGTATTGTTGAGGGGTGGCTGTTGCTTGGATATCTGCTTAGGAGGTCTTTGCTGTTTAGGCAGATTTTTATTTAGAGCCTCTGAGTAATTTTTTGTGTGTTTATGTGTTGGGTATGCAGATGCAATAGGTCTGTGTGAGACTGGATTTGTGGTGTGGGTGGTTACCTTTTCCTCCTGACTGACTGTGCCAGTCTTGGGTTGAGAGAGCTCTGCCTCCAGTTTGGCTGTGTAACTGCATCTCTCACATGTATTAGAGTTTGTTAGAAGGAGGAGAGGGTTAAACTTGGTTAAACAAGGTTAAACTTTTTCTGGCTCCGCTAAGTCTGCTCTTCAATTTTTCCCTTAGAACTGTTCTACTTGCAATCTAAACAGCCTATACTCTATCTGAAAAGCTCAGCACTTGCTCCTAAAGCATTTTTATACAGGTAAAGCACTCTTAAACATAAGAAAGTACTTCATTCACCTAATTTCTGTTGAGTACACATCTCCCTATAGGTCCTTTCTGACTCAGTTACACAGCAATCTTTTTCACTATTTCTAGCATGTCGAAGGGTCAGTTGCTGGCGTCCTCTTCTGTTCAGCTGGTGAATCTGGGAATCTTGAGACAATGTTACAATTGCCTCATGTACACAGACAACCCTCTCCTCCTCCCAACAAATACAAATATATGTGAGAGATGCAACTATATAGCCAAAGTGGAGGCTGAGCTCTCTCAATTCAGTACTGGCAAGACCAGTCAGGAGGAGAAGGTAACCACGCACACCACAAACCCAGTCTCACATAGAACTATCACAACAGCAAACCAAACACATAAACACACAAAAACATACTCAGGCGCTGATTAAAAATCTACCAAAACAACAGAGGCCTCCAAAGCAGACACCCAAGCAACCACCACCTCAAGACATAGCACATGCAACACATAGTTCACAAAGTCAGTGTGCTAAACAGTCACAGCCCTTAAGGCCTAACAACATGCCAGACACACTTGTAATAGGTGACTCCATAGTCAGACACACTGACGTCCCGCTCACCAGACTGAACAAGGAAAAGGTCACAGTAAGCTGCCTGTCGGGAGCTAGAATCCGCCACATAACACAAGCACTCAGGTCACTCCACAGCAAGTACAAATATGACTCAGTCATTGTACATACCGGTGTGAACGACCTGAGACGTACCTCCCTGGACTACATGAAAAGAGACATAGAGGAGCTCTCTGATTATGTAGCCCAGGCCGGTATGACCCTGACCCTGAGCAGCATCTTACCCTCACCAAGAATGATGCCACAGTACAAAGACAAAATGATCAGTTTTAACAATTGGCTTAATTACTGGTGTCATTCTAAGGGGATCCAATGTCTGTCTGCTTGGGATGACATGCTTGACAAGCCACGCTGCTTCACAAGGGATGGCTTGCACCTGTCACCCTGGGCTTCGGATATTGGCCAAGGCTCTTGCCACCCCATAGTGCCTTTTTAGGCAAGGCTCAAATGACAAACCTACCTCCCTAGAAAACACAAGTGGAAAAAACTAAGGGTAATGCTGCTCAATGCCAGAAGTCTAAACCTCAAGATGCACGCCCTCGAAGCCCTCCTCGGTATGGAGAACATCGATGTCTGTGCGGTGACTGAAACCTGGTTGAAGGCTCCTGAGAGCACCCCAGCACTATCAGGTTTTACCTCATATCATGCCTTCCGGCCCCAAAACTTGGACCGAACCACAAAAGGAGGGGGAGTATCCATTTTCATCAAAGATACCCACACCTCCAGGTTAGTGGCAATGCACGAAGCATCGGAGACTATCCAGGTGCAACTAACCATAGGCAAAACTGCCTTACAGTTTGTAGTATGCTACAGACCACCCTCTCAAACTCAGGAACCCCACACAGCCTTCCTGAAGACACTGGAGAGTATGAATGTCTCTCCAAATACCATCATTTTGGGAGACTTCAACTACCCAAACATAGACTGGGAACATTACTCAAGCCCCAACACCCTAGCCCAAAGGTTCCTAGAATTCATAAACTCAAATGCAATGGAACAACTAGTCACCATTCCCACAAGAGGAGACAATATACTAGACCTGATCATCACAAACATGGGGACAAAATGCTCCACACTGGAAGTATATCCCCCTTTGGTAAGATCTGACCATAAATTAATCTCACTGGAAATCCACATCCCGCCCCTGCACAAAAGACCACAGTGAAGAACTTCTCAAAAGCAAACTTCACCCTTCTTAAGACTGAAGTGGTATCCTTCAAGGCCCCTGGGCCAGTGGAAACCACAACCCACACTGCTGAATCCTTTGCAAATGCCTTCTATGGGCACCTTCAAGAATGCATGGATCATGCAATCCCAAATAAAACCAAGACCCATTCCCCCAAAGACAGGCGCCCGGTCTGGTGGACCCCAGCCATAAACAAACTTTACAACAGGAGGAGGAAGCTACTACATGACAGAGCAAAATCCCTAAAAGGGAAGGCATCTCTGATCAGTACTAGCAAAAAACTACGATCACTCATAAAATCATCCAAGGCCAACTTTGAGAGAAAAATCCCAAAAGACACAAAAGACAATCACAAGGCCTTCTTTAGCTATGTTAGAAACCTGGGTGGAAACTCCCAGATATGCTCAGAGTTAGTCCAAAATGACACAAAATACACTGAACCCACTGACATTGCCAACATTCTGGCAGACAGGTTCAGTGCAAATTTCTCCTCCCCCCCAAAAGGAGAAATAACTATCCCAGCAGAGTGTAGCCTCCCTAACATCTCAGATGCCCAGGTGAGAACCGCCCTCTCTAAAGCTAAAAACACAGCATCAATGGGACCGGATGGTGTCCCGGGCTGTGTGCTACATGAACTCCAAGAGGAACTAAACCCACACATAAGGCTGCTGTTTAATCTTAGCCTTACTACAGGATACATACCCAAAGAGTGGCGTACGGCAACAGTGGTCCCACTTCACAAAGGCGGTGCTTCTACGGACCCTGAAAATTACCGCCCCATAAGCTTGACGAGCCTGGTCTGCAAAGCTATGGAGAGGATCATTATGGAACTCATAAACAAAGACATTGGGGACCTACAGACATTGGATCCTACCCAATTTGGCTTTTGTCAAGGGCAGATCCTGCCTTTTGAACTTGGTCGACTTTTTTGAAACAGTCACTAAGGCCATTGATGAGGGTAAGGCAGTTCACACAGCCTACCTTGACCTTGCAAAAGCCTTTGACACAATACCCCACTCGGGCATCATAGACAAACTCACCAGCTTAAATGTAAACCCATATGTCACAAGATGGGTTGCAAACTGGCTCAAGGACAGAACCCACAGGGTCAGAGTTGCTGGAGCTATGTCAGACTCTAAGCCAGTCACAAGCGGTGTCCCACAGGGCTCAGTCCTGGGACCCCTCTTGTTCGGCATTTATTTTTCCGAGGTACAGGCAAACATAGGAGGATTGTGGCTGACAAAGTTCGCAGATGACTGCAAACTGGGCCATAATTGATACTCCAGCGGACACAAACATCCTTCAGAGAGGCCTCATAGAAACAGATAATTGGTGCCAGAGCCATGGCCTTAAGCTGAATGCCAAAAAGTGTATAGTCATACCCTTTGGGAAAAACAAGATACCGACAAATTACCACATAGGCGGTAATCCATTAAGTACGGAAGAGGTAATCAGGGACCTAGGGACCCAGGTTGACAGTAACCTCTCATTTGACACTCACATTGCCAAAGTGGTTAGGAAGACCTTCTATATTGCCCACCTTATCATGAAGGGTTTCACATCTAGATCAAGAGAGGTCATTGTGCCCCTGTACTCTTCTCTTATCAGGCCAATGATTGAGTACAATGCCCCATTTGGGATGTATCTCACCCGACACCTGCAGCAGTTGGAAAGACCCCAAAAGTTCCTCACCAAGAGGATAAAGGGTCTTAAACATATGTCATATGCCGCCCGACTGAAAAACTCCAGCTCTATTCAGTCGCATACCGCCTACTCAGAGGTGATCTGTGCCTGACATACAAGGCCATGTCCAATCCTGAATTAATGGACATGCTCCACCTCAGAAAATCCAAATCCATCAGAGCCACAAGAACAAGTGACTTAAACCTCAACACAGAAATAAATAGGACGTGCTGGAGGGACAGATTCATAACCCAGAGGCTCCCTACACTCTGGAACAGAATCCCAGTCCATGTTAGGCAGAGCCCCTCACTGACTCTATTCAAGAGAAATCTCGACGAGTGGATGGGAGATCGTAAGTTTACCCCGGGGGTCATCTCTGTGTCACTACTAGACAGAGGCATAGTAAACTAAACCCTAAAAGGGCGTAGTATTCTCATCCTAAGGGGTGGTGTAAGCCACATACACTCTGGCTAGGCTTATAAATGCCTTAGGGCAGATAGCCTAGTACGAACCTATGAACCTATGAACCTATGTCTGTGTACATAAGGCAATTGTATCATTGCCTCAAAATTCCCAGATTCACCAGCTGGACTGGAGAGTAGCCTTGAAACTGACCCTTGGACATACCAGATTAGTATAGGGAACTGTTTTTTTACTGATCAGATTATTAGGAAAGGGAACTGATTTTTCACTTGATCAGGAAGGACCAACCGGGAGTCTAATACTTATGAGAAGTCAAGGAGGGTGTAGTGCTTTAGTTAGTTAGTGTTTCCTTATAAGAGCTGAGCAAGTGCAGGGCTTTAGAAAGAGAATATAGTGATTACTTTGAGATTGAACAGTTCTAAGGGAAAAAGTGAAGAGCAGACTTTGTGGAGCCTGGAATAGTTTAAACCTGTTTAGGCGGCGCTGCCCGACGCTGCTCAGTGTGCAAAACCGCGCAAAAAGAGAGTTGTAGGGTTTTAAGAAAGAGAGAGATCAAGGAGTTAAGAATTGACCCAAAATGGCCAATAAAACTACAGCTTCTAGGTAGTAACCACTCCTCTAGGGAGAGGCAGGCTGTTCAGTGTTAACCACTCCCACTGGTGAACACAGAGACTTCCCTTTAGCCCAAGCAAGCACTGGCCTTCTAGAAACTTCCAAACAGTTCAGAACAGCAAATCTGTAACTGAACTTTCTTAACTTTCAGAAAGTGGGAAAAAAGCAAGATTTTTTTTTTCTTTGTGTTGTAGTTTAAAGGTAGCAGAGATATACAAGCAGCAAAATAATCACAACAGTGCAATAAATGACCCCACACTTGAGTGCTAGGTCAAAATCAGGTAAAATGCAGTTTTTAGAGAAAAAAACGATTTTAAATTAAGTGCAACACAGGAAATGCAGTAAACAGGCTTTAGATGTGTTCCAAGTACTGTTACCAGTGGCGGCTGCTGACTTCAAATTAAAGGGGGGCTGCAGGAGACAGATGAATGGGTGGGGCCAATTGGGAAGGGGTGTGGCAAACTAGAGAGGGGTGGAGCTATGCTCAAAACCACAACAACTGGAACTTTAATTAAATACACTGCCCTTGGTGCCAGTCATTACGAGAGTGCAATCAAGGCAAAATGAAGTGTTGAAGAAAAAATATTTCAATGCATTGGCTACATGACAACTTACTTAATATCTAGATGAAAACACAAAGGTTGTGAGGCATGAAAAAATAAATTACTTTTTAAATGCATTACTGGAATGCCAATCAAAATCAAGTATAAAAAAACAAAACAAGCAGCACTCAACTCAAACCACTTCTCCTTGCACTGCAGTTCTAATTTTAATTTATATTCAGCTTTATAAAATTACCAAGTAACATGGTAAAAATAGCAATCTCTGTGATACCCACACTTGTAAAAATGTTTCTTATCCAAAAACTACCTGCTGCCTGACAACAACTATCTACTTGTTTCATGGGGAAGACATGATCAAAGTAAAAAATGAACAGCTAACAAGAAACAAGCTCAAGATAACTTGCTTAAAGGATTACTGCACAAGTTATGGACCACACATGATAGATTGGCATTCTGTTTAGTTTACGAGTAAAGCCTGCAAGGATGATTGCAAGTCTCCTGCAAATGTAATGAGCTTCTGAAAAAACTGAAATACTGTCCTTTATTACAAATACTGTCATATGTATTTCAATACCTAAGGCTTATACGTTATCTAGTTAAGTAAATATTCTCTGCATGGCAATAACGAAAAGGCTTTCAATGTTGGTAAACTTTAACAGTATGCTTATTAAAGCTTACTAGCATCTTACAATCTCCAACAAGCTTACCTGATGGTCATTAAAGCATTGCTACTTAAACACAGAGCAACAAGGCACTGCAACAGCATGCATTTTCTGAATAATAAGAAGCTTAAATCAACAGTATAAAAATCTGACAGAAAACCAGAACATTCTGCAAAATCAAGGACAGATGAAAAGCCACTGTAGTACTTGTATCTACATTGGATGGGGGATACTCTGCCCACTTACACTGCATAACTGCTCCTTGCCTTGCTTGGACACATCCAGAGTCACTACATGGGGGAGCGGGGTGCAACAAGTATGTCACAATTTGAAATGTCTCTGGCTGACGGTGATGGCTCTGACACTCATACCTCTCAACCTCAGAGCAAGAAATCTGGACAAAGCCATACATAGAAATGGGACACAGGCCCAAAAATAAGGACAATTTTTAAATATTGCTCTTATAAACTTAAAAAGATAATAGAATACTAGTAGGCCTTGCATTAGTATGAATTTTCTGAAGGGTATGAAATCTGAAAATCTGAAACTCAAATGTCTGCCATTATTTTCTAACTTCAATCTTTAATGATTTGCCACTAATTTGCTAGAAAAAACACAATTTTATGAAAAGGCCGAAAATGTGATGCAAAAATATAAAATTGCCACACAATATAGCTGGGAACCTGTCAAAGAAGGGACACCTTTTTAATATTAGCACTGTTAACTTGAGCAGCTGACAAAATAAGAGGATCTGCATGCATTTCTGAAATAAAAGTAATCTATAACTCTGATCATTACTGTTAGTTATAATTGTAAACCCTCCACATTTTCTTCCAAAATTGCCATTTTGCAGAGGGATTATTAGGGGGAGAGCAACATTTTGAGCCAAAATTGGGGACAGTTGAGAGGTTTGGATATTCCTAATTCTATAAAGTGATTTGTTTGCACATACCTCTCAACCTCTTAATGCAGGAAATCTGGACAAGGCCAAATATATTCGGGAAACATACAAACAGTGTTAAAAATTGCTCTTGTATAAACTTAAGACAGTTGATAGTATAACAGATCTTGCTTTAGCATGCATTTTTCAGAAGGTTATGACGTCTGAAACTCAATGTCTGTCATTATTTAGTGACTTCATTCCTAAATGATTTGCCAGAAAACCACAAATTTTATGAGGAACAAACCAAAAATAAGAAGCAAAAATCTATTTATTCTGCAAAAAATCTGAACAGTTGAGAGGTATATTTCAGTCAGGGCTGCCCTTCCCCCTTCACAAAATCATGGTCGAATGGAGCTTTCCCCCTGCAGCCATTCTAATGTCCCATTCTTTGGTTATTTTGCCCTATTTACCATAAACACTGTAATGTACATACTGCTTTACTTCTGCGATGATTTGGATTTCATTTGAGTTTTATTTGCATTTTACAGCACAAACACTAAGTAAGATATCTGTTAAACAAAGCAATGCTGTCTCACAATGAAAATAGATTTAGCATTAAAACTTCTCTGCACTTGAAACTCTAATTCATTGAAACCCACATTCAAAGATAAAGATTAACTTTGGGCTGTTTTCAAATCATAGGCCCCTTGAACACGAAACATACACATGCTCTTTGATACACCTTCCTGATTGTATTGTTATATTTCTTGTACAATACAGTACAGTTGTTAGAGGGCATTTTAAATTTATTGTTCTGAACACTTTTCCAGTAAACAATGAAACAAAATGCATGCACCAATAATGACAAAACTGCCATTTCAGAACATTTCCATCATAAAAGTCTACTCAAACTTCTACAGTCCACCAGAGTTGAGAGGTATGATTTCCAAGCAAGAATCACCTTTTGAAGGTACTCCAGCCACCTTTACCTTCATGTCTGGAGCCACCTCCTGTTAAGTTATTGTAGCACGCACTGGAAGCCAAACAACATACTGCACTAGCCACCCAGCTGAAAACGTGTTTCGGTTCCCACTCAGTGCATACAGCAACTTTCTTTAACACCATGTTCTACTTTTCTGTAATGAGCTATACGTTGTCATTGAGTTTACGCTTCACGATTAATGTTTCTGTCACCTGAAAGCCTATTTCTCTTGATCTTGTTTTATTATTTCTAGTATACCTATCTATGTAAATTAACATAGAGTGTGAGGTAGGTAGATTTAAACACACACACACACACACACACACACACACACACACACACACACACACACACACACACACACACACACGATGCTTCTCTGAATGTTCTTTATTTAAAGACAAGTTGTTGATGTACCAGTGCTTTCATATCACACAAGAAATGTCTAAGAGGTTTAAGACAGACTGTATAGTGCAAAGAGATTGGGGATTAAAAAAGAAGACAACATCAAAGACCCGTGGTTAATTTCTAAAGACAATTAAATAGCCTAGCTCAGCTGTTCACAAAGACATTTTCCTTATTCATCCATGCATTCTCCAGGCACTTTGTATACTTGGGAATAAATGGCCACTTCGGGTAGTTGACATAATTTTGTAAACATCCACACTGCTTAACTCTAGTCAGTTCTATCACTAGTAACTGCTTCATTATCTCTCTGCAAACTCGTTAGTTTGTCATTGACAGCTCATTCTGAATACTAATACACAATAATCATCCCTTTCCCCAATGATGGCAAATAAAAAGTCCAGGAAAGCTATACAAATAGTTTAAAGGGTACAAACTTACTTCTGTTAGCTGCAGATCCAGTGCGTCTGAAATGCTAAGTATGGTTGTTAAAATATTAACTACGCCCACAGTCCGAAACTTGTCTTTAAACCTCTCCTTTTCCAAAGTGAGGAAGATGCAAAACATTTTTGTAACTTGAAGCTGGTGTTAAGAGCTTTTTAAAAGTTCTTGACCAGCTGACTTTGACGTCAAAACACATGCCCCTCAGTACATTTAGGAAGGAAAAAAAGTTGCAGGCGTCACCCCCCTATAATTATTTCTCAAAAGTCGCACTTCACTTGAATCTGTAGCTTCTTAGATGATTGTGAAAATATCGAGGACGTGTAAGATAGATAACATCTACCTGAGCCAGACGAAAACACATAATTAGTGCCTTTGCTTACAACCACAAGAAAAAGTAATACCCAAGGGCAATGTTGTGGTACTGCATTAATACCGGTGCGCCAATTTTTTCTTCATACCTTCATTTTGTACGAGTTAATGAAAGAAATGTCTTAAATGTAAGAATGTGGTATTAAACATTAACGCAAAACCTATAAAAGTAGTTATTTTGTATGTTTATTTATGTTGCAAAATCTGATGTTTGTACCAAAAATGTCCCACTTTGGGCATTTGAAAAGGTGGCAACCCTAAGTTGTTACTTACTTAATTCTGCACCTTCACTCTGTACTTTTCTTCTTCTTTCTTCTTGTTCTTCTGTTCTTCCTTCGTGCTGCAGCACAGCTGACAAAATTCACCCAAAATAAAAATGTAAAATCCGAAAAAAAAAGTAAAAAGATCACGAAACAATCCACAAAGCAAGGAAAGCTGAAGCTCGAAGCTAACAACTAAACTGACTGATTCTCGCTCTTTTCCCAGCACATAAAGCCCGGGAAGAGAGCGACAACCAATCAGCAGCATTTAGCCCAGCAACTTAGCATGCAGTCCGAGCTTCTAATTCTATGCGGTTTGGAACCGCATAGACTTCTGGGCATCACAATGATGCCTTCATTACCCCTCCGGGCTGCAATCAAAACAAACAAAAAAAAAAGATGTTTAAAACCGCCGCAGCCTGAGGCGGTTAAATACTTCCGAGTCGTGGACTCGGAAGTTTGTTTATAAAAAAACAAAAAGGTATTAGGTATTTTTTTTTTTTAAACACTTCTTGAAACTTTATTCTTTTTAGTTGAGGGGGCTGCAGTCCGGCAGCCCGATGCCACGAGCCGCCCCTGACTGTTACTGTTACAGATATAAACTTTAGCAAACCGGAAAATGCCAAAAAGTAGGCGGCAAAGCAGTAAAACTTAACAAAAAAATCAGAAGAAAATATTTAAAATCACAAAAGTGGCTCCTTTTCTTCTCTCAGCGTTTTCTCCCCTTGGTTTGTACTTCAGCAACAACTAGCAAGCCTGAAAAGACGCCAAAACCACGAGGCAGCCTGGTTTTAAGAGAGAGAGATCAAGGAGTTTAGAAGTGACCCAAAATGGCCAATAAAACTACAGCTTCTAGGCAGTAACCACTCCTCCAGGGACAGGCAGGCTATTCAGTGTTAACCACTCCCACTGGTGAATACAGAGACTTCCCTTTAGCCCAAGCAAGCACTGGCCTTCTAGAAACTTGCAAACAGTTCAGAACAGTAAATCTGTAATTGAACTTTCTTAACTTTCAGAAAGTGGGAAAAAAGCAAGATTTTTTTTTCTTGTAGTTTAAAGGTAGCAGAGATACACAAACAGCAAAATAATCACAACAGTGCAATAAATGATCCCACACTTGAGTGCTAGGCCAAAATCAGGTAAAATGCAGTTTTTAGAGAAAAAAAAAAACAATTTGCACAGGGTCCTGGGTTCAAGACTTGGCACTGAAGTATATGGTGGTAACACAGCATTTTATTCTAGCAACTTTCCAACATTATACAAGCAATGCTTAAAATATGTCCCTGGTTTTTGGGCTTTTGTTCCCCCCCAAAATAAATTTTGGCTTTTTCCAGATTTCTTGTGCTGCAAAGTTCAGAGATACAGCTGAGTGTCAAGTAGATTTTACAAGGAGCTGAGAGCTGCAGAGCAACAAAAGTTTAGCGCTGCTTATGTGGAGTCTGCTTAGACTGTAAATAGCACAACAGGTAGTGTACTTGCTTTTGATGCAGAAGGCAGTGGGTTCTACTCCCACAGTAAGTAGATCCATTGCTGATACTGTACTCTGTTGTAAAGGGGATGTATGCTGTAGTCCTCTTTGGCGAAGATACCTAGTAACTATGAATCTGTTATCAGTTTGACATCCAGTCCCTATTGTGATATTGCTAGCATTATCATTTTTTTAATGCAACATAGGCAATTTATTCCTCAAGGGCAACAGGCACTTTATTTGTAGATGAAACAATGACATATAAAGTTGTTTGCTAGCAGCAACCTCTTTATTAGTTACAGATTTCTTTAATGTGGATTTTACTACTTCAGAGATTGTGCATATTTACTGATACTGGTGGACTATAGAAGGATGAGTAGACTTTTTATGATGGAAATGTTCTGAATTGGGCAGTTTTGTCATTGGTGCATGCATTTTGTTTCATTGTTTACTGGAAAAATGTTCAAAACAATAAATTTAAAATGCCCTCTAACAACTGTACTGTATTGTACAAGGAATATAATTTAATACAGTCAGGAAGGTGTATCGAAGAGCATGTGTATGTTTCGTGTTCAAGGGGCCTATGATTTGAAAACAGCCCAAGATTAATCTTTATCCGCCACTGGCAAAATGTATTTTCTTTGAATGTGGGTTTCAATGCTGTTTCAATGAATATGAGTTTCAATGGCAGAGAAGTTTTAATGCTAAGTCTATTTTCATTGTGAGACTGCATTGCTTTGTTTAGCAGATATCTATTAGGGTTTATGCTGTAAAATATAAAATAAAACTTTCAAATGAAATCCATATAATTGCAGAAGTAAAGCAGTATGCACATTACAGTGTTTATGGCAAATGGGGCGAAATAACCAAGGAATGGGACATTGGAATGGCTACAGGGGGGACGCTCCATTTGACCATGAGTTTGTGAGGGGCGAAGGGTAGCAAACTCAGACAGCCCTGGCTGAACTATACTTCTCAACTGTCCAGAATTTTGCAGAATGAATAGATTTTTGCTTCTTATTTTTGGTTTGTTCCTCATAAAATTTGTGGTTTTCTGCCAAATCATTTAGGAATGAAGTCACTAAATAATGACAGACATTGAGTTTCAGACGTCATAACCTTCAGAAAAATGTATGCTAAAGCAAGACCTGTTATTCTATCAACTTTTTAGTACTGTTTGTATGTTCCCCCAATATATTTGGCCTTATCGAGACTTCCTACATTAAGAAGTTGAGAGGTACGTGTAAATAAATTGCTTTATAGAATTAGGAATATCCAAACCTCTCAACTGTCTCCAATTTTGGGTCAAAATGTTACTCTTCCCCTAATAATCCCTCTGCAAAATGGCAATTTTGGAAGAAAATGTGGAAGGTTTACAATTATAAATAACTGTAATGATCAGAGCTATAGATTACTTTTATTTCAGAAATGCATGTAGATGCTCTTATTTTGTCAGCTGCTCAAGTTAACAGTACTAATTTTAAAAAGTGTCCCTTCTTTGACAGGTTCCCAGCTGTATTGTGTGGCAATTTTATATTTTTGCACAACATATTTGGCCTGTTTTTCATAAAATTGTGGTTTTCTGGCAAATTAGTAGCAAATCATTAAAGACTGAAGTTAGAAAATAATGGCAGACATTTGAGTTTCAGATTTCATACCCTTCAAAAAGTCATACTAATGCCAGACCTACTACTATTCTATTATCTTTCTAAGTTTATAAGAGCAATATTTAAAAATTGTATTTATTTTTGGGCCTGTGTCCCACTTCTATGTATTGCTTTGTCCAGATTTCTTGCTCTGAGGTTGAGAGGTATGAGTGTCAGAGCCATCACCATCAGCCAGACACATTTCAAACTGTGACCTACTTTTTGCACTCCACTCCCCATTGTAGTGGCTCTGGATGTGTCCAAGCAAGGCAAGGAGCAGTTATGCAGTGTAAGTGTGCAGAGTATTCCCCCATCCAAGGTAAACCACAAGTATGACCGTGGCTTTTCATCTGTCCTTGATTCTACAAAATGTTCTGGTTTTCTGTCATATTTTATACTGTTGATTTTTGCTTCTTATTATTCAGAAAATGCATGCTGTTGTAGTGCCCTGTTGCACTGTATTAAAGTAGCAATGCTTTAATGACCATCAGGTAAGCTTGTCAGAGATTGTAAGATGCAAGTAAGCTTTAATAACCATACTGTTAAAGAATTACCAACACTGAAAGCCTTTTCATGGTTGCCATGCAGAGAATATTTACATAACTAGATAACGTATAAGCCTTAGGTATTGAAATGCATATGACAGTATTTGTAATAAAGGGCAGGATTACAGTATTTTCAGAAGCTCATTACATTTGTTGGAGACTTGCAGTTTCTTTGCAGGCTTTATCCGTAAACTAAACAGAATGCCAATCTATCATGTGTGGTCCATAACTTGTGCAGTAATCCTTTAAGCAATTTATCTTGAGCTTGTTTCTTGTTAGCTGTTCATTTTTTAATTTGATCATGTGTTCTCCATGAAACAAGTAAATAGTTGTTGTCAGGCAGCAGGTCTTTTTTGGATAAGAAACATTTTTACAAGTGGGGGGTATCACAGAGATTGCTACTTTCAACATGTTACTTGGTAATTTTATAAAGCTGAATATAAATTATAATTAGAAATGCAGTGCAAGGAGAAGTGGTTTGAGCTGAATGCTGCTTGTTTTTTTTTTATACTTGATTTCGACTGGCATTCCTGTAATGTATTTAAAAAGCAATTAATTTTTTCATGCCTCACAACCTTTGTGTTTCCATCTAGGTACATGTAGCCAATGCATTGAAATATTTTTTTCTTCTACACTTCATTTTGTCTTGATTGGACTTTTGTAATGATGGTTTGGTACCCAGGTCAGCATATTTAATTAAAGTTCCAGTTGTTGTGGTTTTGAGCATAGCTCCACCCCTTTTCTAGTTGGCCACACCCCTTCCCATTGGCCCCACCCATTCATGTGTCTCCTGCAGCCCCACTTTAATTTGAAGTCACCAGCTGCCACTGCTGCACACTTCATTAAGAGAGAATATAGACTGCAAACCCTGGTGTGCAGGACATGGCTTGCATACAACTTATTGTCTTAAATACCGATCTATACTGGCTGCCATGTCAAATGTGAGAGAACATATTTTTGATTTCACTTAATCTAAACTCCATGAAAAAAATTCTCACACATTTCAGCAGACCTGATGTGCAGAGTACTTACATAGCATTTTCAGAAATATTCTTGTTTATAATAAAACATGGTGAGATAATGCCATGCAACTATCAAATGATAATTCCTCAGAAAGCAGGCATAGCAGCAAAAATAAATAAATAAATAAATAAATAAATAAGTACCGTTGTGTAAGTTGAACTTACCATAAGAATAGATGTTCATATGATTACTTCTGCAGTAACCTTAGCTATATGGGTTATATCCTGCCAAGGATATAGCAGTCGGCCAGCTTCCAAAGCTTCAGGGCACCTTCCAAGCACTCAAACTGTGAAGCAGCTCAAACTGAGCTGACTATACGACAGGTTTGGGTGTGAAACCCTTCAGAGCTTTCCTGCCAGCAGAGAGAGGGAGGTTGTGCCCTGAAAGGACAAGGCTAGGAGTAACAAAAATAAAAGTCTATATTCTGGAATATAAAACGCACCAAAAAATAATGGGGATGGAGGAAGGGAGCTGCTACTGCAGCAGTGATCATTCAAACATCTGTTGTTATTTTAAGTTCACCTTACACAATTGTATTATGTTCTTCATATTGATCACTGCAGTAGCCTTAGCTATATGGGTAGATTACCATAGGTAACTATATTTAGGAGGTGGAAGGCAACAACAGAGGGCCATAGAGAGGGAGGAAGTAGGTGTTATATCTACATTGAATTATGCACTTGAGGAGGGACAGGACTTCTTCTTACCCCCAGTAAAAATCATTTTGAATAATCTAAATGATTTTAAGGTGTATAATTTTTCATCTTTGTCCATCAACTCTAATATTTGTGACTTATTTGCAAAAGGTTTAGCTTTTATTCCTAGCAGGCCTGTTAATCTTGTGAGACTCTGGTGGATTTAAAGCAGTATGTAAGAAAGTTAAATCTTAATGTGATGTTCCATGATGTTGACTTGGTGTCTGACCCATTTAGGGTTTCTAACACGTTCAACCCCCCCATTACACCCTGCACTGGAAGTTTTTGAGAGAGTTTGTGAGCGTGATATCAGAGCCCTTTGTGCTCAAACTAATAGGAGGAATAAAAATAATTTAAGTAGATCAGAAGTATCGAAACTTGGGTTTCTAACACAAGCTTCAGGTGTAAGATCAATGAAGCCAGATATAGGGGGAGGGATAGTGATTATGAACAGAGTTAACTATATGTATAAAATAAAGAGGATTTTGACAAGCCGTACATATGTAAGTAGTTCCCTTAATGAATTAAATGGTACTTATAGGAGAATAAAAGGTTTCTTACAGGATTTGTTCATCAATGGGTCTATATCTATTGAAGAACTTAATTTTCTAACAGTTATCCAGCCAGTAACGCCCATGATTTTGAAGGTGCCCAAGATACACAAAAATGTAAATCAACTCCCTATGTGCCAATTGTGGATGCAAGGGGTTCGATCACCCACCCCCTGGCTAAATACCTGGATATGAAACTTAAGAAATATGTAGTAGAAGAACCTTATTTATGCATAGATTCCTGGGATTTTCTCAGGAGAATGGATAATATACAATCTGATAACAATTTTCTTTTCATAACTGTAGATGTAAAGGACCTTTATATCATCATACCCCATGATTTAGGAGAAGAATGGTTCTGTGATTATTTAAGAGATAAAGGGATATCACAGGGCATGATAAATATTTATGAACAATGTTTGGATTTGGTATTGAAAAGTAATTTTATATTGTTTGATAATAACTATTATCTTCAAGTGGAAGATGTTGCCATGGGGTCCTCTTGTGGTGGTCTGTATGCTAACATTATAATGCTGGAATGGGAAAAATTCTAACTAATTAATTCCTCTTTTTTCCCCTTCTGTCACACCTATATATGTTTTCTGGATGATATGTTCATCCTGTGGAAGGGGCCTAGATCACAGGTGGATAGCATTTTGAAGTATATCAATGAAACAACTATGTTCTTGAAATTTACTCATAATATCAATGATGAGAAAATACTTTATTTGGATGTTTTAATAACAAAAGATTTGATTAATGGTAGATTTCTTGCCGAAATCTTCTGGAAGTAAACATACTCTAACAGTTTCCTACACTATGAGAGTAGTCATCCTTTCTCCCAAAAATGAGCTGTAATAAAGGGTCAGTTTGTTAGGGCTGCATGTATAGTGTCCTTATGGGAGACATTTTTGGCAGAGTGAAATAACTTGAAAGATATGCTCCTCAAATGAGGGTATCCATTACTCTTAATTTGTGATCTTATGAGTGAGGTCATTGAGAAATGGCAAAAGGGCATTTTAAACCAATTTTGGGTAAAAAATGGGTGGGTCTCATAAGTGATTGTAATGTAGAGTTTAACCCACCTATACGGACAGCATCCCCTTTTGCTGTACCTTTGGGCTGTAATAGTGGGCAATTAATTGAGAACAAAAGGGACATTCCCAGTTTTGGATCTTCCTTTATCACTACATTTTCCACTGACAGTGGTTCTGTCATGGAAATTCTAATTAAGAATTGTAGTCTTTTAGAGGGTGAAAGGGAGGTTAGAAACTTTGTTGGCAATAGACCCATTTGTGTTTATAAGAAGGGATGGAATTTGAAAAGTTACTTTGAAAATCAATTAGTACAGAAAGAGATAGGATATATGTATAAATGTGGGACTTGTAAGTTCTGTTCTTATATTTTGTAGGTTAGTGAATTATATATAAATGGTACTAGGGTAAAAATCTATGGTATATTTGGTTGTAACTCAGAAAAAGTTGTTTACTGTGCAATTTGTTTCCACTGTCCATGTTTTTACATTGGAAAAACCGAATGTAAATTAAAAACAGGATAAGGAAACACGTTAGAAATATAAGGGATCAGAAAGGGTTCAACACCTTGGCAAAACATATTATGTACAGTCTAGGACATGAATTTAGATTTATAGTCCTTTAAATGCTGCATTTACCTAAAAGCGGAGGTGCATGGCCACTACTATTGGAAAAAGCTGAATTGGCATGGCAGCTTCACATAAATGCCAGGTATTGGCCAGGCTTAAATAAAACTTTGTCTAGTAACAGTATTTTAAAGTTAAAAGCCCTTAGAAAATAACTGTTATCCTGGTTTTAATTTTAGGTATTAATTTTATATAAGTAGGTGGTGTGATTTACGTCAATATTATTATAAGTTTGGGGGTGTATAGATGAATGAGACATACTATTGGTTGGTTTGAGTGAGTGTTTGCTGATGTATACATGATGTTTTAATAGCACTACCTTTTAAATGCTGTTTAACATATTATTTTATATCTGATGAAGTTCCCACTGTAAATGTTAATGAAAGCGCTTATACTGCTTGTGGATTTACCTATTAAAGTGCCTGGAATTTGACTCTCCTGTCTGCGACTGTTCTTCAAGTTGATTTAGACAACCATTTAACACGGGTTGTGCCTTCTGCTTACGTTTACAAGAAATGAACAACTGATCTAATGATCTGAAAGATTTAATTCTGTCAAAGATAGTACTTGAGTTGTTTGTGGACATCCAGGATATAGAGTATCCTTTCTTCTTCATTTTTACGTTCAGGAAAGAAAATGGGAAGATGGAGAGTCTGACTTAAAGCAAACTTGGATACTGCTTTATGTATAAAAGAAGGATTCATTCTCAAAGAAACCCTGTCCTTGTGGAAAATGAGGTAGAGTTGACTTGCCATAAGAGCTTGCACCTCAGATACCCTTCTTTGCAGAGGTTACAGCAGTAAATGAAACTGTTTTCCATGTTAAGAGCCTCAAGTCAGCCAGATTATCTGGTTCAAATGGAACAAGTGTTAGTTTCTCTAACACAGAATTAAGATTCCAAAGAGGAGCCACCAGTTTACTTGGAGGCCTCTTATTCAAAACCCCTTTCAAGAACATTTTGACATGACTAGCTTGATAGAGGAGGACCCATGGTTAGACATGCTGAAATGGCCAGTAATTGGACCTTTGAGAGGAATAAAAAGGCCATAAGATAGTAACTCACAGAGATATTGTAGAAACAGAGAACAACTAGTCCTGAATGGGTACTGGTTGTGTTTTTGTCATCAACTAGAAAACCTTTTCCATTTGCTAATACATTATTTTCTAACAGTAGGCTTTCTTGCCTCCATTAATACCTGCTGCATATTCTCAGAAAACAGATACCTAAAAAGAATCAAGACTCTATCATCCAGGCAGTCAATTGAATCAAGACTCTATCATCCAGGCAGTCAATTGAAGATGATTGATGTTCGGGTGTACCAAACACCCCTCGTCTTGTATGAAAAGATCCATTTTGTGAGGAAGTTTGTGGTAATTGCCCCGGGACATTTCTAAAAGAAGGAAGAAGCACAGTTGCCTTGGCCAGAAGAGAGTCATCAGAATGATCTTGAGGAATTCCTTCTGAATTTTAAAAGTACCCTGGATATTAATGGAAAGGGTGGAAAGGCATGCAGGAATATTCCTGTCCAAAGAAAAGAAAAGGCATCTATCTTCCAGACCTTCTTGCATGGAGTTTTGTAAGATAATTTTGATAGTTGATTGTTCAGAAAAGAGGCTGAGGAACTCTTCACAGATGGATCAAGTCTTGGAAGACCCCTGGATCTAGTTTCCATTTGTGAGAGTCTGCCCTGGTCCTGCTCGGTTTGTCTGCCACACAGTTTTTTTCTGACAGAATGTAGGATTCCTGTAGAATGAAATTATGCTGTGAAGCTATATTTCAAGCTAACATGGCTAGTCTGCAAAGAGGGTACATCCTGGTCCCCTTGGCTTGTTGATGTACCAAATCACTATGGTATTGTCTGTAGCCACTTGAATAGGTCCCAGGGACCAAAAATGGTTCAGAGAATTGGGTGCCTTGATCAGGGCAAGCATCTTATTGATATTTATGTGCTTACATCTGTCCTTGGTGTCTCAAACCCTCTGTACTTTTATCTCTCCTGAAACTTCTCCCAGAGCAAAGTATGAAGCATCTGTGGTGACTGACTGCTTTTGAGCAGGAAGGGAGAAGAAGATACATTGATTTAAGGATATCTGTTGTCCACCAAGTGATTTCTGTTCTGTTAAATTTCAGTACTGGAATCTGAAAAGATAAAGGGTGTTATCACTGGGTCAAAAGAGATTTCAGATACCACTATATCCTTCTCATGTTGAGTCTTGCCAGGGGTATGATGAGAATCATAGATGCCATGAGGCCCAAACACCTGAGGTATTCCCTCGCAGTGACTAAAGTCTGATAGGAAAACCTTAGAAATTATTTTTTCTTGTGGAAGAAAAGCTCTTTTAACTGAGGTGTCTAGTTGACATCCTAGGAACACAATCCTGTGTGAGGAAGTCAAGAACAGCTTTTGAATGTTGTCTTGGAATCCTAGCTTGTGCAAGAGATCTCTCACCAAAGACAGAGAGATAGAAATATTCCTGACATTTTGAAAAAGACTCTGCAAAGATAAGCAAGTCATCTAAATGCAGACAGACTGGGTGCCCTGTAGCCTGCAATGACCTCTAACTGGAGCTCGATACTTTGTGAACACTCTTGATGCAGTGGATAGTCCAAATGTTAAGGCAGATAACGGATAATGTGATCACAAAACCTTAAGAAACACCTGAAGTCAGGATGAACAGGAATATGATAATAAGCATCTTTTAAGTGTAGTGTTACTAGGAAACGTGAAAGAGAAAGAAGAGACAACAGGTTGTGAAGTGACATCATTTTGAATTCAGGCACTATCACAAACATGTGTAGTAAAGAAACATCCAGAATTGGTCTCAAGCATTTTCTTTCTTTGTGACTAAAAATCCTTGAATAAAACCCTTTCCCCAGCTGGGAAGGAGGAACTGGTTCTATCACTACCTGGAACAGCATGAGATGAAGAACAAGTGGAAATAAACCAGTATGAGCTGCAGTTTGAGGAATGACTCCCTGGAAAGGAGGAATTTTCTCCCACTGCCATCTGTAAAGCCGATGAATGATTTTCAAAGCCTATTTGCTTGAAACAATCTGTTGCCAAAGAGAAAAATGGAGAGTCAGACTTTTTGGAAGAGAAAATAGGTCAGGGTAGGAGTGAGCCACAACTTCTTTTGAAGTTATTTAGACTTGTTGGGGTGTCTTTGGTTTTGGGAAGTTTGAGACTTTTTGGATCCCCTTGCCACTTCTTCTTAAACATCTGTTTACCTGAATTCTGTTGAGACTGTTTATTCTGTTTTTTTTTTTTTTGCTGAAATGGGATGAGAAGAAAGAAAATCTGTGTTTGAAAAGGAAGGCAGAAACATCTTAGAGATTCCCTGGATCAATTTGCAGTTTTCATCACACTTATTGATAACCTCTGCAGCAGAGGGGCCAAACACTGATTCTATCCAAGAGAGAATTTAAAATCTCATTTTTAACATCATCTGGAAGGTTCTGAGAATGCAGCCAAGCAAACTTCTTTAAAACTGTACCAGTGGTCATAGTCCTGGAAGGAGTATCCACAGAGTCATACACAAACTGCAAACAATGAGTAGTGTGACCTGTGCAGTAAAAGAAACTAAGCTATTTAAAAAAGATTTTTCTTCACAAGAAGAAACTTTATTTAAAACATTCCTCATACTTTCATAATATGTTAGAATAAACTTTAAAGTATGAGCTTGACAATTTAAAATTCTGAAATTCAAAGTTGCTGTGTACACTTTTCCCCATAACTATCAATAATGTTCCCATTGTTGTTAGAAAGAGTAGGATTGGAATTAACTAAATGTTTAGCAGAAGAGGAGTCAACTATGGCTATAGCTCCTGGGTCAGGTTTGGAAATAGTGTATACAAATTAAAAAAAACTGAGGAATTTTATACATCCTGTCTGCCTTTTTAGAGACAGGTGGTTGACTGTCAGGAAAACTGCAAGCAGTAAAACACATGTCCTCTAAAGCAGACAGGACAGGAGGACTGAGTCTGGAAAATTCTTCTGTAAAAACCCATAGTATTTTTTTAGGGACTGAGAAACCTTAGTTCCCTCCCAACGAAAACACTGGGATATTCTAGCAATAGTCTCAGAGAAAGAGAAGGAAAATCAGAAAGAGAGCTCTCCTCTGAGTCCGAATCAGAAACCTCAGGACAAAACCTTGAATCCATTCCTGCATCTTCCTGTTCAGATTCAGAATCTTGAACCTCTTCAGGAAAAAAGGCACCCCTCTTTCTTTTACCAGAAACTACTCTACAAGAAGGATCAGTAGTCCGAATCAAACTGTGAGCCACTAAACTACTCCTATCTAAAGAAATTTGAGGAGAAGTAGATTCATGTTTGTTTTTTTTTTTTGTTTCATTTTGATAAGAAAAATGGGGCCAACTGTGTTACTAATGGCAGCCACTGCTTCCCCACGGGTGGGCACAGTATTCTGACACAACGGGGAAACCTTCCCTATTCCATCTCCCAGGACCAAGAATAGTGGTTCTCCCTTGGCCACTGAGGGCAGCCCAACAGCTACAGAGGACACAGCTAACCATCTGTCCATAGTAGCTCTACATCAGAGGGATCTGGGGTAAAAGATGAGTAGTCTGAGGTGCAACAAATTGCCACAGCAGAGCCACCCGCCTGTGGCTGAGGCAAGTTGTTAGTCTGCTGTGGAGGCAAAGGCTGTTTGCTTATTTTTTTTCTTTTTGTGGCTGGAAGATAGACTAACCATAGGCCTGACAATCTTTTCCATGTTTAAGCTGAAAATGGTCCCTCTATCCTGCAGAAAAGAAACAACAATTCGAGTAAAACTTCCAGTCTACAAAAGTTACTTTTTATAGAAAAAGCACAGCAAAACATACTTTTAAACACTATGGCAGCCCCACAAGGTTAAAATAAATACAATTTCTCCACAGAAAATATTTTATCAGTTAAGTAACACTGCTTTTAATCTGACAGAAACAAGTGCTCAATTTAAGTCTCATAACAGTCCATTAAAACACAACATTCCTAGCTTTAAAATAACTTTCCTGAAGAGGAAAGTAATAAAACAGCAGTAAAATAAGAAAATCGAAGTTTTTTTTCCCAAAAGGGAATTTATTTGACCAGCTTAGGAAAACACAAGCCAGCTGTTGATTCTCAAAAGCCTCAGAGGAACATACTGTTAATCGGCAGTAAAGCTCTGAAGGACTTCACTCCCAAACTTCTGTTTTAGTCAGCTGAGCTTGAGCTGCTTAATAGTCTGGGTGTGTGGAAGGTGACCTGAAGCTTTGCAAGCTTGCTGGCTGCTATATCCTTGTCAGGATATAACCCATATAGCTATGGTTTCTGCAGCAGTGGTCACTACGAAGAACATTATATATGCTACTACCAGCTATACTTTTTTAATTACTGCATAATTTATAGTGTAATTTCATGTAGGATGTCAAACAGGATTAATCTAATCTGAGTCCAGTGACGTGGAAATAAAATGCAATATGTATTATAAAGGATAAAAAGTAATGGTGTCGCAGATCTTCTAAGGCATGGCCAAAGATGTATTGATGCAAAGCAGTACACTTTGCCAGAAGAAATAATCCTGTGAAGTTAGGATTCTCACTAGAATCAACGGGGTATACATTTTGTATCAATGCCAGGGCTTTTAAAATCATTTTACTTTTATTAACAATGTTTTTGTGATGTACTTAACTGCATGGGCTGAAATAACATACTCCACAACCTTTATTATTTTTATTTCAACTAATAAATTCTTCACTATGACCAAAGTGGCCTGAGTTCAGTTAGCAGAGATTATCTGTTGGAGGCATGGGTAAGGAAAGGAATGGCGAGGTACAATCCTGCTCAATTTCTCGTTGGAGAAAGAGGGTCAGAGATACATTGCCAGGCATGTTTGCATGTTGGAATCACTGTGGTGTCAGAGAGCTCCGAAATGTGCTGCTGGAAAAGCAAGCAGTTATCGTAACAGAATTAAGAAATGAATATAGGATGATCACACAGCCCATTGCACACTAATTCCTTGGACATTATTAGACAAGGGTTGAGGGGGGTAGGGCCATACTCAAACTATACCCTACCCTGCAATAAATAGCAGTGTCTATGGTCACTCACCTGTCGGAGCCCTGTCATTACTAGATTGGGGGTGGCTGGTGATCATAGCTCAGAGGGGTTTAAATTCAGCTAAATTTCGGAAATAAATGCATGTAACAGGAATGTGAGTTCAACACAATCCAGCCAGTAGAAGAATCTATGAAACCCTCAAAATGAAAATGAATGTTTATCTCAGCTTCTTCTTTCGTACAAACCTGACTTTACAATGTCCAACACAAACGGCCTGGGCCAGTCTGAAGGCTATTATTACTGGATTACACCCTGAAATGTCATTGATTTTAACAGCTTATTGATGGTTACTGTTTTTCCCTGTTGATAGCACTCCCCGCACTGCTGTAGCTTCAGTGCACATACAAACCATTGCATTCAGGAAGCCATTCTTTGTTCATAGCATGGTAGACATAAACAACTATATGCTGCTAAAATAAATAAAATGCACAGTTTGACTTGCATATGAGTAGACAAGGGAAATCTGGTTGAGTTCTAACTTCCATATTGAACTTCCTCAGTATTGCTATTGGTCAAGCTTCTGCAAAGCTTTTTTTGTACCAATATGCAGCATCACTGTGTATGTCAGACTGCTGCATTGCTTAGGGACTGATTTTTGCATTGATTAGGGACTGATATTTGTCCTTCCTCCCTGTTATGCGATTGCAAAGTTTATATCTCCACACACACACACACACACACACACACACACATATATATATATATATATATATATATATATATATATATATATATATGTGTGTGTGTGTGTGTGTGTGTGTGTGTGTGTGCATAGGCTGCAGTGGTGCAGCGGTTAGCGTTGTTGCCTCACAGCAAGAGGTTCTCTCGTTCAATTCTCGGCTGCAGCACCTTCTGTGTGGAGTCTGCATGTTCTCCCTGTGGTCGAGTGACGTTAAAGACATGCAGGTAGGTGTGTGCATGAATGGGCGTGCCTTCTTTGAAGGTTGAGCATTGGGCTGGCAACTTGGCACCGTAAAAATCCACTACCAATCATTAGCGGACAGGCGACCCCTAACCGAGAAAAGCCAAAAGACTTTTTTTATATGTGTGTCTATATATATGTATTGGTTCCCTGCTTCTTATTGAATGTATGTTTGTTCGAAATCTGCATGGGGTAGTAGAAATGAACAAATGTTGTAAATGTCAAATGTTCAGAATTCCAAATGTTTTTTTCTTGAAATAGGTAAGTGGGGTCTGCATAGGATTTGGAATGCATGTGCTTGTGTTTGGGTGTGAAGGTTAGTGTCATAGCAGGGGGTTAGGCACCATTGAACCCTGTGGTCACTGGGGTGCCCCAGGTCCTGGTGGACCAACCACAGCAAGTTATTTTATTTTATTAATTTGTAGCATGTGTGCCAAACCAGCAAAAGCTAGTACAGCAATGTTGTGTACTTAATAAACCAAGTAGGTAATATTTATTCGTTTCAAAACCAATAAACAACTTGTAGAGAAGAAGGACCAAGCAAAAGCTAGTAATCAAAAACTAGGCTCTTCAGTACGTGTTTTTTATCAGCAGAGAATATGATGGTATTTTAAATGGATAACTAAGGGTTAACCAAGTGATTACCTGGTGTTAAATGTTTCTAAACGTTCATTGGATGATTTTTTGACCGGGGGTGTTATAAAATGAAGGTGTTGTGTTTAGGCTTAATACGCATCTGAAGAAGCCATTTCTGATGAAAACGCAGTGTGTTTTGAGCTTTTATGTGTTTGTTTTTTTATTTTCCACCTTTCTTTAATAAATAAGCATTACATTGTATTGCTAGTCTTGAAGAGACTATTTTTTGATTAATATTTATTCTTATTTATACCTCCTTTAAAATTAAAATCTATCTCTGGTAATACTCTGTTTTGTTAAGTAACAGGATTCATAATTTAATTAATTGTTTCACCACTGACATAGTGGCCTTGACGTAGTTAATCCTGCTGGTAGGCATTCTTTAAAACTAACATCATAGCCAGCTTTAGTCATCAGCAATATTCATGGCTGCAGGGGGCCTCCTTAATCATCTATAACTATGTTGGGGCTGGAGGCCCCTTAATCATCCATAAATGTGTTTGGGCCCCACAGCAGTTGACAGTGATTGGTGAAAAATGAGGAGAAAAAAAAAGTTTATTAATTTTCTGACTACAGTTTTTATCAGGAACAGGGTTGTGATATGTCCCTGTTAGGGTAAAGCCGGTAATCAGTGAATGAACATGAACAGGGTAAGCACAAGAGATCAACAACCCAGAGTGACCAGTCTGGCTACATACTTTGGATTTTAAGAACTGATGCTTCTGATCTTCAGGAATGTTTATCTATTTTAGGGAGTTTTATAAATACATGTAGAACATCAGATACTATACCCCTCAACTTCTTTACTCAAGAATTATTGGTAAAACCAAAAATAATAGCAGAATAAAGGCTCAAAATTAAGAACATTTTTAAAAAATGATTCTAGTTCACTTAAAAAGTTAATAGAATAACACATTTTGCATCAACATGCATTTTTTGGACAATAAGAAGTACGGAACTCTGATGTCTGGATTTATTGACTGGTGTGTGTGTGCGTGTGTGTGTGTGTGTGTGTGTGTGTGTGTGTGTGTGTGTGTGTGTGTGTGTGTGTGTGTGTGTGTGTGTGTTTTTTGCATTGAAATGTAAGAATAACAAACTGGTTATAACTTGTTTGACTTTCTAGCAGAAACATCATCAGCACTGCCATTACACGTATGTGGCTATATTTTCATTCACTTATATCACAAACATACACCATTCACATGATAGGTGGCTATTGTTAGTGGTTTGTCAGAAAGAAGATGTGTGAAAAAGTAACTGTTCACTGCCACTTTGGCAAAGTGAGTAGCACTGCTATTTCACACTGCTTTACTCTGGTTGAGTTCTTGGCTGTGTTTTTTTTTTCTTTGTGGAGTCTGTATACCCTCCTTGTCTGTGTGTGCATCTATCCGTCTGCTCTAGTTAACCCAGCACCTTACAAACATGCAGCAGGTTAAATGGAATTCCTCCAGTTTCTGTGAAGGTGAATGTGTAATGTGTGCATGTGCATATGTGTGTGTGAGTGTAAAAATATCACTGATTTTTATCTAGACAGACAGACAGACACACACACACACACACACACACACACACACACACACACACACACACACACACACACACACACACACACACACACACACACACACACACACACACACACACACACACACACACACACTAATGCCAGGCATATACCTAACAGTTCTGGGTAGCAGTAAAAAGCATGCAGTTAACAAGTAACTCCATTTCAAAAGTAAGGCATAAAATACATCACAGAACATTCAGACATTTAGAACTTCTAGCAGTCTGGTAGCCCTCAAACACAGGACTGTATAAATAGATTTTGACACAGGCTGCCCTCAGCCGAACCCATTCTAAAACCAGCCATGCTTATAGGTTAGTAACAAAGGTTTCTGCAAGTTGTGTGGGGAGTGGTGATGCTGTGACCATTACGTCTTATATTTTTTATCATAATCAAACCTTAAAAGTGTGCACAGGAGGTCATTATAGCTTATTTTGGGGGTGGGGGTTTGTTTTTCTCACAGACATTGGAGGTGTGGAAAGAAGTTTACTTTAGGTTGCGTATGAGGCAGTGTACTGTTTAGGAACAACAAAGTGGATCCCATTGCTGTAATCATTATTTTTTCACATTCCTCATGACCACATGTGGGTGGTTGCCTTTGGGGAGTAGGTGTGAGGCAGCCTGCTATGTACATGTATGACCACAATCGCTTGAAATACATGACTGTTGCCATATAAACCTCTGCTTTCATCCCAGTCTAACTCCAGAGGGATGCACAGGTTGTGACTGTATTGTTTTTTTTTTTTTTGGAGGGGGGGCAGTTAGGGAGGCAGGCAGGCAGGCAGTATTACTGGGGAGGATTTGTATATCCTTACAATAATTGTGAGCTGCTATTTTATCAACTTTGAACATTAAGTCTTGGGCACAACTTATGTCTTCCTTGAAGCCTCTGCATTTTTTGTTCAAGCCACCATTGGAAAATGTTTTAAAGTGCATCCCAAAGCATCTATAACCCTTTGGCCTCTGCGAACCTTGGCTTAGCTGAGTTATTTCATAAATGGTTATTATGTGCTATTTTGATCAGGAAAGATGTGTTGAAAGGATGCAAGGAAAAACTAAAGTTGAACAGCAGCACTAAATTTCTTTCCTTAATCATAATGTCTGCCCAAACCATCATTGAATGAAAAAGTTGTATGTTGTGTCTTTTGGTTTTTCCCGGTTAGGGGTCGCCACAGCGGAACTCCGGTCCGCTAATGATTGGGAGTAGATTTTTACATGCCGAGTTGCCGGCCCTGATGCACAACCTTCAACGAAGGTATGCCCATTCACGTATGTCTCCACACAGAAGCTGTGAATCGAACAGGACAACATCTTACTGTGAGGCGACAACGCTACCGCAGCACCAAAAGTTGTATAATAATAAAAAAAAATGGTAAAATGCACTTCAGAGTATATAGAAAGTTGTAAGTGTCTTGAAAAAGCCAAAGAGTAAGGGAAAATGTGAGAAAAGGAAGAAAACTGCAATGTGTATGGTGTGGAGAGCTTGGGACTGGGGTACAGGTGGTCACTGATGTAGGTGTGTGTGTTCTTCTGGAGGGGGTGAAACAGTAGGCAGTGCCTGGGTTACCATTTCACATAAGTACATTCCTGTACATATAGCTGATTCAACTAAATTCCAGTAACTGTGAATGCCCCTCTGTGAGTTGGGCCAACATACAGTAGTACATAGGCCTGTCTTAGTGTAAGAGTATTGTGCAAACTACTCCTATCAGCATGAATGGAAATGTTCCTTAGAAGGGTTGGTGGTGATAGGATAATATTTACACTGGAAATATCCAGGGGGCCCCTAGCTTGACATTTGCTGTGACCTCTCAAAATCCTAACACCAGCCCTGATTAAGGTAAAGGTTAGGTAATTGAATAGCTTGAGTGTGTGTGTGTGAGAGCACAAGTGTTCTTGGGTTAGGGTAAGGTTTAGGTAAGGGCATTCATTTAGTGTCTGTGTGTGTGTTTGTGTGTATGAGTGTTCTAGGGTTATAGTAAGGGATAAATGAGGGCATATACTTCTGCATGTGTAAGTATGTTTGTGTGTGCCAGTGTATGTGGGTTTGGGTTAGGGTTAGGGTAAGGGTTGTATAAGGGGATACAGCTAGTGTTTAGGATATGTTTTGGTGCATGCTTGCATGTCTCAGCCTGTCTTGTATAGTGGTAGTGTTATGGAAAGTTTCTTTTTTTCCAAAGGAGAGCTATACCCAAAGATTGAAAAAAAAGATGTTTTTCAGCATATCTTGAGCTTTTCTGCATCACTAATGTCTCTGTATGAAAGTAAGTGGTTATTATTCTTTTCTGATTTGTTATACCCCAAAATAGCCTGAAGGGGGCTGCCATGGGGTGTCATGATTTTGTTTTACATTCAATGCCTTCACCTCAGTGATGTCATTTTAGAGGGACAGAGAAAATCCCTTGGATACGAGGATCTTTTCCTGTGGGTTTCGCTCTCATCAGCTTACAACAATACAGTGACTGTGTACTTTTGACTGTCAGCATCAATCAGCATTTTTTAATTATTCTGCTTCCTTTAATTTTCAGTAGTGGCTATCTTTGATTCAGCATTTTAAGGAAAGTTTCAATGACAGGCTTGTAAATGTAGCTGTGTTAATTGTTCTTTTCAAAGTTACAACCCTATTTCAAAGCTCAAGTGTGAGAAATCTGACCCCTGTGATTAAGATGTATTTCTTTAGCTGAGCTGGTTTGTGGTGCATTCACAGTTTTTAATACTGTAGCTAGAATTAGCGTCTTTGATGTCAATCTTCCTTGTCCAGCTCACTGACTTGTCTCAACAAAACACTGTATGCGATGCAAAAATGCTATAACAAAACAGCAGAAGAAATGTACTTTTACAGAAAATAAAGTATGGAAAATATGCAAAATCAAGTACAAAAAATAAGAAAAGATTGAAACATTTTTTATTTGTGGCACTCGCAGCTTCATTAAAGAGAAAGACAATTAATTTGTAATAATAATAATAAAAAAATAACTATAACTTGTGTTTTCTTGTGCAGTTACAACTGAAAACTAAGCTTGAAAACATTGCTTTTATTCAGACTCTGGACCATACTATTTATCTGAGCATACTTCTCAACTATCCAAATCTTCACAGAATATCCAGATTTTTGCTTTATATTTTAGTCTGTTCTTCTGAAAAATTGTGTTTTTCTGACAAAGCATTCATAGGATCATAGGAGGTTTAAAGGCTAATAGCCCAGGAGCCCATACAAGCCTAGCCAATAGTTTATCCCCCAAAAAGAATCCCCAGTCAGCACCTGTCACCCCTGTCAATGAGGGACACAGGTGGAACCTCCTGAGACAAATTTGTGGTTTCCCATCCACTCATCAAGGTTGTGCTTGAAGAGGGTCAGTGATGTACTCTGTTTGACGTGTATGGGAAGTCTACTCCAGTGACGGGGCAGCCTCTGGGAGACAAAACTGTCTCTCCAGCAGGTTTTGTTAATGTCGCATATTAGATTTAGGCCTTTCAAGTGGGTAATGCACGAGGAGTCAGACTTACTGATATGGAGCATCTCTAGTAGGGAAGGGTCCGAGATTGCCTTGTAGCTGAGACACAGATCACCTCTGAGCAATCTGTATGATACCGAGTAGAGTGATAGTGATGTGAGCCTGTCCAGATAGGACAGGTGTTGGAGGCCATGGACTCTCTTTGTGAAGCATTTCTGTGGCCTTTACAGCTGGTGGACATGTTTGGAGAGGTACATACCAAACAGGGCGTTGTACTCAATTATTGGCCTAATGAAGGAGGAGTACAGAGAGGTAATAACCTCCTTTTTTCTGGATGCAAGCAAATTACTTATGAGATGAACCAAGTAAAAGTCTTTTCTGACCACTGCCGCTACATTATGGTCAAATTTGGGATTGTTGTCAACCTGTGTACCCAGGTCTGTCACCACAGGTTGTGTGCTAACAGGGTTGTCAATGATGTGGTAATCAGTAGGGGCCATATTTTTGCTGAATGGTATGGTAATACATTTTTTTTATTTTAACTTAAGGCCATGACTTTGGCACCAGTCATTTGTTGCTGTGAGACCCTCTTGTAGTATGTTAACATCATATGGGGAGTCAATGACAGCACCCAACTTACAGTCATCCACAAACTTGATCAGCCACAGGCCTTTTGTCTTTGATTGGACCTCTGAGAAGTAGATGCCAAATAGTGGGGGTCCTAGGACAGAACCCTGGAGAACACCAGTAGTGACAGGTCTGCTGTCAGAGGTGGGGCTGCCTATTTTGACCTTGTGGTTCCTATTGGTGAGCCATTTGGCCACCCACCTGATGAGATAGGGATCTATGTCAAATTGTGTTAGCTTTTTGGTGATGCCCAAGTTGAGGAGTGTGTCAAAGACTTTGGCCAAGCCAAGGTAAGCTGTATGTAATGCCTTTCCCTCATCCAGGGCCTTGGTGACAGTCACAAAAAAGTCAACCAGGTTCAACAGGCAAGATCTGCCATTGACAAATCCGAAATGGGTGGGGTCAAGTGCTTAGAGATTGCATATGTCATTGTTTATGAGGTCCATAATAATACGCTCCTTGGCTTTACAGATCAGACTTGTCAAGGTATGGGCCATTAGTTTCCATGGTCAGTAGTGACACCACCTTTGTGCAAGGGGATGACAATGGCAGTTCTCCACTCTGCTGGAATGAAGCCTTTACTTATGCTGTGGTAAAATAAGGTGCTCAATGGCAAAGCTAGTTCTTGCCGGAGATGGTGCAGAATACAGTCTGGGATACTATCAGGTCCCATGGAAGCTGTGTGCTTTGCCTTGGATAGAGCCTTTAACACTTGATCTATAGAGACATGAGGTGTGGGACAAGTATCAGTGATGTGTTATCGAATGGGCCTTTGGGGGGGACAGGGGGGTGAAGTTTGTGCTGAACCTATCTACTAGCAGGTTGGCTAATCAACAGGATTTGACTATCCCGGTTAACAAATGTAAATAAATAAATAAATAAATAAATAAATAAAGTGGTACTGATATGTACTAATTCTGAAAAAAATGGGCTTTGCCATGGAGGTTCCTGACGTAACTAAAAAGGCTTTGTGGCTTCCCTTTGTTTTGGAGGCTAGTTTTGATTCATAATTGGCTTTGGAGGTTTCCACTAGTGATCTAATTTGCTTGCTGAGGCTAAGGAGGGAGTTTTTCCAATTGGGAATTTGTGCCTTTTTACCCTTGGACAACAGTTTCTTCCTTTTGTTGTAAAGCCTGTTGATAGAGGATGTCCACCAGATAGGTTTGTATTTCCTTGAGGAACAGGTTTTAGTTCAGTTGGGTATGGCTGAGTCTCTGCAGTCATACAGGTGCTTGTATACTGCATTGGCATATTGTTCAGCATAGCTGTCTGCACCTTCTGAGGGGGCGGTAGTATGACGCTACTGATACCCGATATTAGGAGGTTGTAGTCAGCTTTTGAGAAGTTGTTTATCCTGGTTACGGCTGTGAGGGGTTGGGCGGGATAGAAACTTCGAATGAGGCAGACCGATGGTCTGATCTCACCAGGGAGAAACGTACTATGGGACTGGTGCCGCAGTCACCCATGTTGGTACGAACCAAGTCCAGAATGTTATCTGCCCTAGTGGGGGATGAGACGAGCTTGTCTAGTGCATTAGAATCAATGAAGTGATGACTGAAGTCACTAAATAATAACAGACATTTGAGTTTCAAACTTCACATACCTCAGAAAATGCACACTAATGCAAAACCTGTTATTCTAGCAACTTTCTAAGTTTATAAGAACAATATTTAAAATTTGTCCTATTTTTGAGCCATTGTTCCCCCCATTATTTTTGTCTTTGCCCAGATTTATTGTGCTAAGAGGTTGAGAGGTATATATCTGAGGTGTGATACTGGCAGTCTCTGACTGATAAGAGACATGTTCATGCATTGTTTAAGAGGCATTGTTTCCTTAAAGGCAATGTAATTGGAATACGTGACCTAACCTAATTACTCAGCCTTCATGATGAGATGGTGAGACAAATGCAAGAAAGAAAGGCAAAGAGAAATATGTTCAAACATAAAATAAAAGGAATAATTATTAAATGATGTTTTTTCTGTATGTGGCATGTTTAGTTTTGGATTACAGGGAAGGAAAATCAATTCTTGTGAAGAAAAACTTGCCATTTGGATGGAGTTCTCTTTCCAAGTAAGGAGTAGGGTTATGGTTAGGTTTTAGGGGTAGGATTAGGGTTGGTGGGTGTGGGACTCCAACGCAGAAAATATATATACACCTTTCTTGAAAGGAGATAATTTCTTTACAATGATTATGAACCTAGGAGATTTTAAAAGGGAATCTATACATTGAGACAGTTTAGATGTTCCCTTTAATGGTTTTTAATCAAACAATGAAAGACCTCTATTGGCCAGTTGGCTGTCAGCACTGCTGCTGATGTCAAAGGGAAAAACATAAGAGCCTCAGCTTTACTAGCCTCATCAGCTGCTATCATCCTCTACTCATAAAAAAGTAGCACTTAAAGTCAGTAAACAATTATGGATTTTGCTGGTAGAGACTACTTGCTTCAAAAAATGCAATACAAATCTACTTAGTTTTATCATCTTTCAAGTACAGCGTATTTCATTAGTTTGCTGTATCTTCTTTCCATAGATAGCTCTTTGGAGAACGTGAGCAACTTGTGTGTTGACTTTTTAAATTTATTATAACAAATCATTACAATTTGATACTACTGCAGAAACATCACTACGCAGTACCCCGTACATCCTACGGTAAGGTGCTTGCATTGTCCTCCCACAACACACACACACACACACACACACACACACACACACACACACACACACACACACACACACACACACACACACACACACACACGCATCACATCCATACATGGTATATCTCTTTCTCAGCTGCTAATTAAGACCAGTAAATGAATCCAAGAAGGACAATTTCCAGAACATTACAAAACATCAAGGCATCCGGTACAAACTGATCATTTTGTATAAACTACCACATCAGTAAGAAATGAATATTGAAAAAATAATAAATATCTTAACTGTATAAACCATCACTCTTTGAATACATAATGGATGCATGCAATATCTAGATGGGTGTTCTTTTTACATAATTCTAACAATCCTGAGCAACATTTTTTTGTAATGACATTTAAAATGTTCCAAATGTAAGAGTCAATACATGTGAGAGTCAAAAGCTAAAACTCACTAAATCATCTATTGTGAATGTATCTGACAAGAAGTTATAGGCAATATGCAAACTACAGCTGAACGTATCTTTTTTTTTTCACTTCTGCAGCCACATATAACATGTCCAAATGGATATATGAATTGCAGAATCTTTGGTTTAATACCGCTTGCCTAAACAACTTGAATTAAAAAGGCAGAAAGGTACCATAAGTAACAGAAGAATGAGAGCTTATGTTCTTTAACACTAATTTGTGTGCCAGTGGTATTACAGTGATATGACATAACAAAGTTTGTTTAATACTCAGATCTAACAAATGTCCACCTCTAGGAGTCATATAAACATTTTTGCCACAAGAAGTGAGAAGGAAGAAAGAACTATTCCTGCCTAGGACATATTTTAATGCTATGATATTCATTGTATATATGCTTGAGGTGATATTTTAGTTTAGACTGCACATCTTGTAAGGTGGATTGTGTTATGTCATCACACTCATTCTGTAATGAATTGTGCAATGAAATTTATGCCACTTAAAGAAACATGCCAGGAAAATAAAAGTCAAAGCACTTACTGTAATGGACTTACTAAAAATAGGGACGGATTCTAAATATTGCTCTTATAATTTCAGAACAACAGGATGTATTAGCATGCATGTTATATTCAGTGGAGTAAAAAAAAAATCTGACACCAGAAACCACCTATGTCCAGAGCTGTACTAATGAACAAATTGATAACTCTTCCATGATCAGCTCTTACCCAACCATGAAAGGGATGGGCCAATGGATTGCACAGGGCCAGATGGCTGGCAAGTAGTGGTGAAGAAAATCTACCTTAAAAATAGGGGCCTTCAAGTCAGTATCGTTTTAAAATCCAGTAAGTAGGTGATGTAGGTAGCAACTGGGTGTCAAAGACATTTCCGGATTCAGACAAGACAAGTGTTGCACATGAGGAGGGGGTCAATATTAGGTGTACACCCCTACTTCATGCCATATTTGTCTTCAAAATATCAGTTTACCTAATTTGTGAGACTTGGGGTGTCTTTTTTTCATCAGTTTCCCTTGATTACATTAACTGTTGCTCACCAAAGGCCATGATCCTGGCTTTAGTAGATATTCATTATTTAGAGACCTCAATCATCAATATTTTGCCAGAAAAACACAAATTTTATGAGGAACAGACCAAAAATATGAGTCAAAAATTTGGACATTCTGCAAAAATGGAATGGAGAGGCTGCAACACCGTTGCTGTCTTCACTTGTACATACAGAGTATAGGAAAACAACTTCCACTGGACTGATAGTGCTTTACAGGGTTAACAGTGTAAACCACTGTCATTTAAAACTACACTGAATTGATTCAACCTGCCACTCAATTTACCCCACCCACTGCCCTAGTGGCCAGGAATTGGTGCAGTCTAAAATGAAATATCGCTATGCTTAATACACTGTCTGTTAAAAATATTGCATGCTGAACTTCATAATTGTGTAGCTTATGTCTAAGGTTGTGTAATCATATAATCTTTTGTACAAGTATTCAACAGGTACTCATGTGTAATTGGGTAATAGGTTAACCACAACTGTGAATGCTGTTTTCTCAGTTTCCTACAAATATAAATACCTCTCAACTGTCCAGATTTTTACAGAATGTCCATATCTTTGCCTCATATTTTTTGTCTGTTTCTCATAAAAAATGTGATTTTCTGGCAAATCATTGAGGTTTGAAGTCAGAAAATAATGATGGACTTTTAAGTTTCAGACGTCATACCCTTGAGAAAATTCATGCTAATGCAAAACCTGTTATTTTATCAACTTTCTAAGTTTATAAAGGCAATATTTAAAAATTGCCTCTGATTTTAAGTCTTTGTCCCCCCACTATTTATTGCTTTGTCCAGATTTCTTGCTCTAAGAGGTTGAGGTATGATAAATACATATTTCCCAGTTTCCTACACATATAAATACATTTTAATTTCATGAGAAAGCTTATTTTAATAGTATGTGATAAGCTGATCATACTGTTTAGTAGTGGTATGTAAGTGTATCAGTACAGTTTCACAATCTGTCACATTACTAACACGTATGAACCACTTCTGGCCTACATATTGCACATTGCTTTACAATGTATACCATTCAACACTGTATGCACATGTTCATTTTTTTAAACTACTACATGCTAGCAGATAATAGCTGTATGTGTACCAGTGCCATGGCATTCCCATATTGCACTGTACTCTAACTACTTATAATATTCTAGACATACCAACAAAAGTCCAGATTTCTGCAACTCCATTCATTATTTACTCTGATAGTAAGTCCAATAGCATGTTATTTTTTCTATGTCCCCTAAGCCCACCCTCCTCTTCCTGATAGCACGGTTATTCAGAATCACTCAGGTGATTAGCTCCACAGTACTGGGATCACCAGATGATAACAGGCGGAGAGTGAGTCATCCAGCCATTACTGATGGTTACTTAGCTTGGCTTGAAACAGTGCTAGGAGGCCATAACCCTATTTGATGGCATCATTCAGAGGGTGATTTTGAGCTGTTAGGCATGGCCATCTCTTTAGGTGTTTCTCTGCCCCTTCCTAAAGTATCAGTATCCCCTCATGGCCTGATCATTCATCAAGTCCAACTGCTGTTCATGGTTCAGTAGTGACCAAGGCCAAGGTTCACAAGGTCAGTCTGCCTCACTCCAGCACACTGTTATTTTCCTTCCCCTCAAATAGAGAAAAGCATGTCCAGATTTTAATACAATGTCCAAATTTTTGCCTTATAATTTTGATGTGTTCCTCATAAATGATGAATGATTTTGATCATGATCAAACAAATTATTGTTTTTTTTTTGTTAGCCGAGGCACTAGGAGAACTTATTGTGTTGGTGTGAATAAAACAGAATTGTGCTTTCTTCGTACTTCAATTCCTGTTTTTTTTTTGTTGTGGATTATTATTATTAGTATTAGCAACTTTATCCAACACAAAACAAATTTAACTTTTTGAAGTTTTCACAAATGGCTGAATGTTTAGCTAAAGCATTGTTGTAATCCTTATTTTTTTATTTTATTTTATTTTTTTATATTTTTAACATTTATTTACCAGGAAAGTCTGACTTGGAGAGATCCAATTTTCAGTGGATGCCCAGGGAGAAACACACCAGAAGCATGTCTTTGGAATGTGGGTCAATGTATGCTTATAAATTCTCCGTGAAAGCATTTTAGTCATCTTACCAACATAGACGCTCTTGCAGGAATCACAAGTAGCTAAATAAACTACCCCTTTTGATTTGCAACTAAGTCTGTGTTTTGTTGCAATTAAACAACCTATATAGTTTAAAATAGTGCTTTCACTATTTGATATAAATCTGTACAGTTTACAAGAAAAACAAGAATAAGTACAAAAAAGGGCCTTCTTTTATATCATCATTTGATTTTTCCAATAGACTACTGAGATTAAAAGTTTCTTATAAGCAAATGTAGAATAATCAAAACACCTAACATCACCTTGTTTTAATTTGGAGTTGGACTGGCTCTGGTCAGCTGATAGTATTTATGGTTTCCTGCTACCAAAACCAATATATTTTTATCTATCTCTCTGTCCTTTCTAAAGTTATTATTTATTATAAGGTATACTTATTGGATGGTGCAGTGGTGCAGCCGTAGCGTTGTTGCTTCACAGCAAGAAGTTCTCTGATTCGATTCTCGGCTGGGGTGTTTTCTGTGTGGAGTCTGCATGTCTTCCCTGCATTCATGTGGGTTTACTCCGGCTGCTCCAGTTTCCCCCCCACATTATAACGACATGCATCTGGAGCGTTTCTCCCCAGGCCTCCGCTGAAAATTGGCTTTGTTCCAAGTCAGACTTTCCCGGTTAACAAATGTTAAATAAAATAAATAAAAATAAAAAGTCTTAATGTAGCCTGAGACATTCTAGCTACTACAATCTCAACTTGTATATGGAAAAGTACTAATTCTGCTTCCACCTGTTATCTTATTTTATTTTGTTACCATCAGTAAAAAAGGGTTTTACATCCCTTTCAGAGCTAAAGATGTTTTACTTTATACAGAATTTCTAATTTCTACAATATCTTAGATCTTTTTTCAGTTTTAAAGGTATTATGTGAAACTACAGTATGTGACTTTGACTGTTGAAGTGGGCTGTGTTACATGAATAGTGCATCTGACAAAGACAAATGGGATGTGGTTCACCGTATGTAATACAGCATATTGTCAAAGAATCAAAACGTTTATCTGATGCAGTCTGACAAGACTGCATGGAAGCTTCTGGAAGCCATATTGCATAATTCAGTGAAAGAATATTGTACATCTGTAGTTTATACCACTGGTAATATTTTCTTGTTGAAAGGCTACCATGCACAAAATTGTCCAACCTTTAAAAAAGGTAGTCCAGTATCTTGCATGTCCTAAGTTTTATGTTCTAATGGAAAACTATGATATGTACAATTTACCTACTATGACTAGAACAAGGGTAGTCTACACAAGTACTTACATGAATAATTACTTGCACCCGTATTTTTGTAAAATTCTCACTACAGTTCAGGGTAACTGCCCAGCATTTCACCTTCGCTTTAAGGAATTGCTGCAGAGTATACTGATGCATTTTGCCTTTATGTAATTGGACAATACTATGTAGGGCACAATGTTGGTTAAAGAGCTTTTCCGCCAACTCATACTGTATCCAACACAATGTGAATCAAATTATTCCTAAAACAAAGTTTGATACACTTTTCCACTGGAAGAACACAATAAAATGGTCTTTGTCTTCAGCTACTAGAATAATCCTATGATTTGAACACAACTGAAAAATAATATTTCTATTATCTTTACAGAATATTGTAAAGAGCTGTCCATAATAAATATGTTCATTTTTAGCCAGCACTGCAGCCAGCAACCAGAAACATGATACTGAACTAGAAAAACATAAAAACTGTTTTGACTAATTCTATTTTAACATCTTATTTATTTATCAATTTTCTATGTATTTATTCAATTTTCTATTCAAAGGATGCCAAAACAATACTAATCAGGGCTTCTTTCTGTCTGAGCCCAGGGCTGCAGGCTCAGTAGATATGATATGGTAAATGATCGTAGTTTACCCATTCATTTTTTTCATCTATACATAACATCATTGGAGTTTAAAAAAAACATGCATTTGGGATCTCTTGGACCAGAAATCAAATGCAATTATAATTCAGAGTATCATGAAATACTAATCACATGTAATTACAATTCAGAATAAATCCAAGAAGATAGTACCTTAGGTACATATGTTTTTAGTTCGTGATTTATGCATTAAACTTTTTTTCATTAAGAGCACTTTGTTTTGTTTTCCGTACCTAAGGTACTATCTTCTTGGATTTATTGGTCACTTTAGGGTACCTTGCTCGTAGTTTTGGTTTACAATTCAGAATATTATGAAATACTAATCACATGTAATTACAATTCAGAATACCATGAAGTACTAATCATATGTAATTACAATTTAAAATATCATGAAATACTAACCACATGTAATTACATTGCAGTGACTTTCAGCACTCTAATGGCACAGTTACTATCAAAGTTAAGATGATCTCAAAATAATTCTAATCTACACCCTTCTAGAGCTGATCTGGTAAGGAAGCAAACTTTACCTCTTGTCTAGACAGCAGACTATGCCTTATGAGCAATCTTTGTTCAATAAGCAGATAGAAGAAAGATGGATTGAGTAACCATCTTCAAGGACAGTTCTATATGTCTTTCTTTTTTGGAACCACTGTTATATTTTTCTTACCAAGAACATTGCCAATAATAGTTTGCATAAGTGATGTATATATAACTAGGGTACTCTTGAAATGCTTCTGTTGTTTCTCCCTTATTCACTTTCTTGTTGGTTAGGTATTGTTGAATATCAGCATATCTACAAGAGTTTACTAATGGTATTACTTCCTGAAATGCAGTTTAATTATCACATTTGTACAAAACCAAAGTCACCATTATTTTGGCACTCTGCCTGTGTCAAAATAATAACTTACAGGGAGACTTGATTCTTCTATATGCATTCATTGTCTGTCCCTCCATACTGACAGTAAAGTCTCTGTTGACAAGGAACACTGTAAGATGAGTCTGTACTCATTGTCTCAGTTTACTACATGTTTTGTTAATTTTCTGTTGTTAGCAAATGAAGAGTCAGCATCTCACACTGTGAAGCATTATAAAAAGCTCACCAAGTCAAGGGCTGTGAGCATTTTGTGAGTAAATAATTATTAACCATTAAGTAATAATTTAAGTATTGTTGGCTGGCTCCTTGTCATTGCATCCAATGTATCTGCCCTTGAATATGTCATAGTAGTTATGCTAAAGTTATACTTGATTCCCACCTGATCATGACACTGATCTTTTACTGATGCACTTATCAACAGTATCTCAGCAGCTATTTCTTCTGAGTTTGTCATTAATTTAGCTGAAGAGGATAGGGGATGACAAGTGCATAAGATGCAGGTGGTACTGATTAGTGGGACTGGTTACATGAGAGCCACTGTCCAGTTAAATGCCAAATGGGTTTTGTATTGTGATTGGATTTGTTCACTGTGCTTCTGGCAAACATGCCAATGGAGTTAGGGAATGAACTTGTTAACTGATAACACGAGGACAGTGCAGTGGTTAAGGACTTAGAGGTCAACCTGTAATGTCATCTATTCCCTCTTGTTGAACAGGTGGATAAGTATAAGATGGGATCAGTAAAGAAAAATAAAAAACACTGCAAGATAACTGTCTGGGGTTAGCATAAATAAATAAAGCTGATTTGTTAATGAGCTGCTTCTTGTCCCAAGGGTGCAGGGTTTGAATCTTTCCACCTTCATTTGTCCACTGTGTGACCTTGAGAAAGTCACATAACTGGACAGTGGTTTGGGACATTTGGGAATTTTGACTAGGCACCTTAATGGTCTCATGGGCTGCATGTCTAGTAGCTACCTATGAGTCTATTAAGTACTTTGTGTACTGTGACACAAGAATTATGGAACAACATATGAGTTAAGAGGAGAATATCCATGGATCCCTAAAATATTCACAGGTTGAGCAAAGACTGGATGTTCTAATCATCCTCAGGCTGAACAGTATGGTATATTACAAGACAGCAGTGAGAACGTATAACAAAATAGTGGCGTGACTTGCCAGAGAACTTAACAGATGCAGATACCATACTCTTGTTACATACAGTGTTATAGAGGTCTCATTTCAAATATTATGGTCATCTTGGGTTTGTATCAGGGAACTGACGTAAAATTGGTGGACAGTGTGCAGTATAGAGCTATAAAAAAATAATGAGTAAAGCCAACTGGACTCAAGTGTTCCTTTTCAGGTGTATCCCAGGAGCACTGTCTGGTCAAGTGACTTGCTGAGTATTACTCAGTAGGCAAATGCAGGTAGAAGGAGTCAAACTCTGTACCCTTGATAACAGGAAGCACCTTGCTCTGGAAAAGATAAGGAATGTAAAGTTTTATGAATGCACCACATCAGCAGGGGTACAGTACGTATTTCTATATATTTATTTATATTTATTTGCCAGGGTAATACACTGGTCTCAGTGGACCATTTGCAGGCACAGCCCAGATGAACAGGATCACATATGAAATGAACAAAACATATTTACATATGTAAGGATATGCTAAAAAACACGTTTACAGGTGCAAAAATATACTACACCCTTTAGTTCAAGAAGCAGTTTACAAAGACAAAACATGGATGGAAAATTTGAATTATGCTTAGTAGAGCTTTTTGGATAAAATGTAGCTATGACTGAGAAGAGTTATGCTACAGGGACAGCAGCATATTATTATACAGAGAGGTATGAAGACATTAGAAGAGGCAGGTGAGAATAGTTACAGGAAAGGATATCATGAGGATAAAACAAAGAAATGGAGAGAGAAGCATGCAGAGTGAAGAGGAGTAGAAAGGAGAGAAGTGTGAGAGATGCAGACAGAAGAGGGAGGCAGGATGAATGGGAGGCAGTAAGTGAAGGGATGACAAGATGAAATAAGGAAGGATGAAACTGGGATAAAGGGGTGTGAGAGAGCTGCAGGGATCATGTAACATAACCTGAGTGAGTGCAGCTGCACCTTTTTGGGTGAATAAGTGCTCCTTGAGCTGTTGTTTGAAGTACAAATGCATTTGGACATTACTGATTGAGAGTGGAATGGAATCCCATAGTTTAGGTGCAAGGATGGAGAATACATGGTTAGTGCAATGAAGTTTAGTTTTTGGGGATAGTAGTCTGGATAAAGATTGAGAGATACCCCCTGAGATTATATGCGGAGGGGCTATGCTGAAAGGTTTATGAGTGAGAAGGGAAGATGTCTCAGGAGAAATGGCTTTGTGAATTACTGATCCTAGTAGGAGGTTGGTTTTCAAATGTACTGGGAGGTATTTAGCTTTGGCAAGAGTTAGGAAATAGTGTTCATTAACCTGGGGTTTAGTAATGAACCTGCAGATTTTATTGGAGATGGTATGCAAATTATGGCATTTTTCTTTGAGGGTGCAGCTATTATGGGTAGTCTATATTCCAGTTAAGAATATTCCTTTGCCTGTGGCAGCCTTGGCTGGCTTGGACAGATGAGGTGATAGTTTGTTTGCCCAGAAGAGTAGTGTGTGTTGATCTTTGTGTGTGTGTTTTTTTTTTTTTTTTTTAAAACAAATTTATTGTTTTAACATATAAGAGAAATATCATAACAATTTTATACAAATAATTAAAAATAGGTATTATTATAATATTCAACAAAACAACTAAAGTATTTACAAAGACATCCACTACAATCAGATCAATTAATTAAACTAAAATACTGTGCTATTGAAATTAGAATTTTTTTAACAAATTTTGTAAATTATCCCATACAATAAAATGTGATGTTTTTCTAGTTGTTCTCATTCTAATTGTGCTTATTTCCATATGACACATTATATTCATAACATTTTTGAAATCAATTTCTAGTTATTATTTTCCTAGCCACTGCTAGGATAGACCATTCTTTTAACACATTGAGGTACAGGTGTGTTGAATAATATAAGAGACTTAGAAATAATGAAATTATCTGTAAAAAGAGCCTGCAAAAATTCATTAATTGACTTCCAGTATTCTTTCAACTTCATACAGTCATAAAACATATGAGCCCAGTCAGCATTAATTTCTACATTACATCTCTTACATAGATTATCTTTATTATTAATTTTATTCATCATCAAAGGTGTATAAAAAGATCTATGTAAAAATTTCCATGTATAAAGTCTCCAGACAATGGAAGATGTAGTTCTCTAAGCAGATTCCAATATATATTGTTTATCTTTTGTGTGTGTGTTTTGAATGTGTAGTTGAAAGTTAAGAGATTGGTCTAGCTAAATGCCAAAATATTTGAAGGATGTGATAGTTTCTATGGTGATATTTTTAACATCTTTAATATTAGCTCATTACAGCTGAGTTCGCCTCCAGGCATTTCTGCAGTTACTCCCTGCTGACGCCTCTAGGCATCAAATATTATTTGCTCATATTTGCATTAATAATTCCAAAACCATGCAGCATAAAAGGTATCAGAAGATTTCATCTTAAAGCATACATGATGGCAAACACAATTGTATTGATATTTCACCTCTGTCTAATGCAACTAAATACATATTGAATATTTGTATATTGTTTATTTGTATTGTAATCATTTTCATATTTCTCTAAATATCTCAGCATTCATGGTAACACAGAAAGAACTGCGTAACCTCTTATGAAAGCTCACGGTTGAATGAAAAAAATCCTGCTGGCAGTATCTTTCTTGAATGGCTACTGAGAGATTTATACAACATTACAAAATTAATCTTCGCTGCCTTCATTTTGGCTTATAAAATTCTGTTTAAAGCATCAAGATGAAGGAATGCAACTAATGTAAAGATTAATTTATCCTGAATAGTTTGCCATTTACATTTCTCTAGAAACATTTATGAGTCTAGAGATATGAATATTTGTTTCAACTGAAAGGTAATAATTTCATTTTTAAAGGATCTAACCACACCCACTGGGAGTTAAAAGTACACCCTCAAAAGATCTGTATAAATGAGGTAAGGAAGCTTGGTGCTTTGGCTATTTTAGTTTGGTTACAAATAGGATTACTTTAATTTTTGAGGGATTGAGTATAAGTTTCTGTCTTATTAGCCATTGGTTGAGGGTTTGGAAGTTATCAGGGAGCTGAGTTTGTATAATACATTGGGATTTGTTTGACTTGTAAATTACAATGTCAGATGCGAGTTTGTTGTAAATATGGACAATAGCAGAGGGGCTGAAGTGGAACCCTGGAGGACTTCTTTCATAAAAGGAGCTTTTTCAGAGGAGGCAGTGCCTACTTTCACCTTAAAGGCTGTATTGGTGAAACAGTCTACAAACCAAGGTTTTGCATCCTCACTAATGTCTATTTCAGTTAATTTGTCAAATACTAAGTTATGATAAGTTATCACAAAGGCTTTTCTGAGGTCAATAAGGACAGTTCCTATCAAGTTGCCTTTGTCTATATTGGATAGTATGTCATCTGTGAGGGAGATGAGAGTTGTTATGGCGCTGCACCCAGTTCAGATTCCATGTTCTTCCTGGACAGCAGATGCTATTAATGTAAATATGTAGTAATTCTGTTGTAGGTAATTTTTTAGAGTATTTTACTTAAACAGTGAAGTACTGAGATGGGATGGTACTGGAAAACAATAGCTGGCTTAGCTAGTTTTGAATAGGAGTGACTTCTTCTTCTTTTGGCTTTTCCTGGTTAGGGGTTGTCACAGTGGATCACCTGTCCACTCATGATTGGCAGTGGAGTTTTATGGGGTCGAGTTGCCAGTCCTACACCCAACCTTCCACAAAAGGCACACACACACACACACACACACACACACACACACACACACACACACACACACACACACACACACACACACACCTAAGGCCACTTTAGAGTGTCCAATCCACCTACAGCATGTCTTTGGGATGTGGGAGGAAACCAGAACACCCGGATGAAAACCACGCAACCACAGGAAGGACATGCGGACTCTGCACAGAAGGCATCCCAGCTGAGGATCAAACCAGAGAACCTTTTGCTGTGAGGTGGCAACGCTAACCACTGCACCACCATGGCCGCCCTTTGAATAGGAGTGACTATTGCTGACTATTGCTGTTTACTGTATCTGAGAGCTAATCTTATTAATTAGGCAGAAGTTGTATATGTGAGAGAGAGGGTGACAGATTAAGTCCTTAGAGTGGTGAATGAACCAAGAAGCTAGGTTATCTGAGCCTGGGGGAGTATCTGTTTGTATTTGGTCTATTTGAGTTTCTGTCTTTCAGTTTCTAATCTTTTTTAAGTGGAATGTAAAAGGGGAGGTGGTGGTTGTGGGGGAGGTAGGCTTACGTTGATTTTGTTGATGTGTGACAGGTTGCTGAACTCATTGAAGAAGTCAGCGCATGAGATTTTGTTTGTGTTGGTGTTATAAGGGTTCAGGGGAGTGGGGATGTGTTGAGGTTTTTGACCAGTCAACAGCTTGATTTCTCTCCAGAATCATTTGGATTTGGCTATAAGTGAGATTTGTTTGTTGGTAGTGGTTGTTTTTGTGTCTCTGGATGAATTACTTGGCTAGGTTGTCTAGAGAGGTATATTTGGCATGGGAATTTGTGGAGGAGTTGGTAAAAAAATAAAAAAAGGAAGACATCAGAGGAAGGAATGGATGGCAGCTGTTGGGGAAATTTAAGGCTAACATACTTCATGGAGGGGATGGTTGTGCTCTAGAATGCATTTCTGTAGAAGCAGAGAAGTGCTAAGTCTACAGGAGGGTTAAGAGGGATCTTGGAAAAATGTATGCAAAGTCAGAGATACATGCAGAGATGCAAGGGAAGCTGTGTAGGTTAGCTGCTGCAGTGGGATAGACAATATACCAAATGTTTTTTTCTGCATCTGAACCTATTTGTGCATTATTTCCACATACAGCTTATCACATTGGATAGGAACAGTGTTCTCTTCTGAAGATACAATGTAAATTATGCATTCTCCTACATCTTTTGTTTCATTGAGCATTCACTGCTACTTGCACGGTAGCAGTTTGAATATTTTAGATAAGAAAAATGTGGACAGAAATTAGATAGCCTGATGAGAGTGGATTGAAACTACATTATAATCTATTTTCTGGATATAAGAAATATGTTCCTTAGTCTTTCATACATGAGAAAGTTCTATATCACATTGAAATACACAAAATTGGAACTTGGATGTAAAAGTGGGATAAAGAAGAAACAAGATGAGTCATTTTGCTTTCAAATTTTCTATAATCTGTTTTACACCTTTTAACTGCTACTAACTAATTGGTTTACCTTTACTTGCAACTTTTCATTTTACTTGTATTTCATTCTGACTGACATATTTAGCAAAGAATTATTGCTGTCAATGTATTTCTTTATGTCTCATTCTCAGTTGTGGTACACCAATGATGTTTTAGACATTTATGTGGCCATTTTACTTCTATTTGAGCCTGACTTAACGTAACACCTAGCAGCATAGCATTATATAACATAAAATAGCATGGTGTAGCAAGCGTAATGTAGCATAAAGTAACATAACACAGAACATAATAAAACATGACAGAATAGCATTACATACCATATTATAGCATAGCATAAGACAGCACAGTGTAGCATGGTGTAGTATATCTTTAAGTAACATAACAACAGAGCGCAACATAGCAGCATAGCATACCATAACCTCCTTGCTGATTTTATGCTATTTTAAACAGTTTTTAGTCTCTCACTGCTATTTTTCTGCTGTGTTAAACATTATCTAGTGTTTCCTGCTGAAACTAGGGTAGCTAGTAGCTATAGCATAGTCCAGATACAGGTTTGCTGCATCTGGGTTGTTTGTAGTGGTTGTTTGTTCTGAGCACAACTAACACAGTTCTCACAGCACCCACAACACATAGAAACACCAGTGTCTCACCCAGCAAGCCCATATGGTGAAACATTCAAAAACCTAATTTTCTTATCATTGAAGACTCACTAGTGAGAAACACAGATGTCCCACTCACTAGGATGGACAAGGAGAAAGTCATAGTCAGCTGCCAGTCCGGCGACAGGATTTGTCAGATCACCCATGCACTCACGTCTCTCAGTAACAAGTGCCATTATGACTTTGTCATAGTTCATGTTGGTGTGAATGACCTGAACCGTACCTCACTGGTCTATATGAAGAGAGCCGTGGTTGAGCTCTCTGATTATGTGTCCCAGCCAGGTATCTCCCAAGCCTTGAGCAGCATACTACCCTCAACTAGAATGATGCCACGGTATAGACAAACAATGATTGACTTCAATAAATAATTGGCTTAGTATTTGGTGTCATTCAAAGGGGATACAGTTCCTATCAGCCGCAGAAGCCATGGTCAAGGCACTTGCCTCTGCCAAATTGCCTTTTTTAGGCAAGGTCTTGAAAACAACCTTACTGATGTGAAATTAGCCAACCAGAAGCAAATAACAGTCATACTGATAAAGGCTAGTAGCTTAAACCAAAAACTGAAATTGGAAGCACTTCTATCACTAAAAGATCTAGTTGTCTGTGCAGTCACAGAAACCTGGTTCATGGCCTCAGACAGTACTCCAGCCTTGCAAGGGGGTCTATATTATATAAACAAATGCTTAAATGTTCGAATCTCTAATGGTCGACCTTTAGAGATCGAACAGTATAGTGTTCGAATATCTTTAAAAATTAAAAAAAATAAATAAATAAAAATAAAACAAAAAAACTAAAGGGTGTAAGCTACTTAAATATATCAACTCCAAGATCGCGCTACAGTGTAGGAATGGGGAATTTCTCATTTCCGCTCTGCCATGCACTGAAGTGCAATCTCAGAGTTGGTATATTTAACTTGCCCCTGCTAAAACCCTTTCAGTTTACCTTTTTCTTTCTTTTATTACATTAATGTTCGATCTCTAAAGGTCGACCTTTAGAGATTCGAACATTTAAGCATTCGTCAATGTAATATAGACCCTTGCAAGGTTACAATGCCTTTCACACATTTAGACTGCAAAATGAACATGTGAAAACCAAATAGGCAGTGTTTCTATCTATATTAGAGATCAATTCACCTCCTGAATAGTTAGACTGGGCAACTCCATGGAATTACTCCAGGTTACAGTGGGTAAGACCCCCATTCAAGTCATAGCAGTTATATATTGCCCTCTATGGGTCACGATGCCCATGAAACCTACTTGACCAGCTGGAGACAATCCATATTTTACTGAACACTCTGGTTGTGGGGGATTTCAATTATCCCACCATCAAATGAGAAACCTACACTAGCCCCAACTCACTAGTGCAAAAGTATCTTGAGTTTGATAATTCAAATTTCCTGGAACAAACTGTTCATACCCTAACAAGAGGAACAACATTCTAAATTTGGTCCTCACTAACATGTCAAACAGATGCACTGCTGCAACTGTTGGGCACTCATTAGTTAAATCTGACCATGAAACAGTCACTTTGAGCTGGAACTAACACCAGAACTCACAAAGAGTGAAATCAGACTAGAAAACTTTACCAAGTCAAACTGTATCCTCCTAGGCAAAGGTATAAATGCATTCCAATCTTCAACCCAAGCTGGAAGTGATAACTACGTCAAAGTTTACACTAAAGCCCTGTACAATCATTTGTATAAGTGTATAAACTCGGCTGTACCAGAAAGAATCAAAGCTGGAGCCCCAAGTAAAACAAGGTGCCATGGTGGACATCCAGCATCAACAAACTTTACAGTAAATGCAAAAGGTTGCTGTCTAAGAAGACAAAGGCAAGGCCCCAACAATAGGAAATCACCCTCCTCAGCGTCATCAAGCAAATAAGACAACTTGTCAAATCCTCTAAAGGCTCCTTTGAGAGAAACTTGACAAGTACAGCCACTAAAGCCCTGTACAATCATTTGTATAAGTGTATAAACTTGGCTGTACCAGAAAGAATCAAAGCTGGAGCCCCAAGTAAAACAAGGTGCCATGGTGGACATCCAGTATCAACAAACTTTACAATAAATGCAGAAAGTTGCTGTCCAAGAAAACAAAGGCAAGGCCTCAAGAAGAGGAAAGCATCCTCCTCAGCCTCAACAAGCAAATAAGACAACTTGTCAAATCCTCTAAAGGCTCCTTTCAGAGAAACTTGACAAGTATAGACAAGGATACACATAAGGCCTTTTACATCTGTGTACATGGCCTAAAAGTTAGGACCCAAGCATGTGCAGAACTAGTGGCCAACACACTGACCCTACAGAGATAGCAAACCTACTAGCGGATAGGTTTGGTGAAAATTTCACTCCCTTATCCCCACCTGACATATCGTAAAGCCCTCCCCCAAATTCCCCCCACCCTACATATCTCAAGAGCAAATCCTCAAAGCCTTGTACAAGGCAAAAAACACAGCCTCTATGGGACCAGACAACATCCCAAGCTGTCTTCTAAACAGGCTAAAACATGAACTAGCATCACCATTAAGTACCCTTTTCAATTATAGCCTAACTATAGGCTTTGTTCTTGTGGAATGGAGAGCAGCAAAAGTTATTCTCCTCCACAAAGGTGACCTAGCAACAGACTTGGGGAATTAGAGACCCATAAGCCTGAAAAGCCTCATCTGTAAGGCCATGGAACGTATTATTATGGACCTTATTAATAAAGACATAGGCGACCTCCAAACCCTGAATTCTACCCAATTCAGCTTTGTCAAGGGCAGATCCTGCCTGTACAATCTGGTGGACTTCTTTGAAAATGTAACCAGGGCCATTGATGAGGGCAAATTTGTGCACACAGCATACCTCGACTTGGCAAAAATTTTCAACACAATCCCATATTCAGTCATTACTGATAAACTCGGCAAACTGAATGTAAACCCCTTTGTGTTAAGATGGCTTGCCAAATGGCTCACAAGCCAGACACACACTATCAAAGAGGGTGACTCCACATCAGCCAGTAGACCTGTTACTAGCGGGGTGCCACAGGGGTCAGTGCTGGGCCTCCGACTGTTGGTATATACTTCTCAGAAGTTCAGGTCAAAACTAATCCTTCCAAGGAAGCTGACTCAAAGGGAAGATAGGTATTATTTACTACTGAATATCATACTTTAAACACGCCATTACTCTTTCTTAATATATATAGCCCCTGCTCAAATCAACAGCTCTTCATTTATGAAATATTTAATATATTAGCCAAATACCCAAATCATCTGTTTATTGTAGGTGGGGACTGGAATGCTTTACTAAATCTAGATAAGGATAGATCGCATAATAAAAACAGACAGTCACAATCTACCACTACAGCACTTGAAGAATTACAAAATACATTTGAACTAATTGACCCTTATGTTAAATTTCAATATGATAGAACAATATTAAGATTCACTTTCTTTTCAGCCACTCATAAAACTCGGTCCAGGATAGATGCTTTTCTCATTTCTCTTGCTTTCCTTTCTAACAAAATAAATTATGCTGTATCACCTAGAACTCTTTCAGATCATTCCAAAATTAGACTTTTAATAAACTTTCAAGCTCATAAACAAAATATTTCCTATTTCAATACCTGAACGTTAAATCCTAAAATTATACAAAACCAGGAAACTACACAAGAAATTCAGAATGTGCTAGCCCAACTTCAAAATTATTTTATATCCGATGAAATTCCATATGACATACAATGGGTGGCTACCAAGGCGGTCATCAGGGGTATTATTGTTCAAAAATCTGCATGGCTCAAAAAAAGTATAACAATCTTAAGAATGAACTAGAGTGTCAAATAAACACTGCTGAACTAGAACTTCAGGAAAAATATTCTAAAGAACTTGAGGAAAAATAATTGACTGGCAAAAACAATTACACAAACACTATTTAGAAAATATCTCCTTCTTAGAATTAAGGTCAATATATCAATATTCAGAATGGGCTCAAACACCATCAAAATTCCTAGCTAGAATAATTAACATAAAAACTGGACCTCCTAGAATCAAAGAAATAAAATATGAAGGACAGGTGAAATATAAAGATCAAGATATAGTGGACGCTTTTGAAGATATTTATAAGAAATTATACAATATACCCTTATCATCATCTACAGACAGATTTGAGGATTTTATACATAATATAAACGTTCCACAAATTACAGAAGATCAAAGGAAACTCTTAAAATCATCGTTACATTTAAAAGAGATAAAAGCTGCAATAAACAAACTAAAATTAGGTAAATCTCCTGGGCCTGATGGATACACATCGGATTTTTATAAGTTATTCATGGAACCTATCTCCAAAGTGTTATTAAAAGTTTTCAACTATATAATACAATATGGTATAACAGACAAATACTTAAATAACTCCAAAACAGTGTTGATTCCTAAACCACATTCTGACCCAACAAATCCAGCAAATTATAGACCAATAGCCCTCATAAACACTGATCACAAGATATTAGCCCATGTTATAGCAAATAGACTTAAGAATATACTCCCCTCTATTATTTCCCAACAACAAATGGGCTTTATGGCAAACAGGCAAACAAGTGACAACACCCTCCTTTTAGATACCATTGTAAGACTACTTAATAGGGATAAATGTCTCAGATATGCCCTTACAGTAGATGCAACTAAAGCTTTTGATAGAGTAAACTTACACTTTCTCTTTAATATACTGCCTTTATATGGTTTTCCTCAAGAATTCATTAAAATGATACAGGTTCTGTATCAGAAAGCTTCTACCACTATGCAGGTAAATAAACTTATAACTAACCCTATACTCTTATCCAATGGTACAAGACAAGGATGTCCCCTTTCGCCATACCTATTTAATCTTTATCTAGAACCCCTCCTTATGTTTATTTCACAAAAAACCTTTCATCATATTCCCAGAATCCACAATACAAATCTTATATAGTCGGCCTTTGCTGATGACTTAAATATATACTTCCAACTCTCCACTACTGACCTCTCAAAAATACTTAAAGTTATTGATGAGTTCTTGGTAGTTTCAAATTATAATTTAAATTTAAACAAGTCACACATATTTCCCCTCAATCCTACAGGGCATAAAGAATTGTACTTTCCTATGAGTCAGCTCAAAATAAACTACCAGATAAAATACCTAGGAATAATATTTACTTCAGACTTCAAAGATATTATAAACAATAACCTACTAACTACATGGACTAGTATTCAAAATGATATGGATAGATGGAAGAACATTAATATGTATCTACTGTCAAAAGCTAGTGTTGTCAAGATGAATTTTCTACCAAGAATACTATTTCAATTAAATGCTACCTTTTCAAATATTCTCCAAAACTTCTTCCTTGCCATGGAAAAAGCTATATCAAGATTCTTATGGTATCCCAAATCTACCAGAATTAAATATGCAAAACTTGTACTCGCCAAAGATAAGGGGGGATTGGGGTTACCTGATTTTAAGCTTTACTATAGTATAATTACTGTATACAGAGTAATACAAATAATAAACTATGACTCATATATAAATACTTGGACACCCCAGTGGACCAAAATCTGGTATGAACAGTTTAAATCCCTTGGCTGTAATATCAAATCCTTACCATTCTTGAATTTAAACCAGGCTAGCATATACACGAAGAATTTACACCCACTAATTAAAAACATGATTCTTACAACACAGAAACTATTTAAATCATTGCAATTAGCTGACGCTTTTGCCCTTATACAACCATTACATCTAAATCCTAATTTACTAATAAATAATAAACCAGTAAATCTAACAAACTACCCCTGATAAAAGACTGCACAATATGGGATATATACCAATGGAAAGACTAACACGGGGAAATGAGACTTGAACTCAAACTTCCTATGAAATATAATATTATCCTTAACCAACTTCATCATCTTATAAATGCTAAATTCTCACAAATACACACTGACTTACAGAGCATATATTTAGTTAAATTAATACTTGAAAATCTTGTGATTAAAGGGAAAACAATTTCTAGGACTTATAAAATTGTAATGAGTGCAAAACATCAGAATTCTTTATTATTTTCAAACTATTGGCAAACGAAAATCCATCACTGACTGAAGAAAATAAGAAACTAGCCATTGAAAATACAATCAAATTCATTCCTTTCAAGAAGCTGTTATATACACAAATTATAGTAGATAACAATCTATATTATACCTTATCTAAATTAAATAAATTCAATCCTAACTTTCCACCTATATGCCCCCATTGTTCTGATCAAACAGCTGATATTTTACATGTCATGTGAAACTGGACTAAGATACACAACTTATGGCGTTCCTTGAGAGTAAGATTAGAGAAGATGGGATATGAAAAATCAACCCTTACTTGGGAGACAGCTATATTGTACATTAATATCAATCAACTCCCAAAAATATTAAAACGTCTTTATTACGATGTGTGCCCTTATTAAATTCTTTATTACAAAGAATTGGAATGTCATGTCACCAATTACATGAGAAAAATTTAGCAATCTTGCTATCAAATATATTTCATCTCACAAATGAATTTATTCAAAAACAAAAAACAAATGCTATTACCAAAAATATTGGGGTTACTTGCTAGATATAATTCTTGACAAATAAAATTTGCCTACAAATCGTCATGAAAAGCTAACCTTTAAATAAGAAATGAATGTAGTATAACCAGTCTTTCTTGCATCTTCTCCCTTTTCTTAGTATATGTGTAACTAGATATTTTCCCTAAACATACAAATAAATGGTTACATTTCTATTTTTACTTTATATATAGAGACTATCCCCATTCTAACTATCCCTTATGAGACCAAATGAGCATAAGAATTCTCATACTTTACTTGACGATATAGTGACTTCTTGTGTATATACTGTATATATATATATATATATATATATATATATATATATATATATATATATATATATATATATTTCTCAGAAAGAAAGTGTTGTCTGTTTTCTTTAGATAGGTATTTGTATTGTTTATTTTTGTTTTTGAGTTACTGTATTGTTGTTATTATTTGAAAAAAGAAAATTGAAATAAAGAGATTTTGGAAAAAAATAAAGAAGTTCAGGTCAAAACTAAGGGGTTGTGGCTGACCAAGTTTGCAGATGACTGCAAACTAGGTCCAATCACTGAATCCCCAAATGATGTGAGTGTACTCCAGGAGGGTCTCACACAGACCAATGACTGGTATATTAGTCACAGTCTCAAACTGAATGCAAAGAAATGTATCATCATTCCCTTTGGCACAAACAATGTCCCTTCACACTATAAAATCAACAACAACACTCTAAGTACCCAAGGAGTGGAAAGGGACTTGGGATCACAAGTTAACCAAAACCTTAACTTCAACCACTGTGTGTCTGCTGTAGTAAGCAAGGCTTTCTAAGTAGCACACTTGATTAGTAAAGACATCACATTGAGAGTAAAAGAGGTTATAACTCCACTATACTCGGTATTAATCTGGCCCATAGTTGAGTATAATGCCCCATTTTGCATATACTGTACAAAGCACCTGCAGCAACCAGAGAGACCTCAAGAGTTTCTAACAAAGAAGATCATGGGGCTCCAGCATGTGCCTTACACAGACCGACTAAAGTCTCTGTCACTATACTTCATGTCATATATATTTCTTAGTGGAGACTTATGCTTGGCCTACAGAGCAATCCAAGACCTAAACCTAATGAACTTGCTGCATATCAGTAAATCAAATGGGATTAGGGCTACCTGTTTCAGGGACCTAAATATGGCCTGTGACTTAAATAGGACATGCTGGAGAGATAGATTTATCTCCCAGCGAATGGCACGTCTTTGGAATTTCTACATCTCAGTCCAAATAAGTCACATCAGCTAGTAGCAATTTAGTTCATGAATAAGTAATAGTAACCATCCTCACATTCTTCAGTTTAATTCCACTGTTTAGAAAAATTAGTTTCAACATTTTATTTGGGAAAACACACACACACACACACACACACACACACACACACACACACACACACACACACACACACACACACACACACACACACACTAATGCTTTGGCTTGTAGTATCTGCCAGGAAACAAGTGAAACTGTAAAATATTTGTTTATCACAGAGTTATGTCTTGAAGTCATACAGATATAATTAATATGTTGGGTGCACTGGCAGAAAAATTACTTCTGAAGATAGCAAAGTGTGGAGAGAAAGGTTTATCCCAAATGACTGAAAAATAAACACTCCAATGCCATTGTACAAGAATAAAGGGGACATTGACAACTGCAGACATTACAGAGGTATTAAACTCCGGTCACACTGTGTGCTGTAGGGGGTGATTGATGAACAAATATGCATGTGAAGTAGTAGAATGCAAGATGGGAGATGAACAGTTCTAATTCAGAGCAGGATGCAGTGATCGTGTGGCATAAAAACCTGGGTGGTGAAGACGAAACAGCTGAGGAAGTTTGAAGCGATGGAGCCAAAGTGATTGAGATGACTAATAGGATGAAAATTGTGGTGCAGAAGGAGAAATGAAGACATCAGAGCAGAAACCAAGTAGCCCCAATTACAGAGAAGTTAAAGAAAAACAGATTAAGGTGGTTTGGTCATGTGTTTAGGAATCAAGTGATGATATGGTAAAGGAGATTTGGAAGAAAGCAGGAGACAAGGATGTCCAGCCTAAGAGATTGATGGAGGGATGGATGGATGGATGGATGGATGGATGGATGGATGGATGGATGGATGGATTGTGTGAAAGAAGACCTGTGGCAGTCAGATACAACTGATGAATAAGGTAGGAGGGTGGCTTTGAATGGAGAAATGTAGATAGATCTCCCCAACGTCATGTAAAAATAGCAAAAAAGGGACTGGTGATGATGACAGCACAGTTATAGCTCAAGTTTCTTATGTACCGTTAACTACATATACAGCTAACTGCAGAGTACAGCGTATTTGCCTACATATAAGTACTTATCTACCTAGTCTAGACTCTGGTTACACAATTTAATGTGCAAATTAAACTCTGTAGGCTCTGCGTACCTGCAGTTGAGATCAAAGCTTTATTATATTTCTTGTGTTTGCTTACTTATTTACTTATTTTTTGAATGTTCATCTTCACCTGTACTAAGCCCATGCACTTCAGAAGTGCTAATGCCTGAGGCTATGACATTCTTTAAAATGGCACTTTTTTCCTTGTGCTTAATGAATAACTCTTGCACATTTGATGTAGAAGCACTATAACATTGTCTATTTAATTAACATTGTTTATATTTTAGTAATAATCCATGAATGAGTATGTAGAATACAGCATTTCCTCATAATTAGCACAATTTCATCATGAGGGCAAAACCTGAGAGATCACACAAAGCAAGCTTTGGGTAAATACTGCATGACCCAGAGCCAGGTGTAAATTATTGCTATTATACAATGCCATTAAAAGAATGCTTACATTTTAAATGACGGATTGTGTGTTTGAACTTCTTGTTTATGTTGTCTTTTTCCACCATTCTAGGGCTGATGATTCATGATTTTTTTTATTATATTTTTGGAATTTGTTTTGCTTTTCTGTCTGTGTTTGTGGAGGGTGGAACTTTCCACACTGATGACACATCCGTTTGTTTTTTTTTCCACTTATCAGAACAGAAAACATGATACTGTAGCTTGAGTTGTTTAATGGATCCAGCTGCTTGGCTTATTCCCATAATAGTACTGCATGTATAAGTGCACACTGACTGCATTCTTTTAAACAATGTGCATATTTTTGAATATTACTTTATATTATATAATATATTTTACCTGCCCCCTTTAGAGATTGTTGTTGTAAGTGTCGGTTCTAAGAGAGAAAGCAAGGAAAAAAAAAAAAAACAGCTGCCTTAGCAAACATTTCAGTCAGATAGCCCTGATAAGTATATCTATTTTCATCCGTGACTGCTGCTGACATAAACAGTTTTACTATTGTTCCCAAGGCCAGTTTAGGCATTGTGTCCTGTGAATCGCTGTTGTGTAAGTGGTACATTTAGATAGTACTGGCTGCAGCACAGCATTTAAGATTAAGGGGATTTCTGTTTGCCTTATGTTTAAATAACGGCTGAAAAATCCTGAATAATCTGATGCAGGAGGCTTATGTCTGTCAGCTATATGCATTACATTTGCTGCCCCCAAACATGAGAGAGCAGCTTCATTGGAATGCATTCATTCCATTGAAAAACTAAAAATACTGAAACCCAAAATTTTGAAAACTCAAAATATTGAAAATGGGAATTTGCTTTTTCCCCATTGTTGTGGAATCCCAGAGTTCATATATGTAATTAGCAGGGAATGTGGATGGTTCATAAGTAAATACTAGTCTAGCTGCCCCCTGCAGGCCATTTTAAGCCTAGCCAATTTCCCTTTCAAAAGTGAGAATCAAACCATGTACCCTGTTGTGAGTTAAACACCTTAGCGATTACGCCAACCCCATTACCCCAGGGGGGCTTGCTCCCCTGCATTGAATAGCTTTTCAATATTTTGAGTCTGAAATATTTCGAGTTTCAGTATTTCAAGTTTTTTGAAGAAATTAATGCATTTGTTCTCATCGTAATAGCCATCTACAGGCTTAACACAAAACATAGAGCATGCTTACTTTTGATGCTGGAAGATTAGCAGGTTCTGGGTTCTGTTTCCTCAGCAAATGCTTATATTTGTTTTCCAGTACTGAAACTATAATACAGCATAAGGAGATACTGCACTTCTGACGTGTCATCATTTTTTTTTTGTCTTAGTGCTGGTGCAGAGGATTAAGCCTTTGAGCTGCTTCAAGTAGTCCAGGACCTGAGTCCCTCAACCTCCATGTGCTTAATGTATAAATCTGAGCTGATCACTGAACTGGGCACAACAAATGTCCACAGCAGAATCACCCACCTGCACCTGAGGTAAATTGCTAGCCTGCTGTGGTGGCAATGACTGTTTGCTTAATTTTTTTCTTTTTGTGTCTGGAAGAAGGACCAACATTCCATGGTCAAAGCAAAAATGGTGCCTCTTTCCTGGGGAAGACAAGCAGCAATTGCTGGTAAACACTACCGGTCCACAAAAATTCCTTTTTTGACAGAAAAACAAAACAGCAGTAAAACACTCTTTAAAACACTATGCCAGCCCCACAAAAGTAAAATAAACACAATTTCTCCACAGAAAAAAATGTTTTCAGTTACTTTACACCACATTTAAACTGACAGAAACAATTATCACTCAGTTTAAAACTACGTTACAGTCTGAGACTGTCCATTAAAACACAACACTCCTAGTTTTAAGGTAACTTTCCTGAAGAGGAATGTAATAAAGCATCAACAAAATTAGGGAAATGGTAACTTTTTCCCCAAAGAGAACTTATCTGCACAGCAAAGGAAAGAAGAAGTCAACTGCTGATCCTCGAAAGCCTCAGAAAAGTTTACTCTTTGGTGCCAGTAAAGCTCTGCAGGGCTTTGCACCACAACTTGTCTGTTTATTCAGCTCAGGCCAAGCTGCCTGACAGTTTAGGTGCTTATAAGGTGCCCTGAAGCTTTGGAAGCTGGCCAGCTGTTATATCCTTAGCAGTATGTAACCCACATAGCCAAGGTTACTGCAGCAGTGATTATTCGAACATCTACTGTTTGGTTTTACTTGCACATCTGTACTTTATTCACTCATTTGTTTCAGTACACTGTGAAGGTCTTGTATAAATACATTCTAAACTGATGGATTAATTCTCTTCCATTTTCCTTTTTGCATTGCAAAGCTGCAATGGCCATTTTGTTACCATATAACTACACAGGATCTGGACACATGCTTGACTAGCATATGTCCGAATCACAAAACATCGAACATGCATGCATGAAAGTGCTTAACATCGAAAAGCGCTTAACATTGAAAAGCGCTTCTGTGTATGTGTGCCTGTTTTGTAGATCAGACAACAGTGCGGGTAAGGGAAAATTCCCTTTTCCCCACTGTAGTGCGATCTCGGAGTGAAAATATTAAAGTAGGGGAAGTGTGGGGGTGCAGGGGGGCGAAGCAGAAACGTAGATTTTTTTTCTTTGAACTACACATACACGGAAGCGCTTTTCGATGTTAAGCGCTTTCGTGTATGTGTGTCTGATGTTTTGTGATTCGGACATATGCTAGTCGAGCAGGTGTCCTAGACCCAAATACACATATCTTTTAATGAATTTAAATGAAGCTGTTTGCATAAAATGTTTTGTCTTACTGCTGACACATAAAAAAAGCAGTTTGTAAATTTTGTACTGTTAATGAGTGTAGAATAGATATGCCCACAAACATTTTGAATGTCAGCTGTAAGACAGTGCACATGACATCTTTGTTAATCTGTACATGGTAAACCAATAGCCATCTACAATTATTCACCAGCCAGTTTTTAATTAATTCAGGAGACAATTCTGCACTAGCAAATAGCATCACAATGACTGGTAGTGCTGTTGTTATGACAGATGTAGGGACTTCAGTCATGCCCCTTAGGACACATAGTCATATAGGGCAACTTAACTTCTAACTGATGCACCTGTGGTTCAATGGCAGATAAACAAACAAATATGGCCAAACATCCCAGTAAACAGCCATTGAAGAGACCACCAGCAGAACATTGAGGAAAACTATGCACAGAGACAAGCACCCTGTCTCACCACCAACAGGAAGTAAAACAACACAATAAATAAATAGATTCTTGTCCCTCATATATACCTGATTACAGCACAAAGACAAAGTCCCTGCACTGTGATCATTATATTGAATGCGTCCACGACTCTATATAATGGCAAAAATTAATAAAAAAAATAGTTTTGTGGGATTCAGACCACTAATGCTGAGTTACAAAGTCTTTTACTGCATCTGCTCTATTATGGAGCTGATTATTAGCAATAGCAGCAGAAGTCTTCCTTAACGGACATAAATACAGACTCTCTGGTGTCAACTTGCTATCTTTTAACATATTATTTTAGATGTTCCTTTGACAATGTCATGAATGGTCATTTAGTAGGACATTATGTTAGACTATTTTTCTTTGCTTATTTGCCGTTCAACATCCCAGTGCTTGACTATAAGTTAGAAAGCTGTCACATAGTGCAGTCAATGTTTGTAGGTGTACAGGAAAATAAAAGCTTTTAAAGCTGAAAATAGCATCAGTTATTCACCTCTTTAATGCATTGGCATTTTACATGGACTCTAAAAGAAGTCACAGATCACTGCTTCCCTTTAAATGGATTGCTCTGATTTATGTTTCTCTGTTTGCACTAAACGTATAAAAACCATTGTGATGTATGTTGCCTTGGGAAGCAGCCCTTTAGCTGAATGTTCCAAATTTTGCAAGTTGCAATGGTAGCACAAGTGGTCAAGTAGCTGTATGATTGCAGAACACCAGCACTAATTGGTGGGAGGTCACAGTACAGTGGGGATTGGGAATTTGTCCTTTCCCTGCTGTTGTGCGATCTCTGAGTTGGTGTATGAAAGTGGGACTTGCCCACCTACAACATTTTCTTCTTTACTTTTTTTTCTATAGTTTTGAAATTCAGTATTTTTAAATCTATAAATTTATTTATTTTTTTTACTATAAATAGTACATTCACTGCCACCAGCTAAGGTAATAATTTATAACAAATTGTACTGATTCAGAAACAGTTTCACATAAAGAGTGATACACTGACCGATCACTGTTTTTGAGAATTAGAGCTACTTTGAATTGAGAATAACAGTAAGGAGTTTGGGGGTTTCCCCAATTCTTTAGTGTTCATGTGATAGTATTGTGAGAAACTCAGTTAAGTAATAGAGTACATGTGTTTTCCTCACCTGTATACTCAGATAGGTAGTTTCATGCAACCAAGACCAACACTCTCTGGGTTTATAGGTGTTGGGTTTCATGATATTATAGTGGGATCTTTTCAATCACTTTATATGTCTACAGTGAATTCTTTCAAATTAGGAGTCACATGCATTTTGAAGAGGAAGGCTACTGCTGAAAGAGCACATGCAGTAATGCATGACCAGTTACCTATGTGAAATTGTAACTATGGTCGAACCTGACCACTCTGTAATGTAGTTATGCCCCACTTGAGTTAGCTATGGCCATTAATTTCCTTTCTGCAGCTCTGCCTTGCTTTGACGAACCTGTAATATGTGACAAGCTACTTGTCATATTTTCCCTGTCTATTGGTTTCTGCTCCATGGCTTTATATTACCTATCCACTTAACTACATAGTTTAGTACTCACTCCTTCATCATCATTTTTACATCAAGCTTTTGGCTGTAGGAGAGTCAAGGGGTTTTGCTGAAGTCCACATAGAGGATTGCACCTAGCCACATACCTTTTAACTCAGTCATAAGACATCAGATTAGCCTGATAGGAGCTTACTGTGGTAATTTCATGCCAGAATTTGATAATTAGCTATTTTTATCCAGAAAAGTTGTGACCCTGGACTTTAGCACAGCTTCCATCATATTGTTTGTTACTGAGATTGGAATTAAATGCCTGTCATTGTTTAGGCTATTCAGTGTTGTTGTTCCTTTGTAAATGGACACCATCAATGCTTGTTTACGATCTCCAGCTACCAGCCTTCCCCTAATGAATCTGCTGTATAACTCCATCAGAAGTTCATCTAGTGACTTACAAGCCATTTGAAGGATTCTGTGTGGGATACCACTGGGGACCTGCACACTTGTCATCTCCCAGTGTCCATATGCCTTCACATCATTTGTCCACCAACCTCATTTTTCTGTTATGTTCTCCCAGACTAATAACTTGCATTCCTTTCCTTGCTGAAAAGTGATTCTTCTTTTGACTTTTCCCAGTTAGGGGTCACCATAGCAGAACTCCGGTCCGCTAATGATTGGCAGTAGATTTTTTTTACGGGTGCTGAGGTGCTAGCTTGACACCCAACCTTCAACGAAGGCATGCCCATTCTACGCATGTCTTTCAAATTCCACTCAACCATGGGGGGGACATGCAGACTCCTCACAGAAGGTGCACCAGCCGAGAATCGAACGGGAAAACCTCTTGCTGTGAGGCAACAATGCTACTGCTGCACCACTGCGACTTCTGAAAAGTGATAATAAATATTAATTTAAATTCCTTGCTTGTTCCCTGTCATCTTTATTAGTTTTATCTTTTCAAGACATTGCAGCTATTTCACTGCCTACCTTCTTTCTTTCAACCATTAGAAGGATTTTTCCTCCCTTAACACATGCCAAAAGTCATTTTCATCCTGTTCTACTTAACATGCATTGCTGCCATGTTTTTGGTCAGTGCATATCACTCTGCCTTTGTCTTCTCCCTTTTTGGTTTATTGTTTACATTTTTCTTCCCATTTCCTAATGACTCGTACTGATTCCTTCCTTCTCTGTGTTTCTACAGCCCTCTTCATAACTTTTTTGATACTATTTCAAATAGTTGCTTTCAGTATGTTCTGCTCCTGCTGTACACTGACATATTCCTGTTGTATCATAACACCTGCGGTTAGTAACTCCTCTGTCTTCATGTAGTTGGTTCCCAGTTAAGATGACTCCAGTCTATGAGCTCAGACTTGATCCCTTTTCCATTGCTAGCATGGACCACAGCAATGCTGGCTCATGCATTGCCAGTGATACAATAACTTGCAGATCTCTCACTTTGCTACTTTGCAGAGAACTAAATTTGAGGAAACTTCCCTTCATGGCCCCATCTGTTACCTCCAGTTTATTCCCATTTGGGCTAAGCATTGCTATTATCCTGTTTTCTGTGCCCATCTTAGATGACAAAACCCTCCAACTTAGCTTGGGCTTATATGATGTCTCTGCTTATAATCAGAGTCTCCCTTCCTTCTGGACTGTGAGTTCTGACCTGAAACAATTCATCATCCTGAGCATTTGTACTAAGTAGGCTATAGAGTAGATCAGTAATACAACTATCCCTTTTTACTTTTAGTAGCTTTACTGATAAGAAGCTAATAGTGGGCTACCCTGTTACCCTTAATCTCACCCCCCCATATCTCAGGTACCCTGTCCTTTTTCAGTTTTCATTTTATCCTATGTTTTCCTCTTCTTTCTTCCATACTTTTTTATTTACATTTTCATTATGTCAGTATAATACAATCCCAAAAAAATGTATATCAGATAAATTGAAGTATGACATTATAATACAGCAAAAATTTGGCATAAAATTAATTAGAAAGAGATGTAAAATAAAAGAGACCATAATAATAATAATAATAATAATAATAATACTAATAACAACACAGAAGGTAAAAGTATTGAATGTGGTTATGTCATTCAATCTGTTATGTACTCTGACTTAAGATAGATGTGGTGTAACAAGTGAATTCTACAGTTCTCAGTTAGTCAAGAATGTCTAAATACAAATTTCAGAATTTGTGAACACATCATAAAGTCAAAACTAACAACCAGCAAATGGCTATTTTATCTGTACACCAAACTATATGGTGAAGCACCCAGTACCAAAACACATCTTCAAGTAACTGTCACTGAACCCTTAATTTGTTCAGCTGACATTTCCATGTTTTCCCAAAAGTCTTGACTAGTCAAAATTTCTTGGAAAATCACTCTTATTCCAAACATAAATTATGAACCTGTATGACGCCAAAGTATTTTCATGTAGGCATAAGTAGTTTTTGCACTGCCTGAGATAACCATTGGCTACATAGTATTTGAATGATAGCTAACATAGTGCCTCCATAGCTAATCTAAAGAAATATCCTTCTTATTTAAAAATAAAAGAACAGAGAAATGTGCACCACTGGTCAAAGTCTAGTTTTACTTTTGACAAAGGACCAATAAACTAATAAATGTTAAGCTTTATTTTTAAGCAAATTGTGTGTGTGTGTGTGTTCGTTATTCTATCAGGTAAAAGTAAGCAGGAATAAAATGTTCAAAGCTGTAAGTACTGAAGTGTCTGGTCAATACTGTGTAAAGATCTGAATGGGAGGGTAATTGAAGTAATATATGTGGGCAGAGAACTTTCGCATTATGCCCTTATACTGTGATCACTTATAAGAATGAATGTCATAGGAATGAAAGGGGCTTTTGGAATTAAAGTAAACTAAGGACTAGACAACTCAGGAGCCACTGGACTTAGGAAGAAAACAGGACTACAATAACTCAGATGGGTAAAATTAAATCTCCTTACATAGCAGTCTGCTCTGACTGTAGTTTTTTGTTACTAACATAAACACAAAAAACATCTAGCACATCTCAAATTTTATAAGCAATTGATGTCTCATAGTTTTCATTCAAAGAAGCATGTGGCAGTTCACTTTTTGCCCAAAGCTGGAAATTGTTAAAATACCAAGAGGGAAAATAAAAAAAATAAAATAAAATTGCACTACAACGATTAGAAAAAAAATAAAAAAGGGAATGTAAGCATATAAAATGTCAGCAATCTATTCTGCCAGCTGTCTGAAGAAAACCTTGAAAAGCTAAACAGGAGACAGAATCTCTTCAGTTATTCAAGGGTACACCCTCAGTGTTCACTCTTGTAAAATTTCACCCTGTGATCTTTTCCTGATATGTATTTCTATACCCTCTACTACCGTCTATACTATTTTATCTACATACTCTTTTTTTTCCAGGTTTATTACATCCCATGGACTATGATGTTTGCAGATGACATTGTGATCTGTAGTGAGAGTAGGGAACAGGTGGAGGAGACCCTGGAGAGGTGGAGATATGCTCTAGAGAGAAAAGGAATGAAGGTCAGCAGGACTAAGACAGAATATATGCGTGTGAATGAGAGGGAGGATAGACTACATCTCTTAAGTCCTAGACCTGCTCTTATTTTCTCACTTTCCCTTTACTTCAGCTGTCTACACCCACCTGTTTTTTTTCTCACAGACTTCTGTTTTATCTCTGACCTTTCCCACTCCTGACTTGCCTAACTTTCCTTCAGTTACTAGCATTGCTGATAGTTTCTTCTCTAGCTTCTACTTCACTTGTCTCTACCTACTCCATTCGCCCTGCGGGCTCACTCCGCTCCCCTACTCCACCCCCAAATCTCACCCACCCCCAGGGGTCCTACTCTTATACCATCTAACCACACCCCTTCCCTCTTCCACCAATCACAAACCCTTCACCATTGGCCACTTAACTCCAATTCCCTCCTTTAACTTACCACTCCCTATCTCTTCCACCACACCCTCCACCTATTCCTTTCCACACCTAGTATTCCTCCGAGCCTATAACAGCAACCTAACAACTTACCCTTCCAGATGTATAAGCTACCCACCCCAGCCCTCTTACAGAGGTTACTCATACTTACACTTCTACCACCTCTAACTTTAGCTTACCTGCTAACCTCCTATGAACACCCATTATATCCACACCTTCTCTACCTGAATAAGCTATCTACCTCTCCTTCTCTACCTATTTTCACTAATCATGTTAACATAACATCTACACCCAGCTATCTACTAGCAAAACACCATAGGATAGCCTACAATAGATATGACTCTCCCAATCCCAGAAAATCTCTACCTCTATATAGTAAATTCCAAAATCCTAGACCTCAAACACTACTCTTCTCTTTAAAAGATGGAGACATTCACCCAAACCCAGGCCCAACAACTGCTACTACCACTCAACTCCTCAACCCTAACCCCTCTACTATCCATTCCCTTACCAAACCACCTAACTCACTCTTATTAGCTCACCTCAACATACGTAGCATTAATAACAAAGTTGCACAACTCCATGCTCTCTTGGAAGTCTACTCCTTTGACATTCTTTGTTTAACAGAAACTTAGTTAAAACCTGTAACTAAAGACAATGAAGTCATCCCACCCGGTTATAATATTTTGCAACTTGACCGTGCAACCAAAAAGGGTAGTGATGTAGCTATCCTATTTAAATCTGGGTTACAGATTACTACCTACAACTATAAACCACCTCAAGACTCCAATGCTGAAATTCTTATTACCAAGCTTCAACTTAACACATTCAAATCCATCTATATTATCTGTATCTGTATCTGTCTTCCTCCTGGTAATAACATTGTCACCATAGAAAATATCCTTTGTTGGTTATCCCAAAATTTACCCCAAGAAACCATAATCCTAGGTGATTTAAACATTGATTGGAAGTGTTGTAGCAGTAGCCACCCTACCAGCCATATTAGCCTTTTTTGTTTTTTCTCAAACCATTACCTCCCCTCCCCTACCAGGATAAACAAGCCTAATAAGAAAGAAAGTACCTTAGATTGGATTCTCATAAATAATCATCCCCAGAAATATGAAGCTGGAATCCTCCCTGATGATGTAAGTGACCACTCACTAACCTACATCATCAGGTTTAAAGCCAATCTACCTAATCCAACCATATCTAGGACAATTAGAACCAAGAAAAACTTCAACCCCAATCTCTTCCAGAGAGAACTAAGAGCATGTAACTAGTCTCCCTTAAAATACCTCACACTGGAGGAAGCTGTTAATTATTTTAATTCTAACTTCCTAGCCATATTAGACCACATTGCACCTACCTGCTCTATTAGAATGAGAACTAAGTCTACCCCATGGCTTTCAAAAGAAACCAGGCAAAAAATCCATCTCAGAAATAAATGCTGGAATAAATCTCGTTTAACTAAAAACCCAGTAGACCAACAAAACTTCAGACAGCTGAGAAATGAAACTAAAAAAGCTATACTGTCTGACAAAAGAAACTACTACCTACAATTCCAGCAGACTCACCATAATAAACCACAAATGTTCTGGGCGATTATTAATCAATTATTACACCCAGGTCAATCCACCACACCAAACCCACAAGGCACAGACCAGGAGAATCCCAAGCAGACTGCTAATGCTTTTAATACCTTTTTCACTGAGGCCATTCAAACTCTTGCCAGTCAGTTATCAACTCAGAACTTAACTATATCCAACTCTAACCCATCCCCTCCATTTCTCTTCCAACCAGTCCCAACAACATATATTCTTACCCTTATTCAAATACTGAAACCGTGCACTCCTTCAGCAGACCAACTACCCGCTGAATATCTACAAAAGGCAGCCAAATCCATCGCCTATCCCATTTCCATTCTCATCAATAGAACCATCAGTGAAGGACACATCCCTAAAATCTGGAAAGTATCCCATATTATCCCCCTTCACAAGGGTGGGAACTCTGCTGAACTCTCCAATTACTGCCCCATAGCCCTACTTTCTTCCTTAGCAAAGATCATGGAAAATGCATCCACATACAATTGCTAGACCACCTAATCTAAAATAACTTACTTTCAAACTATGAACATGATTTGAGACCTTCCCACAGCACTACTACTGCCTTCCTTTCCTTTACTGACTGTATTAACAAAAAACGTAACCTCAACATGCTTTCCTCTGCACTGTTTATAGATCTGTCTAAGGCATTCAATATGGTAAATCACCAGATACTTATAAATATCCTCAAATCCCAGTCACTAGATGCACTAGATATAAAATGGTTCCAGTCCTACTTAGATAACAGACAACAGGCTGTACTTTGGCATAACATTCTTTCTACCCATCTGCCCATTAACATTGGTATTCCTCAAGGGTCCATATTAGGACCTCTCCTATTTTCTATATTTATCAACGACCTTCACCTAGCAATCCCCCAAGCTACATGCATACAATATGCAGATGATTCCACACTTATATGCTCAGCCACATCTATATCTGAACTTCACTCCCTTACCCAAAATGTGTTTAACACAGTTGAACAATGGTTTACACAGCGCTGTCTCCTTCTGAACCCCCAAAAAACTAAACTCCTCCTTTTTACTCCTACTTGTAAGTCCCCCCAATAGACTTCACAGTAACATCCAATAATGGTACTCTCATATCCCCAGATCTAACTACCAAACAACTAGGTATCACCATAGATAACAACCTTAACTTCGACACCCATATTAACAATACTATAAAATCTGTTAATAGAAAACTAGGTTCTCTCTACAGGATCAAACCCCTCCTCTCTCCTGCAGCTAGAATAACTATTACTCACACCCATCTAATTTCTACTCTCCTCTATGCCTCACCCATATATACTAATCTCTCTAAAAACTACCTTAATAAAATGGAAAACTCCTACAATAACATAGCCAGATTTGCTACAGGTAACCCTTTCAGAACCCACCACTGTTTTAATCTAAAGCAGCTAGGATGGCTTGAATTACAAATTCAACTTAAATTCCACCAAGTGACTATTGCCCATAAAACCCTTTATCAACCTACCAATACCCCTATACTATCTACCCTCATTACCCCCTACAACAATCTAAAGATCTTACGATCATCACATAAACTTCTTGTAAATATTTGTAAATCAAACAACAGGGCTGCGGACTCTCTTTTCTTTAATACTGTTGGAAAATCCTGGAACCTTCTTCCTAACAAACTTTCCTCTCTTCCCTCTATATCACACTTTAAAAGCAAATTGAAACTTTTCCTCGGAACACACTGGCTGTGCCCCTGTACTAAACCTGACTGATCAACTAGCTCTTCTTACTTGGTTCAACCTACCCTCCTCTTCTCAGTAATAAAGTTCCTTTTCTTAATAACAACTTACCTTGTCCTTCTATGCTATTACACCTTCAGAATATCATTAAGGAGACTACTTTTACTAATATATTGTATAATTTCTGCTCCCACTTTTTCTTCATGACTACTTGTATACTAATATATTGTATAATTCTGCTGCCATCTTTTTCTTTATGATGTATTGCAACTACATTTTGTATTGTACTAATTGATCTGTATATTTTGCACTATGATATGAACGAATGACCTCTTTGATTATTCTCTGTACTGCACCTGCAATGCTCATTGTATACATTGTGATTTTGTTTGTTTCCTCAGAGCTTATCTCCCCGGGCCTCTACTGAAAATGGACATATATCCAGTTAGACTAGCCCGGTCAACAAATGTAAATAAATAAAATATAGGAATGGTGAGGATGCAATGAGTAGAAGTGGCGATGGTGGATGAGTTTAAATACTTGGGATCAATAGTTTAGAGTAATGGTGAGTATAGAAGAGAGGTGAAGAAGAGAGTACAGGCAGAATGGAGTGGGTGGAGAAGAGTGTCAGGAGTGATTTGTGACAGACGAGTACCAGTAAGTGTGAAAGGGAAGGTCTACAAGAGGGTAGTGAGACCAGCTATGTTATATGGATTGGAGACAGTGGCACTGACAAAAAGGCAGGAGTTACAGCTGGATGTGACAGAGTTAAAGATGTTAAGTTTTGCACTGGGTGTGATGAGGGTGGACAGAATCAGGAATAAGTATATTAGAGGATCAGCCCAGGTTGGAAGGTTTGGAGACAAAGGCAGAGAGGCAAGATTACGTTGGTTTGGACAGTGCTGAGTATATTGGGAAAAAAATGCTAAGGATGAAGCTACCAGGTAGCAGGAAAAGAGGAAGGCCTAAGATAAGGTTTATGGATGTGGTGAGAGAGGACATGCAGTTGGTTGGTGTGACAGAGCAAGATGCAGAGGACAGGAAGAAATGAAAACAGATGATCTGCTGTGGCGACCCCTAACGGGAAAAGCCGAAAGAAGATGATGATTACATCCTATTCTCTTTTACTGCTAGTGCACATCCCACTTGTCCTAAGCATGCAGTTTTCACTATTGGCTATTACTGCTCTCTGCTCCTTCATCTTTTGGTGTCAGCATTCGTTATTGCTGAACATCATACCTCCTTTTGCTGGTCCACCTTTCATCTTTATCCTGTCTCTCTTTCTCTTGCCTTTGCAACTTCTGCCTTTCTTTTCACCTGGCTCATATTCCCTAAGTATTTCTGTTTTGCCTATCCTCCCTGGTGTTTCTTCTTACTTTTCTTACTGTCATTGTTGCTGCCCCCAACCTGTCTTTTTGATGTCATATGTCTTTCTGTCAGTCTTCGTCTGTACCTAGATCCCCTCCCATTGTTTCTAGTTTACTCTATTTCCACCTCATCTGATTTCTACCTTTCCAGCTTCCACCTTCCCCATTATTATATACATCTCCTTTGGAACAGTCATCTCTTTCTTCCCTGCATGTCAGTCTCATTTTAAAGGCACCTACATCATGATGTGCCATTCTATCCCATATTTCATCACACTACCTTGAGCAGAGAGGAGTTGTAGCCTGCTGTTACTAAAGAATCTCTTGTTGTCCTGAGCTAGTACATGCAAACAAACACCGTGCCTATCTCCTACTACTTATACAATGCCCAGTGCCAGCAGTTCAGTTGGTTCACCATCTACTTCCAAAGTTTGCCAACCATATCAACAGGTAGTAATTCTAAGTGTACCACTGTAATTTCCAATTAACTTCCCAAATAGTTTTCTGTTTTGGTACTCCTTATTGCACATTTCATGGCCTCTTTATCGGGTCATTCATTTCCATATGAAGTATTACAAGTGGGTTCCTCATCCATTTTGACCTGGCTGGCAAGTGCACGCCCACTCATAATGGTTAAGCCTGATGCATTTTCCGGGTCTGTCAAACCTCTCTTCCTCCTACTCGTGGTCCCTCATGTGCACTATTCCCTAGAAAATTATTTTTCCACTACTAGAATCCTCTTCCTTATAGGGTTTGCTTATCTAACTCTTGTCCTGTTTCTACTCTGCCTTCTGCTTACCATTTTCTGACTAATTATTACTGCCTTCCATCTAACTGCATCTCCTGTTTCTGTTTTTTCCATTTGCTCTTTCTGTATTGTTCCATCCTGCCTACTACATATAAGAACACATTCCTCCTTCCTTACCTTTTTACCTCAACTTGCACTACTCCATCTTCCATACCATTTGCTAAACAGCCCTCGCCCTCTCATCTTGATTACCCTTACTCTAATCTTTATAACCTCACTTCACATCTACATACCATTTGTCTGACTGCCCCTCCTCTATCCATGCACTCATGACTACTCTGGCTGAAATCCTACTCTCCTGACCACTTTAGCCTCTGTCACTTCTCTGTCTTATCCTGTCTTCCTCTCTTCTGATGTCTTCTATTAGTTTTTTTCTATAATCTGACATTACTAACATGCTGTCTCCATTTCACAAACTCTTCTTGGAAGCACCCCCCATTGTTAAGTATACCCCATGCTCTCTTCCTTCTCAAGGATTCCTAAATCAAACTTCGGCTTGGTTGAAGGAACCCTACCCTGTCTCACTGTTCTCCTCTCCTCCAGCCTCTACCTGCCCTTTCTTGCTGTTTTATTCTGCTTCAACTCAGGACTATTTTTCTTCCAGCTTGAATCCTGTCCAAATTACATAGGCTATTGCTTTCTTATTAACCTTCTCTTGTCACCTACATCCTCTGTTTCAGTTTCCTGTCAGCCCACAGTCCTGTTCTCTTTTATGCCTGCCTTAACCGTTCTGCCCTACCTCTGCTGATACCTATAATTGTTTGTAATTTCAAGCATACAGGTCTACTATAAACTTTAATATTAATTTTCTGTTTTATCACTGACATGCTAATAAAAGCTGTCTGTTTTATTACATCTAAATTACTTCTAGTCACTTGATGGATTCATGCCAACTCACTGAAAGAAGTTTCAGTGCACAATACCATGGAATGATATGTGAAAAACACTTTTAGTGAACCTCAAAATGTATCCGTTTGCATGGGACAACCTGACATAAGCATGCCATGTGGAGGGGTGGGGGAGCTGTTTTGCTAGTCTGCAAAGCAGGTATGACCTCGTTCTCCCTTGCGTGTTGAAATACTACATGACTGTGGTATTGTTTGTAACCACTTGATGAGGTTCCAGGTGCCAAAAATAGTTCAGAGAGTTAAATGCATTGAACAGGGGAAGCATCACTTTGATATGTATGTGCTAGCATCTGTCCTTAGTGTTCCATGTCCTCCGCACTTTTACATCTCCTGAAACTGCTTCCCAAGCAAAATCTGAAGCATCTGCAATGACTGACTACTTTGGAGAAGGAAGGGAGATGGGGACCTGGACTTAAGGATATCTGTTGTCTCCACCAAAAGATTTCTCTTCTGACAAACCCCAGCACTGGGATTTGAAAAGATAAAGGGTGTTGTTGCTGGGACCAAGGACATTTGTGATAACACTGTTTCTTTTTCATGTGGAGCCTTGCCATGGGTATCATGAGAATCATAGATGCCATGAGACCCAAAATCCAGAGGTATTCCCTTACAATGACTGAAGTATGAGTGGAAAACCTTAGAAATATATCAAGATAAAGATCTATTTTTTCTGTGGAAGAAAAGTTCTTTGAACTGTAGTGTGTACTTGACATCTGAAGAACATAATCCTGTGTGAAGAAGTCAAGGAAGAGTTCTGAATGTTTTCTTGAAACCCCAGCTCATGTAAGGGATCTCTTACCCAAGGAAGAGATTACTGACACTTTGAAAAAGACTGCAAAGATAAGCAGGTCATCTAAATATGGAAAAATGTGGATACCCTGTAGCCTGCAATAAGTTCTAACTGGAGCTAGACCCTTTGTGAACACAGTGCAGTGGGTAGTCCAGTGGGTAAGGCAGAGAACTAATAATGTGATCCAGACGTATAAAACCTTGAGAAGAGTCTGATGTCTGGACAAATAGGATGTGATGACAAACATCTTTTAAATCTAAGGGTTGGAGGGTGTCCTAATGGTTAAGGTGCTTGCCTTACAAGCGCAAGGTACAGGGTTTGAGTCTCACAAGGGATAATTGGCTAGGCTTGCAATGGCAGTAAGCTTAGTACTAATCTCTGAACCTAATCTAGTTTTGCCAGGAAACTTGAAAGAGGAAGACAATATAACTGGTTGTGAAGTGACATCATTTTAAATTTGGGCACTATCAGAAACAAGTTTAGAAAATAAAGATCCAGAACTGGTCTCCAAGCATTTTCTTTCTTTGGCACTAGGAACATCCTTGAATAACCCCCCCCCCCCTCCCCACCTGGGAAGGAGGAACTGGCTGTATCAGTCCTTTGGACAGCATGTGATGAAGAACTAGTGGAAACAACTGAGTCTGATCTGGAGGATGAGGAATGACCCCCTGGAAAGGAGAAGTTTCTTCCCACTACCAAGTATAACCTCCATGAATGATTTTCAGAACTAATTTGTCTGAAACAGTTTGTTGTCAAATAGAGAAATCAAGAATCAGACCTTCTAGAAGAAAAAAGGCGAGGATGGAAGAAGGTCACAAGGTCTTTTGAATAGTCACTCAGACTAGTCGGACTGTCCTTGGTCTGAGGAGGTTCAAGACTTCTTTTTGGAATTCCCCTGCTATTACTTCTTAAATGTGTTTTTACCTTAATTTTGTTGAGACTGTTTATTTTTTTTTCCAAAAATAGATGGGTAGATAGAAAATCCCTTGAAAATTTTTGGAAATGGAAGCCTGAAATATCTTACAGATTCCCTGGATCAGCTTGCTCTTTCCCTCACAGTTTTGAACACCTCTGCAGCAGAAGGGCCAAACACTAAATCTCTATCCAATGTAGAATTTAAAATTTCACTTTTAACATCATCTGGAAGATTCTGAGAATGCAGCCATGCAAACATACTTACCACTGTACCAGTGGACATAGACCTAGAAGAAATATTAACAAAGTCATACACACACTGCAAACAATGAGTAGTAACCTGTAAATTAAAAAAAAAAACTAAGCTATTTAAAAAGAGTTTTTCTCACAAGATGAAACTACAGATAAAACAATCCTCATACTTTAACAATTTGTCAGACAAAACTTTAACATATGAGCCTGACAATTCAAAATTCTGAAAAACAAAGTTGCAGAAGTATACACTTTTCCCCATACCTATTAATAATTTCCCCATCCTTATCAAAAACAGTAGAATTAACAAAGTGCTTAGCACCAGTGAAATTAACTAAAGCTATAGCTGCTGGGTCAGGTTTGGGAATAGTGTAGAAAAATTTAAAAGATGGAGTAATCTTATATATCCTGTCTGCCTTTTTAGGGGCAGCTGGCTGACTATCAGGACAATTGCAGGCAGTAACACACATGTATCTTGCAAACAAAAGACAGAGCAGGACGAATGGGTGTAGGTTCTGGAAATCCTTTTGTAACAACTCATAGTATTTTCTGAGGGACTGAGAAACCTTGGTGTTCTCTCACTGAAAACACTGGCACATTCTAGCAATAGTTACATAGAAAGAGAAACACCCCACAGGGAGAATCAAAAAACAAGCTCTCCTCTGAGTCTGAAACAGAAATCTGAGGGAAAAAAAAACAGTATCCATCCCTACATCTTCCTGTTCAGATTCAGAATCTTGAATCTCTTTAAGAAAAGAGAAATCCCTCTTTATTTTACCAGAAACTACTTTGCAAGAAGGAACAATATCCAAAATTAAACCCTGACACAGACCAAGTAAACTACTTCTATTCAAAGAAAAGTGAGGATGAGTAGGTACTTACTTGGGTTTCTGTTTCTTTTTGACAGGAACAATGAGCCAAATGTGCTACTTATGGCAACAGTAGCGTCCCCAGGAATGGGCACAGCATTCTGATACAACAGGGAAACCTTCCTTGTTCCCTCTCCCTGGACTGACAAGAGTAGCTCTTCCTTGCTCACTGAGGGGACCCCAATAACCACTGAGGATGTGGCTAACTACTGGTCCATAGTGGTTTGGCTATAGGTGCTACAAGAGAGAAATCTGGGGTAAAGAATGAGGGGTCTGAGGTGCAGAAAATGGCCACAGCAAAGTCACCCATCTGTTGCTAAGGCAAATTGCTAGCCTGCTGTGGTAGCAAAACTCCTTGCTTATTTTTTATTTTTCTGCATGGAAGAAGGACTGACAATAAGGGTTGTGTGTTCCATAGTCAAGCCAAAAATGGTGCCTCTTTCCCAGGGAAGACACGTAGCAATTGCTGGTAAACTCTACCAGTCCACATAAGTTACTTTTTGACAGAAAATCACAGTAAAACACAATAAAAGCACTTTAAAATTCTATGCCAGACCATAAAAAGTAAAATAATCACAATTTCTTCACAGAACAAAAATGTTTTCAGTTACTTTACACCACTTTTCAACTGACATTAAAAACAAGCACTCAGTTTAAAAGTCTGTTACAGTCTAGAGACAGTCTGTTAAAAGACAACACTCCTAGATTTACTTTCCTAAAGAAGAAAGTAATAAAACATCATCAAAATTAAGAAAATGGAATGACTTTTCCCCAGAGGAAACTTATCTGCCTAGCAAAGGAAAACAGACAACAGCATTCCAAATTAGTTGTAAGCATGCAGTAGTATTCCCATTAACACAACACACAGGTATTCCAGCAGTTGAACAGCAAGCATAACAAATGCATATTTAGAACACCAATGGAATGAAAAAAAAATTACATGGCTTCCAGAGTTTGTTCAAGAAGCACTGACTTACAGCTACTGTATCTAAATCAAGAAAACAAGTATGTATTATGCCTACAATGAGACATATAAAGGAGGTATAAATTGTATTTTGGGAAGTGGACAGAGAAAATGAAAAACAACAATTACATCAGTATGGCAAGTCCCATGATGGTCACGTCATGGTAAAAGAAAATGAAATATTACAATAAACAACTGGAATGATTCTAACGCATTAGTACAGCACATAATATCAAGGTAGCCTGAAAAAATATTCTTGGAGTAATAGTGTAGAATTTTCCTTTAATAGAGAGACTTTTGCAATATGATTTTATAGTGGCCATTGGTAGAAATGAATCATATAGGGTGGAATCATTAAAAGTAACTTTACATTTGCTATTAAAGTGAATTTAGTATAAGGGGTAAACACCCCACCCACTACATCAGATGCACTCACATAGCAGTCTGCTTTAACAGGTGACTAAAGAACTCCTTTTTTACTTTTTCAGCTCCTATGAAGGAGACCATTGGCTTCCAGGGGTGCCTCACCTTAATTTTGGAGGCTGGGGGTTACTCCTGATCCCTCCAGATCTAATCTAAGACCCTGTTTTTGCCTGATGTGAGGTTGAGGTGTCCTAGTGCTCATCATACTTGTCCCCATAGGGATTTTTTCATTTATATGCTCTTCCCATTTCCCCACTCCATTACCCAGCATGCAATGATATAAGGCTGTTACTGCAGAGACCACTTGTTAGTGTTCGCCCCTGGTATTGTATAAGCATGGGACAGATATGCATTTCATAAAGCAATTATCCTACACAAGCAAACAAGAAATACAAAGTCTACGTTCTGTCCTAACAAAGAAACTTTTTTTAACTCAAAGAAAATTAACTCTAAATATATAAAACAAGACAACATTTAAAAAAATGACATTGATAAAAGAAAAAAAAAATTATATTTATTTAAACAGCTGCCTGTTATAGCTAAAATTGCCACAAAAGTTAAATTTCTGTCTCCCCTAACAATTCACTAAGCAGCTATTAACCTAGACAAATTCTAAGCATAATGTAAGTATTCAAACAGAAACCAAAAATCAAATGCATTCATACAGCAGTATATCCTATCGGTTCTGCATGAATTCCTTGAACAGATTGCATTGCTTATTATACCAGAAACTTACTCTGTCTTGCCCCCCACCATTGTCAAAACCACAAAAATGCTTTCTACTTTAATCTAGAACCATTTATAACTCCAAGAAAACATATTTCAAATGAAACAACAGCAGAACAGAATGATAAAAAACTAAAATGGAAACGGCATTAGCTATTTTTGATTGCTAACTTGCATTACTCCAAACAAAGAAATGCTGTCAAGAAGAAAAAGGATGGCATGTGAAGAAAGGGAGTTGAAATGAAAATGTTACATTCATATGTTAAAGCAGAAATGAAACCCTATGTCTGTCTACACGCACACACACACACACACACACACACACACACACACACACACACACACACACACACACACACACATACACACACACACACGCACACAGACACACACACACACACACACACACACACAGACGCACACACACACACACACACACACACACACACACACACACACACACACACACACACACACACACACACACACACAGACACAGACACACACACACACACACACACACACACACACACACACACACACACACACACACACACACACACACACACACACATTATTAAGCAGGATGTTTGGGGAAAAAAAACATACATATGGCCTAGTGCTGGCAATGAAAATGGCAATTTGACATATGAGTTAGTATGAACCAGAAACAATGTTTTGTGATGGGTTTCTTATCTTAGCATACAGATGTTACCAGCTGAGACAAAATCTGTTAAATGTAAAATTTTAGAAAAGAAAACCACAAGAACGTAGAAAAAGAGAAGGTATGTATTGCTAAGGTATTTAGGCAGAGAAGGATGTCTGTGTGGTACGTCTTTGCATACTACGTGCAAAGATATGAAAGACATATGACTGAAACAGTAATTGGCTGTTCAATGATAACAGAGAAAAAAAAAACAGAACTTCCTACTTAGAAAATATCTGACTACTGAATATAAATGTTCTGAAACTCATTTCAGGCCGGAACATTTTCCTGTGCCCAACAAATTTATATTTTTATGTTTAATTTTTACAGTGTTGCACTTGACATGAAAGTCATTGAAAACTAAATATTATTCTTTAAAATAAAGATCATGATCTGCCATTACTCATAACTGTGTGATTCTTAGTAAGTCACTTAACCAGATAGCTCTCCAGGCTGAGTCTGAAAGACGTCCATGGAAGTCAATGCTCTACCTCAGTTAACAAAAATAAATAAAATAAACAGTAATATGGGAATTTCAAAGCAGTTGATTCTTACAACCACTGTCACATTGCCAGTTAATACCCTTAGTCTGTACCCCCTTTCTCAAGGAAGTCTAGGCCAGTAAGCCCATGGTGAATTTGTAGGTACCCACTCAAACATCCAATTCCCATCTGAAGTATGATAGTATATCACACTGCTTAATCAACAGGGCCAGTCTGTTCTAGAGCTGGGAGAGGCTGCATGATGAATCTGTCTCTCCATCATGTTTTATTTATAACACAAATGAAGGCAAAAGGAAAAATGATGCACACCAAAATATTTATTTAGCACTTTTGTTTATAAAATACAAACTTCCTCAGAATAAAAGCTTAAAAACTAGAACCATAGTGGCCAACTCATTTAAATATACCATACAAATCATATGATAAAACTTGCCTCAATTTGATACCAGCATTTAAAGATACATTACATCTGCAGTTTATAACACATACAATTTCCTATGTATTCATTCCATACTATCACACTACTAAACTACACAAACACATATTCACATATAATGTTAATGAAATAACTAAAATGTCTGCACTATAAAAGTTTTTTGCATATGAAAATAAATGCATGTGTAAATCTAGCTGTCATGCTACCTATAACATATATTATACGTAAAAAATGCAGACTTTATACAGTGTATGCCCCATGAACATAATCATAGCTAAATAGCAAATTTGGATTTCAATCTCAAGATAGGACTGACAGAAACCACACCATTTAGTCCCAGATAATTTGTTGCATTGGTTCGCAGTTGCCATTTGAGTTCCTTAAATTCCAAAAAATCATCTATAGGACCCTCTCTTTCACCTATATCCACATGACCAATGACAATATAGTTGAAATGATGGCCTGCAAATTGAATTATATGTTCAGCTAGGGCATTCCTAGAATCCTTTTTACTAATATCATATTGATGTTGCTATATTCTGGTTTTAAAGTTATTTTTTTGTCTTGCCTATATAAAAACATGGGCATTTTTGACAAATACCCATATAAATAACCAGTTTGCTGTTACAATGAGAGTGGATCATTTTGCCTTTTGCCTTCATCTGTGTTATTTCTATAGTTTGTGGGTGTCATTGAAGTCTTGAAGCATGTTTTATTTATCTGCTGGTGAAAAGTTAGGCCTCTGGTTCTGATATTGGTGGTGCTATTTGACATGTGGAGATACAAGAGATCAAGGATCACTGTGTCCCTTATGGCACAAAAACAAAGCACAGATTTTCCCTCAGCTGCTTAAAAGATTGAATGATGGGCAATGCTTCTAGCCTGTCTCCTAGTAACTTAACATTTTTAAGCCTATGATCTTCTTAGATAACAACCCCTGGGGTATTTCTAGTTGTTTGGTATATCTGATGAGATACAGTTTAAATGAGGCGTTGTATTCAATAATTGGTCTAATTAATGCTGCATATAAGAAATTATGACCACTTTCATTATGGGTGATAATCTTTTGGCAATTAGCTGTGCTAAGTAGAATGATTTCCTGATTGCTGTCATCCCATGATGAACAAAAGGGAGAGAATTGTCAACCTATATACTAAGGCCTCTAAGTACATTCTTATTTTGAAGTTGGGTATTATCTAAGTTGTATACTTGGGGGTGTTGTATATGAAAAGTGACAATATTGTCCTTTTTTCATTTAGTGTGAGTCATTTTTTTAGTATGCCAAGTATTTACCAGTGTAACTTCTTTATGAAGGATTTAGGCATCAGAAGGGGAGTTGATGATAACTCCTTCTTTGCAATCATCTGAAAACCTAGCTAGTCATAGGTCTTGGTTTATGGTCTGGAAATCTGGAAAGTAAATGTCAAGCAGTAGAGGTCCAGCACTGAGCTCTGGGGAACACAACTGGTCACTTTCATGCTTTCTGATGAAGAACTACTCACTTGGGCTCACTTGTCCCTCTTTGGGCAGGACAGTCCAAAAAACATTAAAAAATGGCAAATGTCCTGAGATTTTTATGGAAAAATATTTTGTTAGTTTCCTCTAATAGTTACATAAAATTATTACTTTGTATGAGAAACACTTTGATAAGGCATGAAACAATGGAACTATCTCAAATTCCACAAGAGTGAGGCATCATTTAGTGGGGAAAATGAAGTTCAGCCATTTGCACTAGTTGCATGCCTCATTTGTCCTGTAAAATCTCACATTTACATAAATAATCGCCCACTTTGGGCATCTGAAAAGGTGGCAACCCTACCTGTCACTCACACTGTGTGCATTCTGTCTTTAAGTCAGTTTGCAAACCATCTTACTAGACAGTAATTTATTTTTAAAGCTTCAAGCTTGCTAACTTTGCTAGGCATGGAAGATGGTGTCAAATGCCTTGGCCTAGTCAAGGAATGTTATGTGAACAGCATGGCAGATATCAACAGCCTGCACTACCCTCTCAAAGAATTTAACCAAATTCATTATAGAGGATCAGCCTTTGATAAAACCAAGCTGTTATGTGGGCCTAGTCTAATGAAATGTTTGATATCATAGTTTACCAGGTCAGTCTTTGTAGATGAGACACATCAGACTATGCACCTGTAATTTGCAGGGTCTGTAGTAGAACCACCTTTATGGAGTGGCATTACTATTGCAGTGTGCTAAACATCAGGTACAAAGTCTATGGATAAACTTTGGTTAAACTTAAAGAAAGCACTTCCTGCCTACCTGGGTTTTGTCCTTATCACACATTCAGGCCCGGTTCAAGGAATGGCTCTGACAAAGCTTGCCTAGTACTATTTATTAAACAAGCAGGTATATTTTCAGGACCCATGGAAGAAGTATTTTTGGTCTAAGAAAGCACCTTCATCTTATATGTTTTTTAGTGACAATGGGGGTTTAAAAGATTCAGGGATATGTGGACTTTAGATAGAAGTCTCTTGGGTAAAATTTGCACTGAATTTGTTTGCTAGTTTATTGTCAATATATGTTAGCTCAGCATGGATGATGCCATTTTGAATAAGTTAAGAATAATGCTAGATATTCCTTAAAAAAAGATTTGTGTTGATGTGCTGCTTTAGTGCACTTAATATGTTTTTTAAGTTTTTAGTAATGTACATTGATATGAATGATTTTGGATCTGCTATTATAATTTAAGAAATGTTGTTTTTCTTTTGCTGTAAAGTTTATGTAAGCTGGTGGACCGGACCACCCAGGTACTTTGTTTTTTAATTTCTCTTTATATTTTGATTTTGTTGGGACTGCCAGTTGTCTACATTTATTAAAGAGGCATAGAATTCCTTCTTGAACCTACGTGATGTAGCAACACTGGGGCTGATTCTGTCATTAAGTGAATTTTGAAACTTCATCATAGAATTTGATATGGTTAATTTGTTTGAAATCCCTGAGATATTAAATGCTGACTCTTTAAAGATTCTGAAAGTGAAAGTTTCTACTTTATATTCTAACTTAACCATGGAAAGACACAGCAGGGAAATAGTACATGAAGCGGGTATATTTTTAAGTTCCAAGTCAAGGATATTATGTCCTCTAGTAGGTTTGTTAACAATCTGGTTCAGGGATTTTTTATTATATCTTAGAACTTTTGGGCATATCCCACACTAGAGGTATAGTATACCTGGTCCAGTTTATTGAGGTGTAGGTAATAGCTCATAAAATAATGGATTTCGCGTTAATAGGGAGTTCATCGAGTATGTTTAAGAACCTCATGTGATTTTCTGTAACAGGCTATAAGTTGATAGCAGGTTCTGTTTAGTGTGGTTAGGAATTCTGTGAGCTCAGTTTGTGGGTATCTGGGGAACTGTCTAAGAAGCGACATGGTTCTTAACAAATATGGGGAAGCCATTACAATTACTGTCGGGCCTGAAGATGTGATACAGAAAAACTCAGGTAGGTAAGAAGTGCTTTCTTTACACTTAAACTGGGTTTTGGTTATTAGGCAAATATAGGTGTGTTCCAAATGCAGAAGAGCCCCACTGTCAGTCAGTTTGTTGTTGAGACTTCTGACATTGAGCAGAGCTACCTTACTGTGATTCAGTTTAGGATTTGATATGCTTCCTACTTTGGGATGTCCATTAGCTGGACTCTGTCAAAAACAGGTACTACTGGGGCAGCAAAGGCTTTGGCCAGTATGTGTAAGCCTTACAGTGTGAGGTGCGGGCTATTCTTTGTGAAGATAGTAGAACTGACAAGCGTTTCATCTCATGTTAACACATGCTGGGTCTTCCTGGAATCACAACATCTATTTATCCAACTGTTGAAGTCAGTTTTGTATTTTTTTTGTACTTTGGCATCATTCTTGGAAAAGGACAAATTATACTTGGGACCAGTGTCTTGCCTACATTTGTAACATGAGTGGAGAACTCTAACATGAATCTCTGCATTTCCCGCAGGGCTGTGCATCCTAAGTCATTCACTCTTAAATGGTCCTCTGCCATTTCATAGTCATATTAGTCAGCTGAAAAGGTCTTGAGACCTTGAGATGTCAGGGATTTTGGCACCCTAAAGACACCTCACGGTCTTTGTACAGCCTAGTGAGTGGAGAATCAGTGTGAGTAGCTATAGTCACTAATCAGTTGAGCATTTTTATTAGTAAAGTAGAGTGGTGTAGTGGATTTGTGGTAACCTGACTTTAACTTACTCTTTGTTGAAAGTGCCTGACGGAGATGAAGTGTTAGATTTACGGTGAAATGTAGACAGAAAAGTTGAAAAGTAAGGTGTACAAAATGGTGGTGTGACCAGTACTACTGTATGGCACAGAAACCTGGGCAGTGAGGGTAGAGTATTTGAGGAAGCTAGAGGTGATGGAGATGAAGGACCTGAGATGGGTGGCAGGATGTACACAGTGTGACAGATGAAGAAATGAAGACATCAGAGCAGGAGTACAAGAAGTTGCAATTGCAGAGAAGGTCAAAGAAAACAGATTATGGTGGCCTGGGCACATGTGCAGTAAAGCTGAAGACAATCTGGTGAAGAAGATTTGGGATGGACGGAAGATGTCAAGAGGAACATTGGGATCCAGCAAAGAGATGGATGGATTGTTTTGGAGAGGACCTGCAACAGTCAGGTATGATTGCCAAAGAAAGTAGAAAAGTGACATTGAATCGAGAGATGATGATAGCTGAAGTGACACCATGGAGAAAAATGAGAAAAAGGGGGATGATGATGATTAAGTCAAATAAATAAATGCCAAAAGTAGGAGGTTTTGGCAAGCATTGTTTTACCGCATCAACATAAGACATTTTAATGTGACTGTTTACAATGCAGGAGAATTGTGAGCTGCTCACAGTTCATGGCTTTTTTGTGAAAGTGAAGCCTTTATCTTGTTTAATTATTTGCATTTCTCACAAACAGAAATATTAGTGTTGTGTAAGAGATAGTTTACTATGAGCACAAGGCACTTATTACACTGTCTGATGATACCAAGTGCTAGGATACTTGTAATAGTAGGGAAACAAGTTGGCTGATATTCCAATTTAGTCCAGTGATTTGGGAAATTTAGTTTGAAATATACCAAATATAAATAGTAATTTATATGTAATAAAATTACATATACTTAATATGTAGCTAAATGAGATAGTTTATGGGACTAATTTACAGAGGGATGTAATTATGCAGATTTTCTTAATACTTACATGTACCTAAATGAGTTGGCTTAAAGAGGAATGCCACACTAGCTGTTAGTAAGTGATGAGACATAAAGAAGAAAGAAAGGAAGGATATGGTGGGGTACACTTACTACACATAATAAAATATATGTAGTTAAATGATAAGAAATAATAAGATTAACTTGTAGTGATCATTGTACCTTGTGCTGCTCCATGCAAACTGTGGGTGTTTGAAGTTCACATTGACAACTGTGTACTATCAGCAATTTAAAGCAGCTTTGGGATAGCAACTGTGAGCTGTGAGCAGCATAAAGCAGCTATGAGCTGCTTGGAGACGACATCAGTAATCCACACTCATCCTGTGGCTCATCACACATATACAGACACTTGTGGGATCATGTAAATATCACTACTAACACTGACTAAATGGGTCTGAGAGAGGGAGGAGATGTAGGTTAAAATACCTGCATCTGCATAGTGCACATTGCCATGGCATGACAATAAGTGTAGCACCCTGCACCCCGCACCCTAAAATGTCTGTATAAACACAGAGAGAAATAGCAAGAAATATCTCCCTATCACAGGCATCATAGACAATTCAAGGCTGTTAGATCAGAGGCCATGTGTGCATACCTCTCAACATCTTAGAGCAAGAAATCTGGACAAAGCCATAAATAATGGGGGACAAAGGACCAAAAATAGGGACACTTTTTAAATATTGCTCTTAAAGACTTAGAAAGGTGATAGAATAAGAGGTTTTGCATTAGCAGGAATTTTCTGAAGGGTATGAAGTCTGAATTTCAAATGTTTGTCATGATTTTCTGAATTCAAACCTTAATGATTTACCAATGATCTGCCAGAAAACCACAATTTTATGAGAAATAGACCACAAATATAAAGCAAAATCTGGACATTCTGTGAAAATCTGTATAGTTGAGAGGTACGTGTGTCTTGCTAATAACCGTCCTATGGCTCCAAGGGCAAGGCCTGTAAGTGTTGGAGTGTATTTTAGGGTAGCTATGCAATTGTTGAAGTTATATTTAAAGACAGTCATCGAATTCTACTGCTTGACATGCAAAAGAGTCTATACCAAATCAAGAGGCGGCACAAGATGATGGACCTATCACTGCATTTAGTTTTATTTATTCTATAATGTAGGTTCAGCTCTCTTGTTCTAATGTTGGCTGTGCCATCTGGCACATCAAGAAAAATGAGGTGTCAGATAATGGGATCCCTGCAGGCACAGAAATCAAGCCATCAATTTCCCCTCAAGCATCTATATGACACTGAATACAGGCAAAGTGACTCCAGCCTTTGATGACAGATAAGATTTTTAAGGCTCAAGATACTTTATTGGGAACCTCTGCAGTCTTTCACACTTTTTTTATATGTTTAGTGAGTTACATGCCAAATGGTGCATGGTATTCCATAGTAGATCTAACCAAGGCAGAGTACCAGGGATCAATAATTTCTTTGGCTTTGGAAGAGATGCCTTTACTGATTAATTTTAATATTAGAAGGACTCCCTAACTATTGTCATTACATGGTAATCAAAACAGAGGAAGTCATCTATTCAGATGCCCAAGGTCACTGAAGACAGACTCATCGGACTGCATGAATTTTTACTTTGGAAGTGGATTTTGACAATTTTATGCTTAAATTCATAGAGTTAGAAAATAAACTGTACAGATATAAGAGACTGCAGTGACAAAGATTGCATTTAGAAGCATGTATACATCGCAGGTTGTCCTGAGAGATTTACTTGTGGTGAACATGCCTACTTATGGAAACTTATAAACAGTGGCAAGCTTTGAATCTTGAGTTGAGTTTCAACTGTATGAAACTACTCATTGAATTTTTTCAACCTCTTGAGATGTCGTTGTTGAAAGAGATTATGGCTGAGAAAGATGGACTTAATTATCTGCAGCCTGCATACAAAATGGTGGTACTTTGCTGATTTTAAAGAAGACTGTATGATCTCCTGGTCAAGAGATGAATCATCTGCTTGCTCAGGTTACCCGCCAAGAATATGCTTAATACTGTGAATGCTGCCTCTAATGAGCTGCCAGTTGAGGAAATGCTGTGTTATTAATAAGCCCTGCCTCTGCTATTTCAAAAAATTGAGACTTAATTTAACTAAAGACTGAACTGGACCTTTAAATGTTTCTGCTCTAGACAGACAGAATACATCTGTTGACAATGTTATACAACTTTCTGGGTCTACCTGTGGTATTAAGATGTCGTCTTTTTTGATTTACAACTTCCAGAACTGACAAAAGTGAAGAGGTCATAAAGGAATCAGTCCAGCAGTGGGAATTCCATGGGGCAAAAGAAAACCCAGGTGCGAACACAGTTGGACTTGTGGCCTCCGGTCGGAAGCAAGATTCTGTGGACCTGATTTTCGATATTTTTTCTGTTGCCCTCACAGAAGAACAAGTAAGAATGCTTAACAAAGGACTATCTTTTATACCTGCCAAAATTTCAGTATTGGGTGATGTTTTTCTAACTAAGATTTTTTTGTGAGAAACATTTCTTTAAAAACTATTTTTGGTAATGCACATTCCCAGAATATTTCCTTTAGGAAACCTAGTATATTTGTTCCAGCTAATGAAACTCTGGCTGAAGCATTCCTTAGAGTATATGAGCAGGATATTAGAGAGGCGTTAAGTTGCAAACATAAGAAAGTTTTCTATAATTTGACTTATTATGAACTTCATGCTCTATATGAATTAATGTCACTTGAACATTTTCAGATTCAACCAGCTGATAAAGGGGGTGGGGGTTGTGCTTATGGACACTGGTAAGTACTTAGTAAGGATGACTAATATGCTGAGTGATGTTTCTACCTATCAGATGCTAAGTGATGTAAATGTTGATGCACTTGAACTGCTTATGGAAGGCACCATTGGGAGAGACATATATGAATATTTTTTTAGTTGAATATCCCACTATACCAATTATTTTTGGCCTTCTGAAAGTGCATAAATGTTTAAGGGACCCACCCATGAGACCTATTGTTTTAGGTCGGCCACCGAACTGCTTTCTATTTTGTTGAAAAAAAGCTACATCCTGTAGTTGACAAGATGGACAATGTACTGAGAGATACAAAGCATTTTCTTTCATTGCTGTACGATTGGTCATCTGGTTTTAATCTGACTAATTTTATGCTGGTTACCATGGATGTTACATCACTGCTGACAGTGATTCTGAATGGTATAGATATTGACTTTTTTAGGCTCTTTTTGTCTGAACCCTCAGGGTATATTACTTATATAGCCAAACTGGAAGCCAAGCTCTCTCCTGCCAACAGTGGATTAGACGGTCAAGAGGAGAAGGTTAACACCTGCACCACACCACACTCAACACATAGTCCTTCAAAACCCACACATAGAAACACAAAGTACACACCCACATCCACGGAGGCTCTCAATAAAAATCTACCCAAGCAACAGAGACCTCCCAAGCTGAAACGCAGGCAACCACCACCCCCCAACACTACCCAAATAACACATAGCCCACAAAATCAGTGTGCCACTCAACCTCAGCCCATAAGGCAAAACAACATACCCAACACACTAGTCATAGGTGGCTTTATAGTCAGGCACACTGATGTCCCACTCACCAGGCTAAACAAGGAGAAAGTTACTGTCAGCTGCCTATCGGGTGCCAGGATCCGCCACATAATGCACGCACTCAGGTCACTCCACAACAAGTACAAATACAACTCTGTCATTGTACATGCTGATGTGAATGACCTGAGATGTACCTCCATGGACTACATGAAAGAGACATGGAGGAGCTCTCAGATCTTGTAGCCCAGGCAGGTATGACCTAGCCCTGAGTAGCATCCTGCCATCGCCCAGAATGATACCACAGTACAAGGACAAAATGATTGACTTCAGCAATTGGCTAAGCTTCTGGTATTATTCTATGGGGATCCAGTATCTGTCTGCTTGGGATGGCATGGTTGACAGACCACGATGCTCTGCTAGAGATAGCCTGCACATATCGCCCCTGGGATTCTGGATACTGGCTAAAGCTCTTGCCACCCCTATACTGCCTTTTTTAGGAAAGGTTCAAATGCTAAATTCACCACTGTAACAGGTACAAGCAAGCAAACTCTGAGGCTAATGCTACTCAAGGCTAGAAGTCTAAACCTCAAAATGCACTCACTCGAGGCACTCCTTAAAATGGAGAACATCGACATCTGTGCAGTGACAGAGACCTGGTTCAAGGATCCAGAGAACACCCCTGCATTACCAGGCTATAATTCATACCACACCTTTCGGCCACCTAACCTGGACCGAAACACTAAAGGCGGAGGCATGTCTATATTCTTTAAGGATCTCCACATGTCCAGGCTAGTTGCTCAACATAATGCATCTGAAATTATCCAAGTGCAGCTAACACCGGGCAAGACTGCAATCCAGGTTGTAGCTTGTTATAGAGCCCCCATCATGCCCCAGGATTCCCACTCTTCATTTCTTAAGATACTGGAAAATATTAAGGTACAACCCAATGCCTTAATTATGGGCGATTTCAACTACCCCACCATCAACTGGGAAAACTACTCATGTACCAACTCATTCACTCAACATTTTCTGGAATTCATAAATTCCAACGCCTTGGATCAGCTTGTCCACACCCCCACAAGGGGCGGCAATATCCTGGACCTGGTCATTACCAATATGGGTAACCGGTGTTCCACGCCAGAGGTCAACTCCTCACTGGTCAGATCCGACCACAGGCTAATCACCCTAGAGATCCATATCACACCCCCCACCCCCCATTAAGGAAACCACCATTGAAAACTACTCCAAGGTCAACTTCATGCTTCTTAAGACAGAAGTGGCAAACTTCACGACATCCATGCAGACGGAAAAATAGAGGTATGACTGCTGAATCTTACACAAATGTACTGTATAAGCACATACATGAGTGCATGAATTGTGCCATCCCCAACAGAACCAAGATGCTATCCTCCAAAAAAAGGAAACCAATCTGGTGGTCCCCTGCCATAAACAAACTCTACAACAAAGGAAGAAGCTGTTGCAAAAAAGAGTAAAATCCCAAGATTGGAGGAACTCCCTGGTCAGTCTCAGCAAGAAGCTGAGATCCCTCATAAAAATCCTCCAAAGCCAGTTATGAAAATAAAATTGCCACTGATTCCAAAGACAACCACAAAGCATTCTACAGCTATGTAAAGAATCTCAATGCAACACTCAGATCTGGCACTAAACATACAAAACAAACAATATTGCTAACATCCTGGGGATAGGTTCAGTGCTAACTTTACCCGCCTCTCATCCTCCAAAAGGCCCATCTTAATATGGGAAGAATGCAAAGCCCCTGTAATTACGGATGAACATGTAAAGACCACACTCTCCAAAGCCAAGAACACAGCATCCATGGGACCAGACAACATCCCAGGCTGCGTACTGCACGAACTACAGAACAAACTGGCACCCTACATAAGTACCATGTTCAATCATAGCCTCACCTCAGGCTATGTGCCTACTGAATGGCACACAGTGACGGTTATCCCATTCGACAAAGGGGGTGCCACCAAGGACCCTGGAAACTACCACCCCATTAGCCTGACGAGACTGGTCTGCAAGGCTATGGAACATATCATTTTGGAGCTTATAAACAAAGACATAGGTAACCTCCAAACCCTGGACCCCACTCAGGTTGGGTTTGTAAAAGGTAGATCATGTCTACTAAACCTGATTGACTTCTTTGAAGCAGTCACTAGAGTTGTAGACGAGGGCAAGATAGTGCACACAGCCTATCTTGACCTTGCCAAGGCTTTCAATACCATCCCTCACTCTGGAATTATAGATAAACTCACTAAACTGGGCATAAATCCCTATGTCACAAGATGGGTGGCCAACTGGCTCACTGACAGAACCCACACAGTAAAAGTAGCCGACTCCATGTCCGACTTCAGACCAGTGACGAGTGGAGTACCACAGGGTTCAGTCTTGGATCCTCTCCTGTTTGGCATCTTCTTCTTTGAAGTGCAGGCCAACACAGAAGGTCTTTGGCTAACAAAGTTTGCAGATGACTGCAAACTGGTAGCCATAATAGAATCACCTAATGATGTAGACATTTTACAAAAGGGCCTCACAGAGACAGATGCTTGGTGTAAAAGTTATGGCTTCAAGTTTAATGCCAAGAAGTGTATTGTCATCCCCTTTGGGAAAAACTCGGTACCCATGAACTACTACATAGGCGGTAGCTCACTAAACACTAAAAGTGTGATAAGAGACCTCGGGACACAGGTGGACAGTAATCTCACCTTTGATAACCACATCACCACAGTAGTCAAGAAAACCTTCTATGTAGCGCACCTCATCACAAAAGGGTTCTCCTCTAGAAAAAAGGAAGTCATTGTTCCTCTCTACTCATCCCATATCAGACCCATTATAGAGTACAATGCCCCATTTGGCATGTATCTCACAAGACACCTACAACAATTGGAAAGGCCACAGAAATTCCTCACTAGGAGGATTACCAGCCGCAAACAGATGCCATATGCAGACCGTCTCAAAAAACTCCAGCTTTACTCTGTCACATATCGCCTACTCAGAGGCGATCTCTCCCTAATATACAAAGCTATTTCAAACCTAAAGCTGTTGGACATGCTACACTTAAAGAAATCTCAATCTCTCCGAACTACATGCTCCAGGGACCTAAACCTTGTCACTGCAATAAACAGAACATGCTGGAGGGATAGATTCCTGTCCCAGAGACTTCCCATACTCTGGAACAAACTACCCACTCATGTCAAGCAAAGCTCCTCATTGGCCATCTTTAAGAAAAATCTTGATGACTGGATGGGAAATAGAAAATTCACCCCGGGGATCACTTCTGCGACACTGCTTGACAGGGGCACAGGAAAATAATTTTCTTGGATGGCAAAAGCCAGGTAACCTTTTTGGCTAGGCTTATATAGGCCCGAGGGCCGATAGCCTAGTACCTACCTATAAACCTATGATGTGTATGTAACTGGGAAAATGTTAATATTGTTTGCTGTTAATATATGTTTGCTTATGTGTTTAGTGATAATTTAATAAAGGTGTTTAAAAAATTTAGCTGAAGGAAGGAGGGACATTGAATCTCACATTTAGGTGTGTACACTGTACAAGTTGCACACACATACGCATGCACACACACACGCACATTGTTCTGGTTTATATTTTCTATTATTTAATGAAGAAGGCTGAAGTGCAGCCGCATTTAATTTTATTTTTATAAAATAAAATTGTATTTTAGTTTTGTACAAGTTCAAATATTAATATAAATAAAACATTATTGTTCTTCCGCTCATGATTATATTTTGGTTGTCTGTCCTACAGTTTGCGTTTAACATTTGGTATCCCACAATTCCACTGGAGTGGGTGGGGTTACATAATTATGTATGCAAATGTTATGTTAATCAGTGTATAGCTTTGTACCTATTTTTCATGGGACCTTTGTCCAGGTATTTTATGTTTCCAGGTTGAGAAGTATGATGATATTTCTAAGAAAGATATCAGAAATGCCCTTGCTAGACATGTAGCCACTGATCCTTTTCATAAGTTTATGTTCCTAGTATTAGAGCTGATTAAATCTAACATTAGGAAAGGTGACATTAAAACAAGACTGAGTGTGCAGAAACAAAATGGATTTTAAAACAGCATGCTGACTGTGGGAAAGGCTTAAATGGTTCTGTACCTTTAAGACCTCTGCTGAAATCTAGAGCTGTACCCCGTCCTGATTTGTAAGTGAATATTTAAGGAATGTTTAATTGTTGTGTATTAAATCTGAGAAAGCCCCTGTGATAGGCATGAAAATGCTCATCTTCTTTGTGCCTTTTATTGTTTAACTGTTTTAAACTTTTGTTTTAATAAACAGAATTTTAAGTGGAAATCTCTGCTGTGTTGGCTGGATACACTTGTTTTGTACAATCTGATTTTTCTGGTTCATCCAGTCTTTTCCACATATCCTATTTATTCTTATCTAGTTATGAAGCTAAATTAGCATCCATACCTAAGGATAATCCCAAGGCATTATTTAGCTATGTCCAAAATCTAAAAAGGAATGCCCAACTATGTGCTGAACTTATATCTGACAGCACCTCTCATACTGAACCTGAGGAAATTGCCAACCTACTAGCTGACAGATTTGGCACAGACTTCATCCCCCCTGTTCCTACCAGCCATACCCCAAAAAACTACCTGACAGCAATCCTCTACCTTGTCTCTCCAAAGAGCAGGTCATATCTGTGCTCTCCAAGGCCAAAACACAGCCTCTATGGGACAGATAACATCCCAGGGTGCTTACTAAACAATCTAAAACAAGGCCTAGTGGAACCGCTTCGCACTCTGTTTAACCTCAGCATGAGCACTGGCTTTGGTCCAGCAGAGTGGAGAACAGCAACAGTAATTCCCTTGCACAAAGGGGTTCGATCAACTGACCCTGGGAACTATAGACCCATAAGCCTAACCAGTCTTATCTGCAAGCCCATGAAAAGAATCATCATGGACCTTATCAACAAGGACATAGATGACCTTCAAACATTTGATCCAACCCGGTTTGGCTTCATTAAGGGCAGATCATGTTTATTGAACCTGGTGGACTTCTTCGAGAATGTCACCAATGCCCTGGATGAAGGCAAATCAATACATACGGCCTATCCTGACTTAGCCAAGGCTTTTGACACAATCTTCCACTCAGGTATCATTAAGAAACTTTCCCAGCTGGGGATTAACCCATATGTCACTAGATGGGTAGCCAACTGGCATACTGAAAGAATGCATACTGTCAAAGCTGAGGATTTCACCTCTACCAGTAGACCAGTTACCAGTGGCATACCACAAGGATCTGTGCTGGGCCCTCTACTGTTTAAAATCTATTTCTTGGACATCCAGGAGAAAGTAGATGGCTGGTGGCACAAGGTTCGCTAATGATTGCAAACTGAGTGCAATCATTGAATGTCCAAATGATGTTAACATATTATAAAAGAGGCTAACACAGACAAATGATTGATGCCAAAGACACGGACTAAAAATAAATGCAAAAAGTGCATTATTATCATCTTTGGCAAAGAGGAAGTCCCTGCAAATTGCAATCTTGACAGCACCCCCCTAAGCTCAAACCCAGTGTTGTGAGATTTGGGAACATTGGTTGATAATCTAAACTTTGATCACCATGTGTCCACAATGGTGAGGAAAGCCTTCTATGTTGTGCATCTCATAAGTAAGGCATCACATCCAAGACTAAGGATGTTATAACTCCTCTGTACTCCACCCTCATCAGACCACTAATAGAGTACAACAGTCCCTTTTGCATGTACCTCACCAGACACCTGCAGCAGCTGGATAGACCACAGAAGTTTCTTACCAAGAAAATTCATGGCCTCCAAAACATAACCTACATAGAAAGACTAAAAGCCCTGTCACTGTACTTTGTATCCTACAGGTTGTTGAGAGGCAACTTGTGCTGGCCTACTTAGCAGTCTCTGACCCTGCCCTAGTGGAAGTACTGCACATTTGCAAATCAGAAGGGACAACAGCCACTCGCTGCAGGGATCTCAACCTAGCCTGTAACATTACCAGAACATGCCCAAGAGACAGATATATCTCCTAGAGACTGCAGCTCCTCTGGAATAAATTCCCAAGTCACATGAAGCAGAGCTCCTCAATAAACCTATTCAGGTACAAGCTAGACAATTTGATAGCAGACCATAAATTCATCCATGGGGGGGCACTTATGTCTCTCATGGACAGTCGAAGTTGGTACTGATCATAGATTCACTCTGCGAATAACAGCCATCTAACCAAAGTCAGTTAGGGAACACAGATATAACATAGCTGGGCTTGTAAAGGCCCTAGGGCCATTAGCCTAGTAACCATCTATGAATCTACAAACATTGCAATATCTTGGAGTATTCCCCAGGGTACAGCAACCTCAGCTTTAGCACTGTGAGGTCAAATCCCTCCACATTAGTACTACATAGGCATAAAATCCCTCTGTATCAGTGCTATAAATGTATTACTACAAGTTTTGCCATTTGCTTCACTTCTTGTGATGTTAGAGCTGCATGACTTGATTGCAGGTTTCACATTTCTGGCCAGGACTAGGATCAGATTTTTCATGTGCATTGTGAAACTTTGCAGTCAAAATGGGGTGGGCAGGTAATCATATAAGTTTGCCGGCATACCTTGTTCCCTAATTTTGGAATGTATCTCCTTTCCATACTTTCAGTCCCTCATCAGCTCTTTTATTAATAGAATTGAACTAAAAAGCTAATTACTGACTTATTAATGCCAATTAAAGTGTGGCAAAATAAATGGTAGAATAACATCAACAAAAACAGAAATGTTACTATGACAACAAGCGCCTCCAGGAAGTTTTCACAACTGCAGATAGTATACAAAGGAAGAACACATCAATCACTGCAGGATGACTATACTAAATTAGTAGTTTTTGGTCAAGATCTTATGGGATTCAAGGAGAAGATGGTCAGTTATACAGGAGAAACTTCGAAGATACTAATGGCAGAAGGCTGTATACTGAAAGGCATAGTAATGTGCCAAGACTGTTGCACTGGGGGTTGTGCAAACATTGTAAAACTGAAGCAGCTGAGAAACACTGGAAACATGAGCCATAAAACATTACAGAAAATTATGAAGTTTATATCATATGAGAACATTCATTACAAACAGTTAAAAAAATCAATGTGAAAAAACTAGATATCGTAGCCCATGAAGAGAAGACAAAAGTAGCATTGATCATTGGAATTACTACACCCAGTGACTACAGTGCCTTATGTACAGAGAGACATAAAGTCATAAATTACCAGGAGTTGCAGGCAAAAATGAGGGTAATGTGGAAGAAGGATACCCAGACAGTTTCAATAGTAATAGGAGCAGTGGGTATTATAAAAAAGAATTTACAATTGTGGGTGGCGATCGAAAGACATGCGTAAATGGTCATGCCTTAGTTGAAGGTTGGACGTCAAGCTGGCACCTTGGCATTTGTGAAAATCTACTGCCAATCATTAGCGGACCGGAGTTCCGCTGTGGTGACCCCTAACCGGGAAAAGCCGAAAGACAAACAAACAAACTTAGATATGTTACCAATACATGTAACTCCATATGAATTAAAGAAGCAGCCATTACTGGGCACATTGTGGGTGCTGAGAAGAGCACTTCTGGCTAATATAAAAGATTAAAACAATACTAATTTCATGAACTTTGATTATACCCTGACTTAGGAATGGGGTCCATTCTCGTCATGGTATTAGGAAACCCTAAAGACTTGGAGAAATTAAACTGGAAGAGACTAAAGACATGTCTTTAAGACAAGAATGTCTAGTCATGAGATTCTGGTTCAGGCTGAGAAAGGTTATATCCTAGATAACCAAAAGCCATGTGAAAATGTAGTCTTACATGATAAATATACATTTGTTGTGTTTTCTCAACTATTCAGTCAACAAAGCTACCCTATAAAGAAGACAAAATGTTCACAGAGAACAGTCCTAGTAAATATTCTAGATTTAGTACAGCAGTAAAAAAAACAACCAGATATATGGGGAGTTGATCATGTGCAAAAAAATGGGACAAATGGGTTGTGGATGAATGGATGGACAGGTGGATGGATGGATGGATGGATGGACAGGTGGATGGATGGATGGATGGATGGATGGATGGATGGATGGATGGATGGATGGATGGACGGATTGGCGGATGGATGGATGGATGGATAATAATGCTGAAAACTGAAAAGTTGCATTCAATGATCTGTCTTTTGAATGTGAATAAAAAAACAATTTAATCTAAATGGCGCATGACATTCTTTGTGTAAAGTAAAAGATGATTCAAGAATTATTAGTGTACACTAATGCACAATATCTCATAAAATATTTATAAAATGGCCAGAAAGAATGGATGCAGTACTTTGTGGATAACTATCCTTAAATATTACAGACCTCACAGATAGAAAATGCATGCCAGATTAGGATACACCTCCTTCTAGAAGGTAGCCCTTGAACAGGAGCCAAGTTAACTCATTACATCAGAGTGACGCCTTCAGGTGCATCTGCAGTTAACTCCTACGGATGCCTCTAGGCAAAAAGTATTTCTTGTTTATATTTGCATCAATAATTACAAAACCATGTTATGTACAAGGTTTTAAAAGATTTAATCTTAAAGCTTACACAATGGCAAACTCAACTGCATTAATATTTGACCTCTGTCTAGTTCAGGTAAATATTAATTGTTGTTTTTATTATATTAATTTGTATAAATATAATTTTCACATTTTCTCTAAATATCTCAACAACCAAGAAGCACAGACAGAACTCCTTAGTCTCATAGGAAAGCTGTCAGGTAGATGAATATAATGCTGTTGACAGTATGTGTGTATCTTGAATGGTTGCTGAGATATTGTACGTTGTTTACAAAATATTACAAACGTAATAGTTACTGTGCTTATTGTGACTTATAAAATTTGGTTCAAGACCTAGAACCTAAAGAATACTACCACTATAAAAATAGTTTGTGCTGAAGAGTTTGCCATTTAGACTTATTTCATAATCTCTATGCTTCCAGAGATATGAATATTTGTTTGAAAAGTGAGGACATAATTTGATTCTGTCAAAAGGCTTAGGCTCCGCCCATTGGAAGTTACAGTGCAAACTTCCTGAGCTCCACTGTTACATAACATTATGTTACATCTGATTTATGACTGAAGGAGGAAATAAGGCCATTTATTTTCCTTTTTTAATTGCGTAAATATTGTATCACACCTCCATCCCTACTTCCCTCTTACCCACCCCGACATTCTATTTCATTTTGAAAGCCTCTCTGGATATCCTTACCACCAGCTCTTCTGGTAGTCCATTCCACAAGTCTACAACCTTATTTTTAAGAAAGTGCTTTCAGAGAACCAGGAAGCATTTAGTCCCTGAAAGCTGCTGCTGCTGACTATGCCTTCTCCTTCTCCACCCCCCCGCCTTCCTTATTATATTGAATCCATCACATCTCCCTGACATGAGCTTCTGCATCAATATCATGTCTTCGCTTGTCTCTTCTTGTCTCTGGTAGGAAGAACTATTTCCTAAACCCATGGATGTTTTTTTTTTTCCTTTTCTATTTTTCATGAGAAGTGATATCTACTGAGTGCAATGTCATTTAAATGTATGCTTAAGCTCTGGGCTGTGATTGCTGGATAGAAATACAGACAAAATTTACATGGCAATCTTCACTTACTGCCAAGATTCTGTATGAGAGAAAACTTAGCAAAGTCATTTGTCTCCTTATTGTCTCCCGAATGTCACAGCTAATAACAAAGTGTACGATTTGCATGTAGTGGCTTTTGGCATGGAGCTGTCTCGTTACAACTGCATTATTAAAAGTGCTCACAGTCATCCAACTTTTAGCTTTAAGCTCTATATATTGCATGGATAATGGGTTTTCCAGAAACCCCAGCAGCTACTGCGAAAGATACATCAGAAATAGTCTTGTCTATTATATAAGTAACTAGATGTGATAGCTTGTGCCTTGGCCAGATCTGTCACATGGGTGAAAAGTTTTAAAACACAGGATCAATAACCCTACATCTCAACCCTTGTACCATACATCATAACTGTCTAAACCACATTTCTGGAAGCTCTTATTGGGCTTATAATATAAAAGCAATAAAAGATACAAAGAAAATATACTACATGTCTGTTAACTGCCTAAGATTTCTTGAAGCTTCAGTGTGTGTGGGGGTGTATGTTTTTGTGGATTCATTTTAGGTTCATAGATTAGTACTAAGCTAACTGCCCTTGTGAGCCTAGCCAATTATCCCTTGTGAAACTCAAACCCTGCACCTTGTGTTTGTAAGGCAAACACCTTACCCAGTAGGCCACCCTCCCAACCCTTGCATCATGTGTATGAATATATCATGCTGTAATACATAGCTGCAGTTACTGTTTCTTCTAGTGAGTGATCCTGCACCTTTCAACACACTCAGCTAACCTTACTGCACTGTACTAAATACTGTATTGTAATATTTTCCAATGTATATTAAATTTGCTAGAATTTTCTGAAGTGTGAGACTGTGCCTTATGGCAGTCCTTATGCCCAGCTCATTACTGCATTTCAGTTCACTTAGCTTTGAATTTTATGCTGGGAAATCACTCTATGAGCCATCATCTTTCATAAAGAAATCCCTCTGTTCTTTACATGATTGTGCAAAGCACTATTATTAGCCCTTCTTACATCAGTGTGATATCATTGTTTTTCATCACACAAGATAACATTTATAACATTAACTTACAAAACTGTATACCCTATAATTTGCATCTGTGTCATTGCCACCCCTGCTTTTTGAATGTTGTTCCTTTAGGCTGGGCAATTCTGGATCTCACATATTGGAAAGCTGAGTTACCACTTCTGTTTAAAGAATGAATGATGGGTACAGCTGCAGTAGTTTTCAAGATACCTTCAAGATGTAACTGCAGTTAAATCTGAGTTTTATGTTTTTGATATGTGGTATCTGTATGGCACTTACCTTAAATTTTCATTCCTCCAGTCAGAGAATGATGTAGTCTGCCTCAAATATTGTCAGCTCTGTTATCTGCTCATATCAGTTTAACTCTGTTTTCAAGGGATACCCCACTGTAACAGCTCCCACGTGTATTATATAACTCTAGAAATCTGCTATGGTCACTGGTCTGGCTAAAGTTGTACTTGTAGAACTAACTACATTCATACTTAACCTGCAGAAATTGAAAATAAGAACAAAGACCCTTGAAAATAGGAACATCCAGCTAAAAATCTGGACAGCTACTTATATAAAACTTGAATATGAAATTGCACTCAACTCTTTTGTTTCCAGTAGGAATGTGTGATGCTACTTAGAGACACGTTTAAAAACAGACAGTGACAAAATGATGAAAAATAGGGTCTATATTATATTCTCGAAAGACGACAATATCAATGCTGATATTGTCGACACAAGAATAGTGAAAGCGCACATCGGACGTGTAAACGGAAATCTCTGTAAGGGGAGATTTCTCATTTACTGCAATGTAGTGCAGTCTCGGAGTTGGTATATTTATGTAGCGGGGATGTGGGGGGTGCAGCCCTCCATGTGTGGGGAGCAGGGGCCCCCCTGCTTAAACCCATTAGGGTACTTTTTTCTTTCTTTTTTTGGTTGTTTTTATAAGTTCGATGTTTGAAGACATCGATCATATGATGTTCGATGTTTCAACCTCTGATCTTATAATATAGGCCCTGAAAAATATAAGCATATTATCAAACAGGCAGAGTAAATCTGTAGACTTTAATGAACTGTATTGCAAAATCCTACTAAACAAGGTAAGTTGCTTTTGCTACAGGGAAATGGCGATGTAAGATGTATGACCTCTTTTTTAAAATTATTGTTGCCACTAGCATGTTGGCCATGAAGTGGGTTTTCTGTGTACCAGACAGCTTCAAAAATCTGATATGATGAGGGAGATTCAGAAAGTTGTCTGAAGGGGTAAATCAAGCCTGAAAATAGGGACATACCTCCAAAAATAGGGACATCTTGTGCAGGGATAAATCAGACCTCCAAATACAAACATACCTCCAAAACAGAGACTGATTAGATGTCTGACCACATTATGTTTGTCAGCTAGATGCATTACAGCAAACTGGTTGTTGTCTAACAGAAGAGATAATGTGGTAGCTGTTTGAAATCTCAGAATACAGAGACTGAATGGCCGAAAATGGACTTACACTAAGTCCAAGACGCCATTTCTCTGAAAATGCCCTTTTCTCCAAGGTACAGCAATCTCAGTGTTGGTATATTTAAGTTCAGAGGGTGTGGGAGCTTTTCCCCTTACATGGGGGAGTGCAAAGGGGGTCTTGCCCTCCCCCCAAAAAGGAAATTTAACAGAGAAGAGCGATTTCTGACATTCACTCTTCTCTGGGTTTTCGGATTTTTTTCGGCTTGTTGGCACTCAGCATTTTGAATGTAAAGATTTCAATAGGAAGCTGATAATGCACATACAATTGGCCTTCATACCTCCAGCTGTTTCTGTAGGATCATCCTAGTGATACCTCCAGGTGTCAAATATTGTCTGCTCAGATTTACATTAACAATTGGAAAGACATGATATATAAAAGCTATTGGAAGGATTCATCTTAAAGTATACATAATGGACAATGCAATTGCATTGATACTTGACCTTTGTCTAGTGCAGCTAAAGCACTATTAAATTATGTTTGCATATTATTCATTAATATTTTCAGAGTTTTCATATTTTTATAAACATCTCTCCAACAGCAAAGCAAGACAAAAACATAACTATTTAGCCTCATATGAAAGCTCACATCTGGATGAACAAAATTCTGCAAAAAATATGCATGTAGTTTGAGTGGTTACTGAGATATTGCATATTGTTTACAAAACATTACAAAGATTAATATTTACAGTATTTATGTTGGCTGATGACTTCATTTTAAGATCTAGAATGTAATTAATGCTAGCAATGTGAATATTAATCTTTGCTAATAGTTTGCCATTTACACTTTTTTAGTAACACTCATGGCTCTAGAGATATGAGAATTTGTTTGAATTGCAAGGTTATAGTTTGATTTTTTTTTCAAAAAGTTGGGGAGGCAGTCTTTGGAAATTAGAGTACAAACTTCCAGATCTGTGCTGAAGTGAATATGTTAAAATATAGAACTGGTTGTAGTTTGACTACCAGAAAATAATGTAGCTGCAATGCAAGTTAAAGTATTGAAAATGGCTCCATTTTATGCTAAGGTTTGCATCCATACAATGTATCCTGATGATTCAAATGAGTCCATTTTTGTTATTCCTTTTTACTATTTTATTCTAACATTTGCTGTTATTTGCTTTTAAAGCCAATGACTGACTGACTGGCAAGAGTGTCATCATTACAGGGTGGGTTCTTTCACATGTTCATCATTTATTTACTCCTGATGTGGTCTCAGTACGTGTTAAGTGTTTTTTTCTCCTCCAGAACTGCACTACAATACTCCAAGAATGCCTTCTTCCTCAGTGTAGTCAGGATGGCTGGCAAGACTGAACAAGAGATAACTGCAAAGAGAAGCTGTTAGATGACTAACTGCAGAATCAAATAAGCTCTATTTTCATATTCCAGATTTGCCATCACTTTATGTGCAGCCTTGTCTTGCTCTTCTTGACTATATTTTTGGCTGATTTGATTTCCATTATGGTCTTGCTTTGCTTGAATCTATTTTTATTGTTATGACTCCTGTGTGGACACAGTGCAGTGCTGCCCAGGTAATGCAATGTGTTAATGCTACAGCTCCTTGTGTGTGCTGCCCAGATAATGCAATGTGTTAATGCCACAGCTTCTTGTGTGTGCTGCCCAGGGAATGCAATGTGTTAATGCCACGGCTCCTTGTGTGTGCTGCCCAGGTAATGCAATGTGTTAATGCCATGGCTCCTTCTGTCTGCTGCCCAGGTAATGCAATGTGCTAATGCCACACCTCCTTGTGTGTGCTGCCTAGGTAATGCAATGTGTTAATACCACAGCCCCTTGTGTGTGCTGCCCAGGGAATGCAATGTGTTAATGCCACAGCTCCTTGTGTGTACTGCCCTGGTAATGCAATGTGTTAATGCCAGAGCTCCTTGTGTGTGCTGCCCAGGTAATGCAATGTGTTAATGCCACAGCTTCTTCTGTCTGCTGCTCAGGTAATGCAATGTGTTAATGCCACAGCTCCTTGTGTGTGCTGCCCAGGTAATGCAATGTGTTAATGCCACAGCTCCTTCTGTCTGCTGTTCAGGTAATGCAATGCGCTAATGCCACACCTCCTTGTGTGTGCTGCCCAGGTAATGCAATGTGTTAATGCCACAGCTCCTTGTGTGTGCTGCCCAGGGAATGCAATGTTGTTAATGCCACAGCCCCTTGTGTGTGCTGCCCAGGGAATGCAATCTGTTAATGCCACAACTCCTTGTGTCTGCTGCCCAGGTAATGCAATGTGTTAATGCCACAGCTCCTTGTGTGTGCTGCCCAGGTAATGCAATGTGTTAATGCCACAGCTTCTTGTGTTTGCTGCCCAGGTAATGCAGTGTGTTGATGCCACAGCTCCTTCTGACTGCTGTACAGTTGGTACTGCAGACTGGATATAATTGTGTTATGCCACAACTCCTTGTGTCTGCTGCCCAGGTAATGCAATGTGTTAATGCCACAGCTCCTTGTGTGTGCTGCCCAGGTAATGCAATGTGTTAATGCCACAGCTCCTTGTGTGTGCTGCCCAGGTAATGCAGTGTGTTGATGCCACAGCTCCTTCTGACTGCTGTACAGTTGGTACTGCAGACTGGATATAATTGTGTTCAAGCTTGGTTGTTTTTTATATACCAAAGTCAAGAAGTTGTACCTTTATTCAGCATATAATATGAACGTTGTCATTACCTCATATAGAACTAATAATGTAAACAGTAACAGTGTACAGTTATCTCCATGTAAATACTGGGCAGTATTCATAGTCCGGGGCTTCACATACTCATAGTGGTATCCATGAAGAGTGGTGCTACGAGATTATGCAAATCCTAGACTTTCTGTGTGACTACAGAGATGTGGAAGACTTTTCTGGAACATTCCCCCTATTGGAAATGCATAATGTGATTAATTCATAAGTGAGACAGGGACAGCTACTACGCTGGTAAGGGGCTTTACAAGTACACACATGAGTTCAATTCATAGACATGAATCTGTAATTAAACCTTTTGCACACAAAGTGTGGAAAGAGTCCTGAAGTTACACTAGAACACAGCAGGTTTCAGACAAAATATGGCGATGTGCGGGAGAGCTGAGCAGGTGCTTCTGCATACCTGGATGTTTTTTATTGGAGGGGCTGCTTGGCTGAATGTTTCATTTTGGTTCTTTTACATACTTAGACATATTACTGAAGGGGGGTGCTTGGCTAAATGTATAACTTCGATGCTTGTGCATACCTGGACATTTTACTGAAGTGGTCCCTTGGGTGAATGTTTCATCTTAGTGTTTGTGCATACCTGGCTATATTATTGAAAGGGTCACTTGGGTATACTTGGACATTTTGCTGCTGGGGTCGCTTGAGTGAATGTTTCATTTTGGTGCTTGTGCATACTGGGATATGTTACTGAAGGGGTCGCTTGGGTGAATGTTTCAGTTTGGTGCTTATGTATACTGGGGAACATTACTGAAGGGGTCACCTGGGTGAATGATTCATTTTGGTGCTTGTGGATAGACATATGTTACTGAAGAGCTAGCTTGGGTGAAGGTTTCATTTTGGTGCTTGTGCATACTGGGTCATGCTACTGAAGAGGTTGTATCTGTATGCCACTTACCTTAAATTCTCATTGATCCAGTCAGGGAATGATGTACTCTGCCTCAGATATTGTCTGTTCTCATATCTGCTTATATCAGTTTAACTATTTGTTTTAAATGGATACCCTACTGTAACAGCTCCCATGTGTATTATAAAGCTCTAGAAATTTGTCATGGAGACTGGTCTGGATAAATTTTTACTTGTAGAACTAACTACATTTGTACCTCTCAACTTGCAGAAATTGCAAATAAGAACAAAGACCCTTGAAAAGTAGGAACATCCAGGTAAAAACTTGGACATCTACTTAACATAAAACTTGAATTTCAAATAGCACACAACTCTTCCTGCTTCCAGTAGGAATGTGGGATGCTATTTAGAGATGTTTAAAAACAGAAAGCGACAAAATGATGGAAAAACACAAACACGATATTTTGTTTTAAAATCATTGACTGACTAACTAGCCAGAACATTATACTTAGAGGGTGGATTCCTTCACATGGTCATCATTTTTCATTTACTCCTACTAAGGTCTCAGTATGTAAGTGTTTTTTTCTCCTCCAGAGCTGCACTGCAATAATCCAAGAATGCCTTCTTCCTCAGTGTAGTCAGAATGGCTGCCAAGACTGAACAAGTGATAGCTGCTAAGGCAAGCTGTTAAACGACTAACTGTACAATCACATAAGTTCTATTTTCATATTCCAGATTTGCCATCACTTTTTGTGCAGCTTTGTCTTGCTCGTCTTGACTATATTTTTGGCTGGTTTGATTTCCTTTATGGTATTGCTTTGCCTGCTTCTATTTTTTTTTTTGTTACGACTCCTGTATTGACACAGTGCAGTGCTGCCCAGGTAATGCATGTGTTAATGCCACAGCTTCTTGTGTGTGCTGCCCAGGTAATGCAATGTGTTAATGCCACAGCTCCTTGTGTGTGCTGACCAGGTAATGCAATGTGTTAATGCCACAGTCCCTTGTGTGTGCTGCCCAGGAAATGCTATGTGTTAATGCCACAGCTCCTTGTGTTAATGCCACAGCTCCTTGTGTGTGTGTGTGCTGCCCAGGTAATGCAATGTGTTATTGCCACACCTCCTTGTGTGTGCTGACCAGGTAATGCAATGTGCTAATGCCACAGCTCCTTGTGTGTGTATCCCAGGAAATGCAATGTGTTAATGCCACAGCTCCTGTCTGCTGTACAGTTAGTACTACAGACTGGATTTAATTGTGTTCAAGCCTGGTTGTCAGAATCAAACCTTTATTTAAATATCATCAAGGTGAAATGCATGCTGTTTGGGTATGTACTAGCTTCTTTTCAGCCTTTTCTAAACGTGCTTGTTATCACTATGAAATGTACTACAATGTAAGTGATTATCTATTAGAAACTTGTTGAGATTATCTTAGATAATGAACACAGATTGTCCCCTTTATCAAGTATGGCATTAGAAAAACTACTCAGAGGCTTCTCACGCAGGGTCTACTTTTGTATAACTAAATATACCAGAATAACTAATGCACTTTTCTTTCTCCCTGTTGCTTCCCTAAAATCTTATCAGATGGCAAATTAGTCGATTTGAAACTATTCTTCCTTGCTTTTAGAATATCTAATTTACTTGAGCATTACTTTACATTATATCTAAATTATGCCGCTTATGTTAATATGCACCCTATATCTCTTCTCTACAGGCAGTGTGCTTTTAATATATACATTCCATTCTATAAGCATTTAATATGCAGAGGAGCAGGTTTACCAACTGAAACACAAAGTATACATGCATTTAATATTTTTTTATATACCAAATTACCAAGGTCAAGAACTTGTACCTTTATTCAGCATATAATATGAATGCTGTCATTACCTCATATGGAACTAGTAATGTAAACAGTAACAGAGTACAGTTATCTCTATGTAAATACTGGGCAGTGTTCATAGTCCAGGGCTTTGCATACTCATAATGGTGATCCATGAAGAGTGGTGCTATGAGGTTATGCAAATCCTGGACTGTCAGGCTGACTACAGAAATGCAGAGGACTTTTCATGGACATTCCCCCTATTGGAAATGCATAATGTGATTAATTCATAAGTGAGACAGGGACAGCTACTACGCTGGTAAGGGGCTTTACAAGTATGCATGAGTTCGATTCATAGACATGAATCTATAATTAAACCTTTTGTATACAAAAGTGTGTAAATAGTCCTGAAGTTACACTGGAAAGCAGCAATTTTCAGCCAAAATATGGAGATGTTAAGAAGAGTTGAGCTGGTGCTTCTGCGTGCCTGGACATTTTTTACTGGAGGGCTTGCTTGGGTGTATGTTTCATTTTAGTGCTTGTACATACATGGACATATTGCTGTAGGGGTCACTTGGGCATACTTGGGCATTTTACAGCAGGGGTTGCTTGGGTGAATGTGTCAATTTGGTGCATGTGCATAGTGACATATGTTACTGAAGGGGTCACTTAGGTGAATGATTCATTTTGGTGCATGTGCATAGTGACATATGTTACTGAAGGGGTCACTTAGGTGAATGATTCATTTTGGTGCATGTGCATAGTGGGTCATGTTACTGAAGAGGTTGTATTTATATGCCACTTTCCTTAAATTCTCATTGATCAACTCAGGGAATTATGTAGTCTGCCTCAGATATTGTCAGCTCTCTTATCTGCTCATATCATTTGAACTATTTGTTTTAAAGGAATACCACTTTATAGCATCTCCCACATATATTATACAGCCCTACAAATTTATAATGGAGACTGGTATGTATAATGTTTTACTTGTAGAACTAATTACAGTCACACCTTTCAGCTTGCAGAAATTGAAAATAAGAACAAGACCCTTGAAAAGTAGGAATGTCCAGTTAAAAATATGGACATCTACTTAACATAAAATGTGAATGCCAAACAGTACACAAGTCTCCCTGTTTCCAGTAGGAATGTGGGATGCTATTTAGAGACATGTTTAAAAACAGAGAGTGACAAAATGATGGAAAAATATAAGTACATTATCAAATAGGCAGTGTAAATGTGTAGTAATGAACTGTACTGCAAAATCCTACCAAACAAGGTAAGTTATTTTTGCTTCAGGAAAAGGGCGATGTAAGATGTATGACCTCTTTCTTTAAATTATTGTTGCCACTAGTACATTGGTCAAGTAGTGGGCTTTCTGTGTAGTAAACAGCTTCAAAAATCACATATGATGAGGGTGGACTAAGAAAGTTGTTTGAAGGGGTAAATCAAGCCAGAAAATAGGGACATACCTCCAAAAATAGGAGCATGTTCAGCAGAGATAAATCAGACCTGCAAATATGAACATTCCTCCAGTATAGGAACAGTTTAGAAGTCTGACCACATTATGTTTGTCAGCTAGATTCATTACAGTAAACTAGTTGCTGTTTGACCACCAGAAGAGATAAAGTGGTAACCATTTGAAATGTTGGAATTCGGAGACAGAATGGCTCCAAAATGGACTTACATATACTAAGTCTGAGATGCCATTTCTCTGACTATTCCCTTTTCCCCAAGTTATGGTGATCTATGAGTTGGTATATATAACTTCAGGGGGTGTAGGAGCGTTTCCCCTCACATGGGGTAGTGCAAGGGGGGTTGCCCTCCCTCAATAAAGAAAGTTCAAAGGAGAAAAGTGATTTTTGACATTCACTCTTCTTTGGGGTTTAGGCTTTTTTGACTTGTTGGCACTCAGAATTTCAAATGCAGACATTTCAATAGGGAGCTGATAATGTATATACTATTGGTTTTAATACTGCTAGCTGTTTCTGTAGGATTATCCTAGTAATACCTCCAGGTGTCAGATATTGTCTGCTCATATTTACATTAATAACTGGAAAGCGAAGATATATAAAAGCTATTGGAAGGATTCATCTTATAGCGTACATAATGGACAATGCAATTGCAGTGATACTTGACCTCTGTCTTGTGCAGCTAAAGATATATTAAATTATGTTCATATATTATTCATTAATATTGCCAGAACGTTCATATTTTATAAACATCTCACCAACAGCAAACAACACAAACATAACTATTTAGCTTCATATGGAAGCTCCCAGCTGGATGAACAAAATGCTGCAAACAATATGCACATAATTTGAGTGGTTGCTGAGGTATAGCAAACTGTTTACAAAACAGTGCAAACATTAATATTTACAGTATTTATTGTGACTGATAAATCCAGTTTAAGATCTAGAATGTAATGAATGATAGCAATATGAATATTAATCTTTGCTAATAGTTTGCCATTTACACTAAAAGCTCTTCCAGTTTATAGCCTGCTACAGACCACCCTCCCAGACAAGTAGTCCCTAGGCTCAGTCAGGACTCCTCTTCTTTGTTATATGTTATACCGAATTTACAGGCCAACTTCGGAAGCTTGGCTGACCAAATTACTTAGATGACTGCAAACTGGTCCAAGGAATCTTGATGAGTGGATGGGAATCTTTGATGAGTGGATGGGCTCACGTGAGGTCATACCTGTCTATCACTTAGAGCACACTGTTAGAATAAGGCATGCATAAAAACAAAAATAAATTTGCAAATACTGGGTGGGTGCCAAACACATATTCTTCTGGGCTTATAAATGCCCTAGGGCAGATAGCCTAGTATGAACCTATGAACCTATGAACACCTCTTTAGTAACATGCATGGCTCTAGAGATATGAGAATTTGTTTGAAGTGCAAGGATATAATTTGATTTTTTTTTCAAAAAGTTGAGGAGACAGCCTTTGGAAATGAGAGTACAAACTTCCAGATCTGTGCTAAAGTGAATATGTTAAAATATAGAAATGGTTGCAATTTGACTACCAGAAAATACTCTAGATCAAATACAAGTTAAAGTAAGGAAAATGGCTCTATTTTATGCCAGAATTTGCATCCATATAATGTAGCCTGAGGATTCAAATGGGTTCATCTTTGTTATTCTTTTTTTACTATTTTATTCTAACAGTTGCTGTTATTTGCTTTTAAAGTCAGTGACTGACTGACTGGCAAGAGTATTTTCTCACTAATTCTCTCCTGAAAAAGGGTGACAGCTCAGTCAGACTAACCTGGCCAACAAATATCAAATAAATAATAAATAAATTTGAGGGCGTGCTCTTTCACATGTTCATCAATAGGTTCATAGGATGATACTAGGCTATTAGCCTGGAGGCCTCTATAAGCCTAGCCAATAATTTCACCCATGTTCCCTCAAAGTCAGCACCTGTTTCCCCTGTCCACCAGGGACACAGGCGGGATCCCAGGGGTGTATTTTCTGTTTCCCATCCAGTTGTCCAGGTTCCTCTTAAAGAGGGCTAGAGAGGTATTCTGCTTGACATGGTGAAGGAGTCTGTTCCACAGATGAGGGAGTCTTTGGGACACAAATCTATCCTGCCAAAAAGTTCTATTAATGTTACAGACCAGTTTAAGGCCTTGCGTGCGGGTTGTGCATGTGGAGTTTGTCTTACGGATATGTAGCAAGTCCATCAAGGCTGGGTCTGAAATGGCCTTGTATGCCAGAGGATATGTAGCAAGTCCATCAAGGCTGGGTCTGAAATGGCCTTGTATGCCAGACACAGATCAACTCTGAGCAGTCTATATGAGACTGAATATAGGGACAGGGCTTTTAGCCTATCTGTATAGGATAGGTGTTTGAGACCCTGGATTTTCCTGGTCAGGAACCTCTGTGGTCTCTCCTACTGCTGCATGTGCTTGGTAAGGTGCATGCCGAATGGGGCATTGTACTCGATAATTGGTATGATAAGGGAGGGATACAGGGATGTTATGATCTCCTTGTTCCTGGATGAACTACCCTTATTTATGAAGTGGGCCATGAAGAAAGCCTTCTGTACAATGGAAGCAATGTGGTGGTCAAAAGTCAGGTTTCTATCAACCTGGGTGCCCAAGTCCCTCATGACTGATTGCATGCTTAATACATTGTTATTAATACCATAATTAGTGGGGATGACATTTTTCCCAAAGGGGATAATGATGCATTTCTTGGCATTCAGTTTGAGGCAATGCTTCTGGCACCAGTCATTAGTTTGGGTAAGGCCCTCTTGGAGGATGTTCACATCACCAGGGGAATTTAAGACAGCACCCAGCTTGCAGTCATCTACAAACGTGGTCAGCCACAGATCACAGGTTTTGGCTTGCACCTCAGAAAAGTATATCCCAAACAGTAGAGTCCCCAAGACCAATCCTTGGGGTACACCGCTCGTTCCAGATCTATTACTAGAGATGGCTCCCCCTACTTTGACTGACTGTGTTCTATCAGTGAGCCAGTTAGCTACCCATCTAGTAACATATGGGTTGATACCTAGCTGGGAGAATTTATCTATTATGCCCGAGTGGGGAATAGTGTCAAAGACTTTGGCTAGGTCAAGGTAGGCGGTGTGCACCGTCTTCCCCTCGTCCATGGCTTTGGTGACTGTTTTGAAGAAGTCAACCAAGTATAACAGGCATGATCTCCCTTTGACAAAACTAAACTGTGTGGGGTCAAGCATTTGGAGGTTGCCAATGTCCTTGTTTATAAGATCCATGATAATGCATTCCATGGCCTTGCAGATCAGGCTAGTTAGACTGATGGGCCTATAATTGACTGGGTTAGTGGATGCTCCACCTTTGTGTAGAGGAATGACAGTGGCTGTCCTCCATTCAGCTGGGATGAAGATGGTGCTCAGGCTGTGGTTGAATAGGGTGTCTAACAGAGTGGAGAGCTCAAGCCTGAGTGCATGTAGGATACAACTAAGGATGTTATCAGGTCCCATGGAGAATGTATTTTTGCCTTTGAGAGGGCATTAAGGACCTGCTCCCTGGTGATGAGGGAAGGGGGGCAGGTACTGGGGATGTCCTGGTTTACTGATGGGGGGGACAGGGGAGTGAAGTTTTCACTGAGCCTGTCTGCCAGTAGGTTGGCTATATCTATGGAGTTTGTGTATGTGGTGTTATTGACCACCAGTTCAGAGCAGATTTGGGTGTTGCCTTTGAGACTGCGGACATATGTGATGAAGACCTTGTGATTGTCCTTGGTGGATGTGGCCAATTTGAACTCAAAGTTAGTCTTAGAGGATTTCCCCAGTGACCTTATTTGCTTGTTCAGACAAAGGAGAGATTGCTTCCCACATGACACCTGCTCCTTCTTGGCCCTGGACAGCAATTTTTTCCTTCTGTTATAGAGTTTGTTTATTGCTTCTGTCCACTAGACAGGTTTACTCTTCCTTGAGGAAGATGATTTGGTCCTGCAGGTATTGCTGAGTCCATACAGCCATGTAGGTGCTCATATAGTTTTTTGGTGTTGGCTTGGACATTAGTGCTAATTCCAACTGAATGGATGGTGGCTGTGAAGCTACCTATACCTGCTCTGAGGAGATTGTAGTCAGCTTTGGAAAAGATTTTTCGTTTGACCCTGACAAGGGGGCAGGGAGTTAGGGGAGATGGTGACTTCAAAAGTGATAGCTTTATGGTCAGATTGTACCAAGGAGGATGACACTGTAGGAGCGCTATAGTGGCTACACATGTCAGTTAGGGCAAGGTAGAGGATATTTTCACCTCTCGTAGTGGTATCGACCAGCTGATCCAATGCACTGGCATTGATTAAGTCAAGGAATCTCTGGGCATTCATGTTTGGGTAGAATAGGTCTTCCACTCTATGGTTGGGTAGTTAAAGTCACCCAGGATAAGGATAGAGGGTTGAATCTTGATGGATTCAAGTAAGTCCAGATAGGTAGAGTGGGCGTCCTGAGTCATGGTTGGGGGTCTGTAGCTAGCTAATATTTTGAATAGGTGTTTTGTCAACAGTTAACTACACTTGGAGTGTCTCCTGTGTGTCATACCATTTGACCAGCCTGGAGGTGTGTATGTCTTTGATAAATATTGAAACTCCACCTCCTTTGGCATTGCAGCCCTCTGTTTGGGGTCTGAAAGTATGGTAGGATGAGTAACCTGGTAAGGTTGGGGTGCTCTCCACAGCTTTGAGCCAGGTTTCAGTGACTGCACAAATGTCAGCATCCTCCAGGACAAGAAATGCTTGCAATGGGTGCAGTTTCATGCTAAGACTCCAAGCATTTAGCAGCATGACCTTTAAATTTTGCTATAAGAATTTTTCATGATGATAATTTTGTGCTCATGACTTTGCCTAATCAATTTTTTTTTTATTCCTACTGTGGTCTCAGTATGTGTTATGTGTTTTTTCTCCTCCAGAGCTGCACTGCAATACTCCAAGAATGCCTTCTTCCTCAGTGTAGTCAGGATGGCTGGCAAGACTGAACAAGAGATAACTGCTAAGACAAGCTGTTAGATGACTAACTGTACAATCACATAAGTATTATTTTCATATTCCAGATCTGCCATCACTTTTTGTGCAGCTTTGTCTTGCTCGTCTTGACTATATTTTTGGCTGGTTTGATTTCCATTATGGTTTTGCTTTACCTGCTTCTATTTTTATTGTTACGACTCCTGTGTTGACACAGTGCAGTGCTGCCCAGGTAATGCAATGTGTTAATGCCACAGCTCTTTCTGTCTGCTGCCCAGGTAATGCAATGTGCTAATGCCACAACTCCTTGTGTGTACTGCCCTTGTAATGCAATGTGCTAATGCCACAGCTCCTTGTGTGTGCTGCCCTCATAATGCAACGTGTTAATGCCACAGCTCTTGTGTGTGCTGCCCAGGTAATGCAATGTGTTAATGCCACAGCTCCTTGTGTGTGCTGCCCTCATAATGCAATGTGTTAATGCCACAGCTCTTGTGTGTGCTGCCCAGGTAATGCAATGTGTTAATGCCACAGCTCCTTGTGTGTGCTGCCCAGGTAATGCAATGTGTTAATGCCACCGATCCTTGTGTGTGCTGCCCAGGTAATGCAATGTGTTAATGCCACAGCTCCTTGTGTGTGCTGCCCAGGTAATGCAATGTGCTAATGCCACAGCTTCTTGTGTGTGCTGCCCAGGTAATGCAATGTGTTAATGCCACAACTCCTGTCTGCTATACAGTTGCTACTGCAGGCTGGATATAACTGTGTTCAAGCCTGGTTGTTAGAATCAAACCTTTACTTAAATATCATCAAAACGAAATGCATGCTGTTTGGGTATGTACTTTCTTCTTTTCAGCCTTTTCTAATCATGCTCGTTATCACCATGAAAGGTATTACAATTTATGCGATTATGTATGAGAAACTTGTTGAGATTATCTTAGATAATGAACTCAGACTGTCCCCTTTATCAAGTATGGCATTACAAAAAATACTCAGAGGCTTCTCATGTCATGCATGTCTACTTTTGTATAAATAAATATACTAGAATAAGTAATCTACTTTTCTCATGCCATCTCTGTTGATTCACGAAAATCTTATCAGATAGCAAATTAGTTGATTTGAATCTATACTTCCTTGCTTTTAGAATATCTTGATCTATGTAAGTGTTACTTTACTTTATATAATTTATACCACTTACGTTAATATGCACCCTATATCTCTTCTCAGGAGACAGTGTGCTTTGAATATATACATTCCATTCTATAAGCATTTAATATGTAGAGGAGCAGGTTTACCGATTGAAACACAAAGTATACTTACATCTAGTATTTTTTGTATACCAACTTACCAAGGTCAAGAACTTGTGCTTTTATTCAGGATATAATAGGAATGTTCTGATTACATCATATGGAACTAATAATGTAAACAGTAACAGAGTACAGTTATCTCATTGGAAAGACTGGGCAGTATTCGTAGTCCGGGTCTTCGCATACTCACAGCGGTGATCCATTAAGAGGGATGCTATAAGGTTATGCAAATCCTGGACTGTCTGGATGACTATGAAAATGCAGAAAAATTTTGTGAAAATGTTCCCCCTATCGGAAATGCATAATATGATTAACATATAAGGGCAGCTACTATGCTGTTAAGGGGCTTTAAAGGCATGCTCATGACTTTGATTCATAGATATTAATCTGTAATTTATTGATTTGCATACAAAGTATGCAAATAGCCCTGAAGTTATGCCAGAAAATATGGAGATGCAAGAGGGAGCTGGGTTGGTGTTTCTGCATACCTGAACATTTTACGGAAGGGGCCACTTGGGTGAATGTTTCATTTTGGTGCTTGCACATTCCTGTACATTTTACTAAAGGGGTTGCATGGGGAAATATTTGATTTTAGTGCTTGTGCATACCTGGACATTTTACTGATGGGATCACTTGTGGAAATGTTTAATTTTAGTGTTTGTGCATACCTGGACATTTTACTGATGGGATCACTTGTGGAAATGTTTAATTTTAGTGCTTGCCCATACCTGGACATTTTACTGATAGGATCACTTGTGGAAATGTTTAATTTTAGTGTTTGTGCATACCTGGGCATATTACTGAAGGGGTCACTTGGGTGAATGTTTCATTTTAGTGCTTGTGCATATCTGAACATATTACTGAAGGGGTCAATTGAATATACCTGGACATTTTACCAAATGGGCTGCTTGGATGAATGTTTCATTTTGGTGCTTGTGTGTATTCTGGCATCTTACTAAAGAGGTAATTTGGGCAAATGTTTCATTTTAATGCTTATGCATGCCTGGACATTTTACTGAAGGGGTCACTTGGGTAAATGTTTCATTCTGGCAGTTGCACAAACTAGGAAATGTTACTGATAGGGTTGATGAGGAAAATAATTTACTTTTGTGTCAGGGAAGTTCTTGTGCACACTTGGACAAACAAGTTCTTGGATTGCAACTCCAGCAGCAAAAATGAAGCATCACATTTAACAATGTCTGTGTGTACAACAGCGATATCGGAGTATAAATTGCAAAATGGCCTCATTAGCATACTATGATTTAGATTTCATTATTTTTCAGGCCTTGCACATTAGCGTAAATGGCTTCAGTGAATTGTGACTTTGCTACTTTTATTTGTCAGCATCAGAAATACTGTACCCCTATCACATTTGCAAAAATGACTATGAATACTGCTCATTGTGTACATGATGGTCTTCAGCCAGTGCTTGTTTGCTGATGGCACATGTAACTTTTTTCTACATTGCCGTTGTACTTCTTATACATCCCTGTATGTCATTTCACATATTTAGAGATTGTGTTCATACTGTGAAGTTTATGTCAGTAAATCATGTATAGCTGGAGTTTTTTCTCTGCAGGCCTCTGTTATAAATGGGATCTGCCCAAATAAATACAGGATCTCCATGGCATTATATTCTCCTGAATGGCTAGCACCTTCCATATGGAAAAAGAAATAGTGAGAAAAAATATGAGAACGTTTTGCCGTGATGAGTCATGTACAGAACATGGAGGTGCAAGTTGCCGCTGGAATACTGAAACATGTTTTGGAAGTGGAAGAGAAAATGGAATTTTGAACTACTTCTCTAATTCAGTAGCACACGTATCAAATAGACTCAGTGTAACACTAATAATTTTATTTTACACTTGTTTACCAGGAAAGTCCAACTTGAACAAAACCAATTTTCAGCAGAGGCTGGGGTAGAAATGCTCCAGACACGCCTTTGTAATGTGGAAGGAAACCCACACAGGTGAATGGAGGATATGCAGACTCCACACAGAAGGCACCTTCGCCAAGAATCAAACCAAAGAACCTCTTGCTGTGAGGCAACAACACAATCACTGCACCGTTCGATGCCACATAATGCAAATTCGAATAATGAAACACATTTGTACAACGGCACAAGAAAAACACTATGAATGGACAAAGTAGGAAAGATTAGGAAAAGCATAACAGTTTGGAAGTATGGAAGGAAAAGCTATAAGTAAAGTACCGAGCAACGATAAGGAATTAAAGCAAAGGCAGTACGGATGTAAAGTACCGAGGAACGATAAGGAATTAAAGCAAAGGCAGTGCGGATGTAAAGTACCGAGTAAAGATAAGGAATTAAAGCAAAGGCAATGCGGATGTAAAGTACCGAGCAATGGTAAGGAATTAAAGCAAAGGCAGTGAGGATGTAAAGTACCGAGCAGCGATAAGGAATTAAAGCAAAGGCAGTGCGGATGTAAAATGCCGAGCAACGATAAGGAATTAAAGCAAAGGCAGTGCAGATGTAAAGTACCGAGGAACGATAAGGAATTAAAGCAAAGGCAGTGCAGATGTAAAGTACCGAGGAACGATAAGGAATTAAAGCAAAGGCAGTGCGGATGTAAAGTATCGAGCAACGATAAGGAATTAAAGCAAAGGCAGTGCGGATGTAAGTACCGAGCAATGATAAGGAATTAAAGCAAAGGCAGTGAGGATGTAAAGTACCGAGCAACGAAGGCAGTGCAGATTATACTTCTGTTAAATTGCTTATTTTGTTTGCTGCAGAAAACAAACGAAAAGTAAAAAACACAGAAATAACTAAATCCCTGGGTATCTGTTAAAAGCTTGTACATGTTCACACAATTATTAGGTCTTGTTTAATTTTTGAAGGAAGGCTTCCTGTCCAATGTATGAATGCTATGCACTCTTCTGTCCTATAACCAAATGAACACTATCAAAGGATTATAATGGCAAATTTGCATTATGTGGCATTGCACAAAGATCTATGTGTCTCTGTGAATATGATAATTTAAATTTCAAATAAATGCTTTGCAGCTTGTGAAGTCTATTTTAGTTTGCAAAAGGACATTACCAGGTAAACTTTAGTATAGTAAAATTCTGGGAGTAAATCTAAAGTTATTTTATATAATTTAAGTAAACTCCTTTCTAGTTATTTAAATATCACTGGGAATCTAATTTTTGCTTTCATATTTTCAATTACTGCATTTTTTTGTTAGAGAATGGGTTCTCTCTTAAATAATTTGGTATTCGTCTTCTTTTGTTAATATATATATTTTTTATATTTTTGGTGTAAAATAGTTAATCTGCCTAATGTTTCAAACGTGCTTTCATGAGTAATTTTTGTTGGAGAAATTATTTTACATCCAAGGTATAAGTTACGTAAATATTTAATGTGTATACACATACACACATACCTGCATTTGGATGCACAGACAGACTCAGACACATATACACAGAAGGACAGTCACACACATTCAGAAGCACAACCAGACATACTAAGACACATATACACAGAAACGCACACCAAACAGTTACAGCTTCTTTATAAAATGAACACTCCTCAGATGTCATATTGTAAGCAATTGAATATAAAAATAAATGACAGAATGCACGACATTACAAGCACCCCATCATGCCTCGTTACTTTCAGTGTTTTTTCTGTATATTGCTGCACTGTGCTTTGTAGTAGCATAAATGCGCTGATAAAACGATGAGAATTAAAGGCAGTCAGTAATGTCAGACTTACGTGTAGTTCTCTTTTTTTAAAGGATAGGTGCTTATGGACTGCCTGTTGTAGTTGGAGATGTCTCTATCTCCTTGTCTCGCTCTCTTATGTTCTCATTCTGCCTCTGTCTGTCACACATGTAAGCGCACACACGGACAAATATGCACACATGCTTTTCTTTCTTTTTTCCCTTTTAATTTACTTTTTATTTTAATTTTTATACCTTGCTAAACAGCTGTTGCAAGTGTAAAAAATGACATTAGTTTACTTTTTTATTGTTCTTGTTTTATGACAGAGTAATATACTGCCGTGAAGTGGTGGACTTGTTTTTTAGTGGGCATTACCTTGTTCCTTAACATTCTGCTGAAGAACATTTGTACTCCAGTCAGGATGACCATGTATATGTTGCCCATTCTCTAAATATAAATAAGTATCAGTAGAAGATTTTTCTTCATCACTTGTATTAAACGGACACTTAAACAGATAGCAAGTTAAGAAACTAAGCCATCACAAACTATATCACAGAGCCCACAAAGGAAAACTAATGTTCATCACATGATGTTGCATCCCATCTGTCTTTGCTAATTTAATTGGCAATTTGCATACTTCTTTGTTAGTTAGAAACATACCTCTTAACTGTCCAGATTTTCACAGGGTGTCCTGATTTTTCCCTCATAATTTTGGCCTATTCTGCATAAAATGTGTGGTATTCTGTGATATAAATGAGGATTGAATTCACTAAACAATGACAGATATTTGAGTTTCAGACTTTATGTCCTTCATAAAATGTATGGTAACAACAAAAAAAAAAAACTTTTATTCTATCAGCTTTCAAAGTTTCTAGGAGCAATATTTAAAATGTATCACTTTTTGGGGCCATTTTTCCAACATTATTTTTGGCTTTGTCCAGATTTCTTTGGTTAAGAGGTTGAGGGGTATGGTGAAATCATAATTAAACTTTGCAGGTATGGCTAGAATTAATTTCTGTGATTTGGCTGGACAAGCAATTCCCATCTGGTGGGTATAGCTTACAGGAAGCTATAGTTTCTATTAGTAGAGAAACTGTAAAAAAACAGCAACATTGGAAGTATATAAGATCTGATGGGAAGAGCACCAGTTGAGAAGTTTAGATAAAGAAGGAAAATCTGATTGGAGAAGAGCACAAATGATCTGCCTATACACTAGCCTTTCATTTAGAGTGATGTTTGAGATTTATGTTCCTAATGTGTGAAAGGAAGATAGTGCAGCCATTATTGTAGGGAGGGAGGAGGCCTCAGAATAATGATATGCCATCATCTCCATATTGGACAATTGGAAATCCTTTGTAGTGTCTCCACATTTCACTTATGAAGAGGTAAAATAGGAGTGGACCAAGTACAGAGCCCAAAGGTACTCCCCTTTGTGAGGAAAAGTTGTCATTGAAACTTACTTTAATGTGTGTCCTTCTCAGTAGTAACTAAACAGACTGACAGGCAGCAAGGCATGCAATGCAATATCAAAGTGTTGATGAAGCCCAGGAAGGGCATACCTATACATTGGCCTCTGTTTATGTAGTGAGGACAAAGTTTGATAGAATGATCAGTGCAGTCTATAATTTATGCTGAGACTTGAATCCATATTGAGAATCAATAACTCATTAATGTAGGGTTGGGTATAGTTTATAAATGCACAACTTTTTCACACAGTTTTCCAAGTGGGATTAGAACTGAGATAAGTCAGTCTGTTAGCTAGATTTTCTGCTGTTATTAGGAAAAGGGGAGATGTGAATAACTTTCCACAATTTGGGGAATGTGAAAGGCAGCCATCTTCAACATTCTAAGTTAGAAGTCATTTGCTCCAGTTATTTCATGTTCTTTCAGCATCAATAACTGTTCTAGAATGTATCACAGAATGGAGAGTAGAAGGTGAAGTTATTATTGAAAACTGTTACAAGATCTATCTGGGAGTCTTCTTGATGAGTAGAGGTTATTAAATGGATTCTCACGCATGTGATAAAATCATTATTGGTGACTGGGCAAGTAGGCTGTACATATGATGATGATGACGATAATGATAACGATAATTATTATTATTATTGTTATTATTAATATTATCCTTTTAGCAGGATATTTACTTCTTTGTAGAATTGTTTACTGTTGGAAAGAGATCATTCTAGAAAACCTTGGAGTTAGTTATTATTAGCAGTTCTGACAGGCTTTGTACTTACTTTGTAGGGAGTTGTATTTAACAAGGGAGAGTTTGTCTCTGCTACTGCAGCAGACTGACAGACCTTTGCATTTTCCAAAACCCTGGAGTTCAAAGGATCACCAAGCCATTGAATACCCCTAAAGCTTTCATTTTCTTACAGGAGTAACTTGTGCAGGATTGACAAAAAACAGCTTTCTAAGTAGCAGAGCACTTGGACAGCCATTTACACCTAAAACACCTTTAATAGCACAGCACTGCTGTGCTATTAAAGGTGTTTTGGACGGAAATGGCTGTGCAAGTGCTTTTTTGCTTTATTGGTAACTGTATTTAAACTCTGTCCATGGTTTTTATAGATTTCTAAGTAGGAAACTGATTGAACAATGTCAGAGTGTATCAGTTATGGGTCTATATTATAAACTTGACTGCTTAGCTTGTCGAACGCTGAAACATCAACAGCTAAACGGCAAAAGCTTAAAACTGCGAATGGCTACTTGCGCAAAGTTTTTCATCGGGAAAGAATTTGCTTGGCCTTCACAAATTAAAATAAATACCAAACCCTAACAAAGTGGTGGGCAACAAAGTGGGGGCCCCTGATGTGGGGGGCTGTGCCCCCACACCCCCCTAACTAAATATACCAACTCTGAGATAACTCTACATTGGGGAAAGGGCAAATTCCCAATAACAGCCAAGGAAATTCTTTCCCGATAAAAAAATGAATGTAAGTGGCCATTCATGATTTTAAACTTTTGCTGTTTAGCTGTCAACGTTTCGGCATTCGACAAGCTAAGCAGTGGAGCTTATAATATAGACCCTCAGTTATAGTTGTCCAGTCTATGTCTACAAGTCCATAAAAAGAGCCTAAAAAGTGTCTCTTGTTTTATCACCTAAATGTAATAACATAAGGTGGAACTCTTATTGTTTTGGGTCTACAGATATACCAGATTAAACTGTGGAGGTTGATGGAGACAAATAAGATACTGGTAGCAGGTATATGATTAGGATGATTGGTTGCCACCTAGCCCAGTTTGCTACACCTTCTGGTTTTCGGATCAGTCCTTACTGGTAAGAATATATATTAGGGGAAGTAATTTTGTTACCTAAGTAACTGTGTTTACTGAATTCTGTAAAGTCACAAGGTCATTTTTGAGGTCATACAGTGAAAGTGCCTCAAGTATGATGCTCTGCTTAGCTAAGCTGTTGGGAGAAAAGGGGGAGCTTTAGGCAGGCACAGTTAATAACCTGTTTTTATCTTCCTTGAGACAGAATATGCATGAAAAGACTTTCTGTAGCTGGTTAAGCAAAAAAAGAAATGGAAGTCCTGAGGCCTGAAGCAAATCCTTTATAAACAGAGGCATGCTACCACACCTGTTATGAGGGTTATAGGCCTTCAGTAATGTGTAACAAGGGGTTTTGAACTTTTTTGAACGGATTGGTTGGGTTGCTGTTTTTATTGAATGTGTTCATAGGTTCATAGGTAGGTACTAGGCTATTAGCCCTAGGGCCTATATAAGGCTAGCCAAATGGTACCCTGGCTTTTGCCACCCAAGAATATTATTTTCCTGTGCCCCTGTCAAGTAGAGCCACAGAAGTGATCCCCGGGGTGAATTTACTATCTCCCATCCAATCATCAAGATTTTTCTTGAAGAGTGCTAATGAAGAGGTTTGTTTGATATAGATAGGTAGTTTGTTCCAGAGTATGGGAAGTCTCTGAGACAGGAATTTATCCCTCCAGCATGTTCTGTTTATTGTGGTGACAACATTTAGGTTCCTATAGCGTGTAGCTCAGAGGGATTGGGATTTCTTTACGTGGAGCATGTCCAACAGCTCTGGGTTTGACATAGCTTTGTATGTTAGGCAGAGATAGTCTCTGAGTAGGTGATATGCGACAGAGTAAAGCTGGAGTTTTTTGAGATGGTCTGTGTAGGGCATCTGTTTGAGGCCGGTAATCCTCTTTCTGAGGTATTTCTGTGGTATTTCCAGTTGTTGTAGATGTCTTGTGAGGTACATACCAAAAGGGGCGTTGTACTCTATAATGGGTCTAATGAGTGATGAGTAGAGAGGAACAATGACCTCTTTTTTTCCTGGATGAGAAACCTTTTGTGATGAGGTGTGCCACGTAAAAGGATTTCCTGACTACTGTGGCGATGTGCTTATCAAAGGAGAGACTACTGTCCACCTGTGTCCCAATGTCTCTTATCACACTTTCGGTGTTAAGTAGACTACCGCCTATGTGGTAGTTCATGGTTACAGAGTTTTTACCAAAAGGGATGACAATGCACTTTTTGGCATTGAGCTTGAGGCAATGGCTTTGACATCAGGCATCTGTCTCAGTGAGGCCCTTTTGTAGGATATCCACATCATTAGGAGATTTGATTATGGCTCCTAGTTTGCAGCCATCTGTGAACTTTGTTAGCCAAAGACCTTCTGTGTTAGCCTGTACTTCAGAGAAGTAGATACCAAACAGGAGAGGGCCTAGGACTGAACCCTGTGGTACTCCACTTGTCACTGGTCTGAAGTTGGATTTAGAGTCTGCTACTTTCACAGTGTGGGCTCAGTCAGTGAGCTAGTTAGCAACCCATCTTGTGACATAGAGATTTATACCTAGTTTAGTGAGTTTGTCTATAATTCCAGAGTGGGGGATGGTATCAAAAGCCTTGGCGAGATCTAGATAGGCTGTGTGTACCACCTTACCCTCATCTACAGCTTTGGTGACCACTTCAAAGAAGTCTATCAGGTTTAGGAGACATGATCTCCCTTTTACAAACCCGAACTGGGTAGGGTCCAGAGTTTGGAGATTACTAATGTCATTGTTTATAAGTTCCATGATGATATGCTCCATAGCCTTGCAGACCAGGCTCATCAGGCTAATGGGGCGGTAGTTCCTGGGGTCTGTGGTGGCTCCCCCTTTGTGGAGTGGGATAACCATTGCTGTGCACCATTCAGTGGGCACAAAGCCTGAGGTGAGACTATGATTTATAAACCGTTCAGCCAGAGGGAACATTTTCTATTTTATGACTTGTACTTCCTGTTTTACATCCCAGATCTATGGTTCACCCTTTTTCTTTTTACTTTTTTCGTGAACTTCATAGTTGGAAAATGGATGTCTAAAACCAAATTTCTTATACTTCAAAGATAACAGGATTCGGCATTGCCAAAGATTCAGTCTTGGGTTATTTAATAGCAATGTTTCTTGAACCAACATGCAGTTATTTACGCTAATTCGCCTTGGCTCACATCCTCTTTGAGGTGAAGTTAAGTTTACATTGTAGGGTACAGTTTGCAAGAGGGCTAGGATTGGGATGAATGCTTCCATGTCAAACCAAATCTTTTCTTTTGCCAAAAAAAAAAAAAAAAATTCAAAAAAAGAATCTAGAGCGTAATTTAACATCATGGATATGAACAATGCCACCTGGAGAATGAAAGTTGACTAGGTTTTACATCTCTAGTGATGCAGAAAAAGCATGATGAAGAAGCCAGTTTTGTCATATCTCATGATGTCTTAGGGCTTTGGAGTGTCTGTGCTGATAATCTGGATCTGCCAGAATGGTATAACTAGAAATGGTAATTAAGGTAATGGTTTCTTCAAGGTGATAGGGAAAAGATGGCGAACCAGTAAGTGAGTATCCGGTATGAAGAGCATTATGTTTGCATTTATATTATAGGATTGAAAGGTATATTATAGCAAAACTGTAAGGATATGCAAGGGAGCATGCAAACATTATTACTGTATATAGAAAAAGGTCAGTTCTTTGGAAGCGTACCCACAGGAATACATGTGTACCCCCAGGAATACACATGTAAATGTTATTTCTGTTTCAAGATGTATACTTAGACTATAAGATCATTCTATAACAAATAATGTACTTGTGCTCATTTTGATGCTCAGTATTCATTTTCATAATTATTCTAGTATACAGCCTTTCCATGTTTGATTTTCAACATTTTGATTTCTACTGACATATCACTATTGCATTCAATAACTATTTGTTCTAAGAATGTGAAATGGAGATTTTGGAACTGAAATTTCAGAAATAGGTAGACAATCATTGGTTTTTGGAGCACCTCTAAAAATGAATGCAGAAAGAATCTGCTGCTGCTATTTAGCTTGAGGACAGCACCCAGATGTCACACAGTCATGCCTCCTCTGTTGCTGCCAACTACGTTATCAAGAAGACTACCTCACTGGCACAATAGTGGCATCCCTGACTGCCATTTAGGGCCTCCTTTGTGTAACAGGCTAGTGGTTCTTCATCATAGGTTCATATGTGCAAACTAGGCTAAAGACCACAGGGGGCTTTTTAAGCCTCAAGATGCATCCCTAATGTATCTGAACAAATTTAGGAACTTTAAGATTATTCTAAGGGGTATAGGTAGGCTAGGGCTTGGTGCGCAAGCATTTACAAGCTGCCTCTTTACATTAGGGACACAGGTTTAAGGCCAGGGGTGAAATTTTAATTCCCAGCTGTTGGTCTAAGTTATGCTTTAATTGGATTAGTAAATATCTCTGGTTCACATGGATGTGAAGACTGCTCCAAGGAAAGGTTAGTTTCAGAGAATACATACATGTCCCTCCAGCATGTCCTAATTATGTTGAAGATTTAAGTCCCTACATTGGGTAATTCTGATGTTATTTATTTTGAAGATATGCAGAAGGCCCATCAGAGTGGGATCCAAGGATACCTTGTATGCCAGGCATAGAATGGTACTCAATAATCATACTAGACCAAGTACTGGGATAGGGCCGTGAGGCAATCCATGCAGGACATGTACCTTATGCCCTGTACCCTTTGTGTGAGGAACCTCTGTGGAAATTCCAGGTGTTCCATGGACCTAATCAGATACATACTGAAGGGGGTGCTGCACTCAATGATTTGTCTGATCAGGAAGGTTCTTCATCCTGGATTGGCGATAGATTACAAGTGATCATTATGCTCGTAATGTGATTATAGACCATGTGTTCAGACCTTTTACTTCCTCCACAGAAGGTGCCCTCCTGCTAAAGAGCAAACAGTCTCCACAGAGCTCTCAGGATAGTTACATCCTGCACTCCTCAATAGTTTGTCAATTCTTTGGAGTGAGGCCTAGAGTTCTACCCCTCTTTTTGCTCTAAAGAGGATGGAAGAGTTATATACTACTTCAGACCCTGAGGAACTAGAAAGAGCACAGGGTAGATTGGGATTACCCAATTTAAAGGAGTATTTCTGAGCTAAACAGTTAAGGCTCCTATACATAGCACAACCAAAAAACTATAATTCAAAGTGGAAAGTGATGATGTTGAAACAGGAGGGAAGCTCAAGAAACAAGGAGAGACTGGGATTTTGGATGCAGGCCTTTAAGGAGAATAACAATAATCATACAGAATATTATATCAATAAAGTAGCAGAAAGTAGTCTAAGAACTAAACCAACAAGGAAATGGAGAAAGGAGATTCTGCCGATAGGGATGATTGCAATTAGGGATATAGACAGTAGGCAAGAGGGGGCTGGAATTTATTGATGAAAACTGTCAAAGGAACCAAAATATTGGGACCAAATAACTAGAGAAGGTAAGGTAATAGAATGGGAAGAGGCCAAGAATTTATTTGGACTGCAGGTTAGAGATTGCCTTCCCTATAAATTACTGATATCAGAGTATAGGCAAAGAGAAAGAAATAAGGGGGTCCTAAATGAAAGACTATCACTGGTAGAGTTTTTAGTAGAACTTAGAAAAGAAGCTGCCATTTAAAAAGGAATAACTAGTGGAGCATATGCAATATTGCATGATAACTATAAGAATCAATCAGAGGAGGTTAGAAAAGATTGGGAAGAGAGATTGGATAAGCAATTCACAAAGAAACAATGGGAGGATATATGTATGTCTCCCAAATATGGAACAAAGTCTAAAAGCTTTAGGATTTTTCTTGCTAATGTTTACATAGATATTTTTATAACCCAAGTGGACTCCAGAAATTTTTTCCTCAGGTAGACAGCAAATGTTGTTGGTGTGATGGGGAAAAAAAGAGGTACTTGGGAACATATTTTCTGGGAGTGTGGTGGGTTGGTGGATTGTAAGGATTCTCTGGGGGATTGCACTGTCAGAGATGTTGGGTGGGTGGATTTGTGTGATGAGGGGGAGATAATTTTTCTGAGCTGTGATGCAGAATTGGAATTGTCTAATTTTTCTGAGCTGTGATGCAGAATTGGAATTGTCTAGACATGGTGAGGCCTTGCTGTGTCTAATTATAGTGGCTGCCAAAAAGGGAATTACTAAAAAATGGAAATCAAAATCTAAACCAACTATATTAGACGTAGTGACTATAGCAACAGAGATAAAACAACTGGAATTGAGATCTTTAGAAAAGGATAAGAACAAACTACATAGGGAAAACTGGGAATTGTGGGAACAGTACATGGAGAGGAAGAATAAGGTTTAAATGAAGGCAGGACTTAAATGAGCTATGCAGTGTTTGAGAAGATTATAAGTGATGTATAATGCTTGCAAGTGGGAGTGTCAGTATGGTTTGTGATGTAAAATGCAACTAGGATTGTGTCAGTGTGGTTTGTTTTCATTTATATAAATGTATGATTGCGTATGTCATAAGTGATGGTTTAATAAAGATGTTTCTTGTTTGAAAAAGGGGCAGGGATTGAATAATTTATGTAATGTTGAACAGGTTATACGATATATAGCAATATAAGTTAAGTATAATGTTTGTTAATTTTAATTTGTTAATACAGTTTGATTATTTTTGTATAAATGTACATTTGCCTATGTCAAAATTGATAATTCAATATAAGTGTTTAAAAAAGGGACTAGAAAGAGCACATCCAGTACCATGTTTCAGATTGTGACTCTCTTGTGAGGTCATGCCCCAGGTGCTTAAGGGCTCTTGGATGGTGTCACTGGCCATGATAGAAACTTGTGGTACACATCTCTCTGGGAGTCTGTACAGTAGTTTTCATCAATTTAATTTGCATGAGTGCCACATTCACTAAACAGTGCCTCCTTTTGATATTTCTTTTGCATGCAGAATGTAAACTGAGGATGTTGGCTATGATGCCAGAAACCATCGGGAAGATGAAGCTATGTATTTCCCTTCCTAGACAATTAGTTCCTGGTGGACCCAATCAAGGGACTTCATTGTTGATATACCTGGGGTGGTTGATGCCAAACTTATAGCTTAAGTGAGTGACCACAATCTGGGAGAATTTTCCTCTAATCCCATGTGAGATTATTGGTTTCATTAATGTGGCATTGTACACTTCCCATGGTTCCTAATTCCTGCCTGTAGAGAAGGATCCATGAGGTTATTAATTTGGAATCTTGAGTCAGGAAGCATTAGAACATCCAGGGCCAAATTTATAGTACCTCCTAGACTAGATGGCTATCCCCTGCCTTGCCAGTGCTGTTTGCCAACTTGAGGGAACAGCTGCTGCAGAGAGTTAGAGCTATTATTGTGGATGACTTTAACTACCCTTCAGTAAGCTGGCATACATGAACCGACAATGAAGGACATGTCCAAAAATTTCTAGCCTTAATAAACAAAAACTCCCTTGATTAGCTGGTAAATAAATATACTAGAGGACACTGCATTTTGATTCCTATAAATATGGCTGCTTCATTCACAACTCCTTTGGTATCTCCTTCTCCTCTGAAGTTTATCCATAAACTTGTAACCTTCTCCTTTAAACTCACAAACCCCTACAGAAAACTCTGCTGAATTTAATTACTACAAACGTGCAAACCTCAACCTACTGTATGGTGCAGTATAAAAAAAGCACTTAGAATTGTACCACTGCTGTCCTTGATACAGCTACAGGCTTCACTAAGAAATTTTACATCCATTTAGAAAAATGCACAGAGCTAGTAGTCTCCACCTGAACTAAGTATCATGGGAAATTGAAAAAGAAACCATCCTGGTGGTCTATCATCATAAATAAACTCTACAACAAAAGAAAGAAACTCCCAAAATTATATAGCAGATCCAAACCTTCTCTTCTCAAGTAAAATGTCAAACGCGTTACAACAAAACTGAAAAACACTATCAGATACACTAAAAAAGACCATAAACTTGACTGGCCAATGAGGCCAAAGATAATAATAAATTATTCATTAGCTATGTTAGAAGAAAGAAATAATACCATACATTGACATGATGTCTCCAGTTTTGCAATCAAATTTAGTGCCAATATCACCTCCAAGAGTTATATCCAAACCCCTGAATTTCCTGAATCTCTTACTCCCCCAGTTATCTCTAAAGAGCATTTACTAAAAGTGCAAGCCAACACCAAAATGCATTCTCCATGGGACCTAACTGTATACATGTTTGCTTAATCAATAATGTTAAACATACTCTAGCAGACCCACTATTTAAACTGTTTAATCTAAGTTTAGTTGCTGTTTTTTCCCTGACAAGTGGCACATAGCAGTGATGATGGCCTTCCATAAAGGTGGCCTTAAATCCAGCCCAGGTAATTATAAACCTATCAGTCTTCCTAGCCTTATCTACAAAGTCATGGGATGTATTACAACTTCCCTCATTAACTATGATATCAAGACTCTTATTAGACTTGACTCCCAACAGCTTCAATAGTTCAATAATTTGCTTTCACGTGCACATGGAACAAGTGGGTAATCAGAACACAGTCTCCATGATGAATTGATAAACTCTAGGGCCCATCCAATAGTCTAATTTAATTTTAAAAAATCCTTTACAGATGAAGACTAATGAATGTAAAGTGGAACTGTATTCCACAAATGAGTCATTGATTGAGTTAAATATCTTGCTCTTAAGGCGTCCTGAACTCATCAATTTTATAAGTATAACCTGCTCCTCAAGTAGACTTATTTGATTCCGAGAGTTCTAAGTTCAATAAAACACACTGATCTTTGTTACTTAACCCATGCCAAGCCAGATAAAGTTTTTCCCACAAATATCTGTAGCTAATGGCATAAAGACCTCAAATGCCCAATCTAGATTGACTCAACATGTGTCCACACCCACTAATTCTTCTAGCAACTTTTCTTTGTATACTCTCCAATTCCAACATATCACCCTTATTATATATACAAAACAACATATTATATTTAATAATAGGGTAGACAAAATATAAACAGTCTTACTAGAAGCTTGTTAGTGTCTGAGGAGACATTTTTAAAAATTAGACTTCTTTTCCTTCTTTCGGCTGCTCCTGTTAGGGGTCGCCACAGCAGATCAACTGTTTCCATTTCCTCCTGTCCTCTGCATCTTGCTCAGTCACACCAACCACCTGCATATCCTCTCTCACCACATCCATAAACCTTATCTTAGGCCTTCCCCTTTTCCTGTTACCTGACAGCTTCATCCTTAGCATCATTTCCCAATATACTCTGCATCCTTCCTCAGCACATGTCCAAACCAACGTAATCTTGCCTCTCTGGATTTGTCTCCAAACCTTCCAACCTGGGCTGACCCTCTAATATACTTATTCCTAATCCTGTCCATCCTCGTCACACCCAGTGCAAATCTTAACATCTTCAACTCTGCCACGTCAAGCTCTGACTCCTGCCTTTTTGTCAATGCCACTTTCTCCAACCAGTATAACATAGCTATTAGACTGGATACTTTTAATGCTTTACTGTTAACGTTTTGAGTGTTAGATATAAATGTAAGTGTATTATAAATGATAATTCCGATGTCCTTGTATTTTAAATGATTTTGCAGCCTGAATGTTCCCAAATTTATACTTGTTTCAACCTTCAGTCTCCCAAAAAGAACCATACACTTATCCTTATTCACTCATAATTCCATTTGGATAAATCATAAGTACTCAGTATTCAAGTACTCATTAAATTGAATCATATCTTCAGAGTTAGTGATGGTAAAGCCTATCTTAATATACTGGTCTCAAAACTGAACCTTGTGGAACACAGCTAGTAATTCCTACCCAATTTGATGTTTAACATTCTAATCTAACCCTTTGCCACATGCCTGTCAACCAATAACCTATCCAAGAATAGCAAAATAATTAACCCTATGCTTATTATAAGTATGCAAAATAGCAGAATGAGGTACACTATCAAATGCTTTTGATAAGTCCAAATACACTACTTTAACTGAGAAACCCTTATTGAGAGCTTCTGAGACTGGATTATAAAATTCTACAAGGCTGGTGAAAGTAGATCTACACTTCATAAAGCCATGTTGATTTAGATCCATTAAACATCCCTGTTTAGATCTATTAAACTTGACTTTGTGAAATGATAGATCATGTCTGCTGAATCTGCTAAACATCTTCAAAGGGGTTAGAGAGGTTGCAGATGGTGGCCATGTGGTACACATAGTGTAGCTTGACTTGGGCAAAGTTTTCAATACCATTCCATGTATTGACATCATACAACAGCCAACTGCTTTAAAAATCAACCATATGTGGTAATACGAATAGCAAACTGGCTGAAAGAGAGAAACAATGTATTGTGAGTTGCAGGTATCTCATCAGAAAATGTAAAAGTCATCTATGGTGCCCCTCAGAGTTGAGTGGTGGGACAACACCTTTTTGGCATTTACTTCTCAGATATCCAAGCAGAGAGACAACACTTCTGTCTAGCAGATGACTGCAAATTGGGGGTTATTGTTAAGGGTTGTTCTGACACCCAAACCCTTCAGAATGATTTTGCTTTAGTAAACTCTTGGTGTACTGAAATGAGTACAAACTAAATGCTAAAAAGGGTGGTATCGTCATTTTTGGTAGACAACTGCTCTCCTCATCATACTGTATAGATTGCACACCACTTCAAATCGAAAATGTATCCAGTGACCTAACTACATGGGTTGATAATTCCCACTCTTTTGACCATCATGTGACAGTGGTTATAAGGATATAACTTTATTTATCACAGCTAATTACCAAAGGAATATTATCAAGGTCTAAGGATGTAATCAACCTCATAGCACTCTGCATTGATCAGACTGATTATCAAGTCCAACACCCCATTAAGATGTAAGAAGGTTCCTAACAAAAAAGGTCACATGCCTAAAGTCAGTGACGTATTAGGAGACGCTGGAAGCTCTATCCTTTTATGCAGTATCTTATAGACTTTTGAGGGGAGAACTCTGTCTTGGTTATCATACCATAAGAGATGCAGCTCTCCTAGATCTCATGTATCTTCACAAGACCAACTGCTCCACCAGTACTAGAAACAGGGACCTAAATCTTCACAAACAGATAAATACAACACAGTGGAGGGACAGGTCTGTAAACCAGCACCTCCCAAAACTCTGGAATAAACCTATCCTGCATATTAAGGAATGTGACTCATTGTCTTACTTTAAACATAACCTAGATGAGTGGATGGCGATTCACACATTTAGTCCAGGATCGACTGGTATGGCACTCCTTGAGAAAAGAGGTGTAGCATGAGGGAGGGTACCGACAAAGTGTAAATAGTCATAAGACTCAATAGCCTTGAAATATCTATGAATCCATGAATCTTAGAAGAAAGAAAATATCTACTGTATAAACTTTGCTTGCCAGAAAGAGATTACATAAACTGGTCACAAACCACTTTTGCAAAATGTGATTAATTTAAAATGAGCAACTTTGAGGGAAGAAGTTTCTCCTAATCCTCATGGTGCTTTGACCCTGGTGGTGATTAATAATTATGAGTAATGTAGGGGGCTTGGTCTCAAGCATAATGGAGAGTGGAAAGGGTTTGTTCCGCAACACATGAAAGCACTGCATTCAGTGTATTTGCTAAAATGCTGTTTTCACCCTTCTTTCTTATCAAAACTGTGTTTGAAGACTAAAGTTAATAGGTACAGATCTAAATAGGTAGAGATCCTCAGGGAAAGAATTTAAATTATTTGTGTAATAATCTCCAGAGCAGCGTACTAATTTCTATGGCAGGTAGTCGTGAACAGTTCTCAAGTAGGCCATTCTTTGATAAAAAAAAAAATAGCAATCAGTTTGCAACTTCACTTTTTGGAGTTATAGGTTAAAAACATAACTGAATTGTCCTAGTTGTCTGGTGCTGTACGTGTTGATACCATTATTTACTTGCTTGCTTATACTTTTACTAAGCAGTATAGTCTGGTTACACTTGGCGATAGTGTACCAGTTTTTTTTTTTCTGTTGCAAAAGTCCATTCTGCAGCAACATTTCAGCTTTTTTCTTCCTGTCTTTGTATCTCACATTGTTAAGAATTACTCCCAAATAAAGACCAATAGAAGTAGAAACTCAAATGAAAGATCCACTTCAACACCAGAGGTTTGGAATAATGCCAATGAGTGGCCAGCTGCTTTCCATCTCTCTATTTACAGCACCAGATGTTTGGAATAATGCCAGTGACTGGCCAGCGGCTTTCTATCCCTCTATTTACAACATCAGAGATTTGGAATAATGCCATTGACTAACCAGCTGCTTTCTATCCCTCTATTTCTGCTTTTCAGGAAAACGTGATTGTTTTTCAGGAAATGGCACAAACACTTCTGATGAAAATCTGATTCTTTACCTCAGTCCTTTGGATAATTAAATAATTTTTTTCTTAGTGTAAATCAATCTATAATTTTTCAGAATGAGAAACAGTGGCATTTATGAGTTTCTTCACTGAGGAATAATTGTAAATATTATGTCAAAGGTTATCATTAAATGGGGACAGTGAAGGCTGCACTATCCCAACAGCATGCAGGATTATGACTGGGTCCTCAGTCATAACCAACTGATTATGTGTTTGAGACATGGATGTCAAGAAATTCACCCTGAGGGTGGAGTGAAGCTTGAGAGGTGAATCTTGACATCCATGTTGAAAACACACAGGTGTTATTAATGGAGAGATTCACTCATAATTCTTTGTAGTGCATGGAGCTTCATCTGTACTACCAGTTGCAGAAAAAAATAGTGTGGTCATATGAAGTATGTTTTGACTTTAAAAGTCATAAAACACCTAGTGCTGCCACACGTGCACACACACACACACACACACACACACACACACACACACACACACACACACACACACACACACACACACACACACGCACACACACACACACACACACACACACACACACACACACACACACACACACACACACACACACACACACACACACACACACACACACAGTGATCAGGAGCAAAGTGTCCTTCTTGAGGAATTAATGGCTTTAAAAGTTGTTAAGACATTTCACTCTGCCAGACCTCTTGCTTAAAAGTTTTATGGAACAAAGCCTCTAACAGCTTTTAAAGCAATTTTAGCTTATGCTGTTGTTCTCTGATGGTTGGCACCAACTGCGAAATTAGAAATACTATGAGTTCTACTAGGATATAATGGGTTTCTTTTGCTGCTGATTAATAAATGAAATATTTATATAGATAAATAGTTAATATATACCTTTTTAAACTGGTGAATGTATTACACTCATTCTGTGGGTGCACTTAATGTTATTGCTGTTGGTTCACAGCAATTAGGTCTTGTCTTATGCACAGGCCAACTAGGCAACCACGTAGGGTGCCACATTTGAAGTGGTGCTCTTTCCAATATATTTATGTAGTTTTAAGAGCAACAAATTATTAAGTTTTGTTGTTCTAAAAAAAAATAACAAAATAAAATGTGGTTCTCCAACAAAAAATACCCACCCAGCTGTGTGACAGGCACCCCAGGGAAGAAGTGTGTCACTTGACTTGACCATTCAAGTCAAGTAACATCACATTAAACTTATGTTATGAGATCTCTGTGATCTCACAACAATCAAATGGCAGGTGTGAAGCCTTGGGTCTCACCAGGTTATCAATGTATATCAATATATCAAACTATAATGTTTGATTCGAATGTCTGCCTTTACTGGTTGGCTGTCTGTTTCTGCAGGGAGTTGGGAAGGTGTATGTGTGAAGGACATTTTGATAAATTCTGGATAGTTGAGAGGAAAGGTGCAGCACTAAAGCAGATAGGTATGTATGTATGTATGTATTATTATTATTATTATTGTTATTATTATGCTATTAGTGATCAACCAGATATTTTCTGTCAATAAATAATGGTTTTGTGATTTGTGTGGAGTAACATAGAATACTGTAATGTGCGGCATCCTGTCTGAGTGAACTAGGCAAGCAAATGTGAAACTTGCCATCATGTCTCCAGCTATAACTGATGGTTAGTGGTTGGACATACCTCTCAACCATCCTTAATTTAGGCTCAGAAATTGTATTTGTTCTTCCTAATCCCTAGTTAGCTGGAAAATTTGGTAAAAAAGGTGATTTTTATTTTGCATTCTCACATTTTGCTAACTCCTCATGTTAATAGTAATAATTTTACCGAAAGTGTCCCTGATTATTTTTGTATTTGTCCCTTATTCTGGAGATAAGAGCTTGAGTGCAGTGGAGATTTGGGTTTGCTGAATGAAAGTAAATTGGTGCCCTTGTAGTTTGCTCAGTTTTAAGCAGTCACTACTTTGGCTTTGTAGGACTAGTGTGAATTTATGAGACGTTAGATGGACTACTTAAGCTGACACTTAATGCACATAGACAGAGTAGGTATAATTGCTGAGACTGTCTATTGAGAAAATGACTGGCTGCCTGCTGTTGTTTGCTTGCCATGCTGGCTTTACAAGACTAGTGTGATTTATGTGAATTAACTTGGAAGATTTTAAAGTGTGGCAACTATTTGCTTGAAGTAAAGGGGGAATGCATTACACAGTCATCCTCTTTTATTGCAATTCGACATTTGAATTGTATAAAGATATGGCTACAACTCCTTGGTGGGTGTTGTCTGGATGAAAGTAACTGATCCTCTTGTCACTTGTGTGGCTTACAGATATTTTTCAAAGGGATAAAAAGCACAGGATACCTTGACCTTCAGAGCTTCTGGGGTGCTGGTGTCCCCCACGCACCAAGGCTGTATAAGTCAAATTTGACCTGGGCTTAGTAGTGCCCCCTGCCCTGAACCTCACCTAGTCCAAAATCAACCTTGCTCAGAGCTTTACAGAAAAGGTTACTATAGTTGTATGGAGAGCTGGGTATGATGTTAGTATTTCTTTAACTTTTCTCATAAACCTCAGAGGTCAGTATCATTTGTTGGGATGGGGACAGAGCGTAGTCATTATTTATTTCATTTCCTCTAAAACCTCAGAGGGGAGCATAGAGAGTCACTAAGCTTATACAATGTAGAGTACTGCTTGAAATTAAATCGAAAATATCACTATAATTATTTTTTTTTCATTTTTATTAATTTTCCTGACAACGAAACATCAGACACACGTACAGGTAGCTATCATTTTTTGGGTGGGTGGGCAGTAAAGACAACAAATATGCTATGTTTTTTTTTTTTAGTTTTGTCCAAGTGTGGCATTAAAGGGGTACACAGAAGGTGAGGAGCTATGCCATATGTACATATGACAGCATTGAATCAAAGCACAATTGTGGCAATTTTCCCCTTACTTTTCATCCCAATTGAATACCAGATTGAGATACACAAAAAGTGACTACTCTTTTAAGGTGGCACAGAAAGGCACTATGATAAAAGAGAATGACAATGTAATGCATTTCACCATGATTTATGTATTATCACAACATTTGTCTTCTGTGTTTATTGAGCATTGTTATTTGGTTGACTTTCAACATTAAGCCTTGGATACAACTTTTTTCTTCCTTGAAATAAAAAGATACAACTTGATTTATTTCCTTAATAGATAAACTATCCCAGCTTGGCATAAATCTGTATCTCATCTGATGGGTAGCTAACTGGCTCACTGACAGAATTCACTCAGTCAAAATAGGGGAAACTACCTCAAGTAGTAGACCTGTAATGAGCGGCTTGACCCAGGGATCGGTCTTGTGGTCCTTGCTGTTTGGGATATACTTCTCTGAGGTGCAAGCTAAAACCAGAGGTCTATGGCTGACCAAGTTTGCAGTTGACTGCAAGCTGGGCACTGTCATCAAATCCTGTAGTGATGTAGACATACTACAAGAGGGTCTCACCCAGATAAATAAATGGTGCCAGAAACACAGCCTCAAACGAAACACCAAAAAATGCATCATTATCTCCTTTGGGGAGAGAGATGCCTCCACAAATTATCACATTAATAACAATGTCCTAAGCATGCAAGCAGTTGTGAGGGACCTGGGCACCCAAGTTGACAGCAATCTAGCTTTTGACCACATGTTGCCTGCATTGTATGGAGAGCTTTCTACATTGCTCACCTCATTAGTAAGGGTATTTCTTTCAGGAACAAGGAAGTCATAACTCCCCTGTATTCCTCCCTTATCAGGCCCATCACTGAGTATAACGTCCCTTTTGGGCATGTACCCTGTGAAGCAAATGCAGCAGCTGGAGAGACCACAGAAGTTCCTGACCAGGAGAATCCAGAGCTTCAAAAATCTGTCCTACATGGATAGGCTAAAAGCCCTATCCCTCTACTACATCTCATACAGACTCCTCAGAGGTGATCTATGTCTGGCATACCGTGCAATCTCTGTCTCCACCTTGATGAAATTGCTGCATATCCATAAACCAGACTCCACCCAAGTGACCCACACGCAAAACCTCAACATGGTCTGCAACATCAATAGGACTTGCTGGTGGGACAGATTTGTCTCCCAGAGACTCCCCATTTGTGGAAAAGACTCTCTCTCCATGTCAAACAGAGTACCTCATTATCCCTTTTTAAGTGCAACCTGGATAACTGGATTAGAAACAAAAAATACACCCCTGGGATTCCACCCGTGTCCCTGCTGGACAGTGGCATCGGGTGCTGACTTTTGGGAACATGGGCTAATTTATTGGCTAGGCTTATAAGGGACTCAGGGACAGTAGCCTAGTAACTTGCTATGATCTTGTGAACCATTGAATCAAAAGGATGGAAAAAAATATCTCTAAAATGCACCTCAGAACATCTATAACATCATGTCTTCAGATACCTAGCAGTCCCGAGACTCCCTGCTTAATTTAATTATTACAGTGTAGTTTTGGTCATTTCAGGTGTGTTGAAAGGATTCAGGGTCATTACACTGTAGTCTTGGTCAGTTAGAATGTGTTGAAAGGATTCAGGGTTATTACAGGGTAGTCTTGGTCACTTAGAATGTGTTGAAAGGATTCAGGGTTATTACACTGTAGTCTTGGTCAGTTAGAATGTGTTGAAAGGATTCAGGGTTATTACAGGGTAGTCTTGGTCAGTTAGAATGTGTTGAAAGGATTCAGGGTTATTACAGGGTAGTCTTGGTCAGTTAGAATGTGTTGAAAGGATTCAGGGTTATTACAGGGTAGTCTTGGTCAGTTAGAATGTGTTGAAAGGATTCAGGGTTATTACAGGGTAGTCTTGGTCAGTTAGAATGTGTTGAAAGGATTCAGGGTTATTACAGGGTAGTCTTGGTCAGTTAGAATGTGTTGAAAGGATTCAGGGTTATTACAGGGTAGTCTTGGTCAGTTAGAATGTGTTGAAAGGATTCAGGGTTATTACAGGGTAGTCTTGGTCAGTTAGAATGTGTTGAAAGGATTCAGGGTTATTACAGGGTAATCTTGGTCAGTTAGAATGTGTTGAAAGGATTCAGGGTTATTACAGGGTAGTCTTGGTCAGTTAGAATGTGTTGAAAGGATTCAGGGTTATTACAGGGTAGTCTTGGTCAGTTAGAATGTGTTGAAAGGATTCAGGGTTATTACAGGGTAGTCTTGGTCAGTTAGAATGTGTTGAAAGGATTCAGGGTTATTACAGGGTAGTCTTGGTCACTTAGAATGTGTTGAAAGGATTCAGGGTTATTACAGGGTAGTCTTGGTCAGTTAGAATGTGTTGAAAGGATTCAGGGTTATTACAGGGTAGTCTTGGTCAGTTAGAATGTGTTGAAAGGATTCAGGGTTATTACAGGGTAGTCTTGGTCAGTTAGAATGTGTTGAAAGGATTCAGGGTTATTACAGGGTAGTCTTGGTCAGTTAGAATGTGTTGAAAGGATTCAGGGTTATTACAGGGTAGTCTTGGTCAGTTAGAATGTGTTGAAAGGATTCAGGGTTATTACAGGGTAGTCTTGGTCAGTTAGAATGTGTTGAAAGGATTCAGGGTTATTACAGGGTAGTCTTGGTCAGTTAGAATGTGTTGAAAGGATTCAGGGTTATTACAGTGTAGTCTTGGTCAGTTAGAATGTGTTGAAAGGATTCAGGGTTATTACAGGGTAGTCTTGGTCAGTTAGAATGTGTTGAAAGGATTCAGGGTTATTACAGGGTAGTCTTGGTCAGTTAGAATGTGTTGAAAGGATTCAGGGTTATTACAGGGTAGTCTTGGTCAGTTAGAATGTGTTGAAAGGATTCAGGGTTATTATAGGGTAGTCTTGGTCAGTTAGAATGTGTTGAAAGGATTCAGGGTTATTACAGGGTAGTCTTGGTCAGTTAGAATGTGTTGAAAGGATTCAGGGTTATTACAGGGTAGTCTTGGTCAGTTAGAATGTGTTGAAAGGATTCAGGGTTATTACAGGGTAGTCTTGGTCAGTTAGAATGTGTTGAAAGGATTCAGGGAAAACCAAAGCTGAAGACTGAATCTGAATTTCTTCCCTTAATCATGAATTTTGTTCAGGGCATCCAAACTGTAAAATGCAACTCAGAAAAGCATGTAGAAACCATGGCTTCCTGCAGGCTACAGCTTAATGCAGTTGTTTCCTACACAGTAATGAAAGAGCAGTCTTGCCTACTAAAAATGTGTTGAATGAATAAATGCAGGAAAAAAAATTGAAGAATTAGGCAAACCATGAGAAAAAGGAAGGAAAACGTTATTTGAATGGTGTAGGTAGGTCAAGATGGGGAGATACCTGGTGGTGTGCGTGTGTGTGTGTGTGTGTGTGTGTGTGTGTGTGTGTGTGTGTGTGTGTGATCCAGTGGGGGAGGGTCACCATGGAGGTCTTTTACCTAAGGTGCTACTTGTGTATGATAAAGTGTTTCTATCTGGTATGTTGGGGGAGGAAGGTTGTGAATGGTGTGGCTCTGTCTGAATATGAAAAAAGGGTATGAGCACCATAATGATCCTTACAGAACCTGTTTGTCACATACATTGTTATATTTATACGGAGATATGTTCATGCATGAATGCGCGCGCGCACACACACACACACACACACACACACACACACACACACACACACACACACACACACACACACACACACACACACACACACACACACACACACACACCAGATAGCATATACACACACATGCAGTTGCTTTTTGGTAAAGGAGTGAAATTTGGTGCATTATTTGAATTCTTTTTTCTGGAAGGTGAACTGTTTTTTTTTCACTTCTAAAGAAAATGTAGTACAAAACTGTAGGACAGGTTCATAGGTTCATAGGTTAGTGCTAGGCAATTGATCTGCAGACCATTTCAAGCTCAGTAAAAAAAAAAATCAACATTTCCCTCTAGCTTCAAGGAGGGCAAGACAAGACATACCAGGAGAGACTTTATGTCCGCTCATCCAATTATCTAGGTTTACCTTGAAGGAGGCAAGGGTGTTACTCTGACACGTAGTGGAATTCCATACAGAGGTACATTGGGATGTGAATCTATCACACAAATGTGTCTTATTTATCTGCTGATGAAGGTTTAGTTCCTTTAACCAAGTATTTAATGTACCATTAGTTCTGCAAAGGAATAGGAGATCAAATAGGGTTGGATCTTTCATGGCATGAAAGGCTAGAGCTTGAGCTCCATGGAGGATTTTGTAAGAGAGTGAGTACAGAGAAAGGACTACCAGTCTCTCCTGATAACTAAGACTTTTAAACCCACTGATGCTTTTAGTTGAGAATCTCTGAGGTCTCTCAAGTTGTGTGATACGTTCAGACAAATACTTGCCAAAAGGTGCCTTGTTTTCAAGAATGGGTATGATATGAAACGAGTAAAGGGGAATTAAGACTTCTTTGGATCTAGTGAAGATTTTTTGGGAAATTGGATGGACCAGCTAAAAGGCTTTCTGATTTACTTTAGAGATGTAATGGTCAAATGATAAAGAATTATCAACAAGAGTATGCAAATCCTTTACAAGAATGCATCTTCTGTACAGTAAATTAAACTGTTTTGTTTACCAAAATTAATGATTTTACATTGTTTACATTTAATTTGAGACCATTGTCCTTGTACCAATTGTTAACATGGTCTAAGACATGTTGGAGCAATAGTGAGTCTGTTGAAGATCGAATAACAACATCTATTCTACGGTCATCTGCAAACTGAGTTTACATTAAGCCAGAATTGCTCTCCTGAAGGTCTGAGAAATACATGCCAAAATGGAGAGGTCCCAAATCAAGCACTGTTGTACACCACTAGTAAGTATTTTGCTTTCAGAAATGGCACCTGCTACTCTAACCACATGGGTTCTGTCAGACAACTAGTTAGCTATCCCTTGCACAATATAAGGATTTATATTCAGATTTATAAGTCTATCAATATTGCTTGCATGGAGAATAGTGTCAAAGATCTTGCCCAGGTCTAGATATGCTGTGTGGACTGCATAACCAATATCGACTGCTTCAGTTACTTTTTCAAAGAAATTGATGAGGTTAAAGAGGCAGGATGTTCCTTTTATAAAGTGAAATTGATGAGGGTCCAGAGCTGAGAAATTGTCAGTGTCCCATTTAATAAAGTCTGACACAATGCTGTCCATAGCTTTACATTTTGAGGCTAGTGAGATTAATGGGTCTATAGTTACCAGGGTCTGTGGTTGGGCCACATGTGTAATGGCATTACCATAGCTGTTTTCCAGGCTTCAGGAATGTAACCAGTGGAGAGGCTTAAATTAAAGAGGTTAAGTAGGAGTTCAGCTACGCTATATTTTGTAGTGATAATCGTGCAACCTGGTATGTTGTTAGAACCCATGGATAAAGTAGTCTTCATTTTTGAAAACTTGTCCCATAGGAATTAAAGGGGTTGTTGGGACTCTGGTACTTGTGCGGTAGCTGTAAGTATGTGAGGAGATATTAACTATATTCTTTGAGTCAATGTAGTGTTGTTGTGGAGTAGCACTTAACCCTGTTGGTTGTTAGTTCTTATTTTTCTAATATAGTTAAAGGAAGATTTGTATTTCTTTTTTTTCAGTTTTATTGGCTACTTTAAGTTCACACTGAGCTTTGAGCTTCCTAATGGTCCCCTTAAGTTCTTTGTTAGTTTGCTTAAATGTGCTCTTAAGGTAGTTAGAATTAGACCTCTTATAAGCATTAAGCACTTTCTTTTCTTTTTGTTATATAATTTATTTGCATGGGTATTCCATCACAAGGGTTTGCTTTTAAATTTCTAATTATGTTTGTTGAGGATAGGGACTGCCTTATTGACTATTTAAGTGGGAGTAGATGTCAGTGGCATAGGTAGCAACTTTAGCAATAGGATTACAGCAGAATTTATGTCATCAAGTAACTGATCAAGGTTTGCGTTTAAGAAGTCCCTAAAAGAGTTATTTACCACTAGTTTTAAAAGAAAAGGTCAGTAAATTATGGTCTAATTTAACAAGATAGGATGATACATATAAAGCTGTGCAAGAAGTGGTCATGTTTGTGAGGCCTAGATCCATGATATTAGGGCCCTTAATAGGACGGTTAAGTATTTGTGAATGAGTTAGCATTTATAATGTTAAGAAAGTGCTGGGCATGCTGACCTTTGGCAGTGTTGGTTCATCAGTCTATTGATGGGCAGAATGTTAGGATCATTAGGATTCCAGAATGTGTACCAGAGGATGATTAAGAAGGCTATTAAAAATTGTAATGCAAGAATTATTGATGATCCTGGCTGAATTATCTATAGGAGTACATGTGATTCAGGTCTACTATGTAATCACGGTTCTCTATCCTCGGTTAACTGCCTGCAAAACATGTACTTGAGCCTGTAAAATTTATATGTAAATGCAGTCATAAAAGAATCAACAAATAAACATTTTTCCAAGGGCGACCCCCATATTAATATTTTCCCTGTGAAGTCACTGCACCTTGAAGAAAGTTTTTTATTTTTTTACCAAACACTCTTTCTCCCTGATGCTATGATTTTGGAGTGTAAGTATTTTTTTAATGAACTTTCATTAAAATGAAATGCTATTCATATAGCATATTAACTGAACTTTTCTTTCATAGAATAGGATACCAGTTTCCTTTTTTTGATATATTAAGCCAAAAAAAAAAAAAGAAAAAACAACATTAACTCACAGACATAATTTATCTGTGTAGAGGTAAAGGAAAGTGTATTTAATACCCTAATGCATAGTGTTGGGGTTATGGACTGGGGTAAGATTAAGTTTAGGGTTAGCACACATTAGAAAGGGTGGTACAGAGGGGCTTTGAAAGTCAGTGATCATCCAGATAATCTGAAGGAGTCATTATACAGAGCAGGGTTGCGTCTGAAGGATTATGCCAAAAATGCTGGGGAATGGAAGGACTTCAGACAGTCTTTGGACTTCAGAAATTCAGTATATCCTGTTGTGACACCCAGAGAGTCTAAAGTAATGCAAGTTATAATCCAAGAGGCAAAAAAAACAAGGCAACATATCAGTACAAAGGCTGAACCACTTAGGGAAGGAAAGTGATGTCTTCTCTAAAAACACACCAAAGTATTTGCTGTGAGGAAAAATATGCCACATGGATTGATAAATGGTCTTCTTTGTCAAGGTAGAATGCTGACATTTTTCCATATAACCATGAGATATTATTTTATCTATTTATTTCATTTTACACTTATTACTAAAAGGGTGGTATGGTCAAATGACCCAGTTCTGTCATGGCCGAAACCAGATGGTAATCACAACTATATAAAACATACTTAACAACCATTTCAAGAATGACTTCAGATATGAAATAGTATTAGGTATTACAATAGTATCCTACAATATAATCATGTTACTAATTAGCTGGGGTACTAAGTAATGTTGGGAACCATAACTTAAACATATATGCTTAGGCAAAAAGATTGGGTTAAGGTATGCATTATATTTATATATATATATATATATAGAAAAAAATGAGAGAGAGGAAAGTCAGGGAGAGTGAAAGAGAGCTAGTTGCATTCATAGTGTTGTGTACTGTATTATTAATCTACAGTAAACTGATGGCAAGAACAAATCTGAAATAATAAAATATTGAACTGGTAGCTGTGCAGTTTATCCAGGGTCATAAAAACATGTATATTTACAACTCTGGCTGTCACTGAAAAAGGGCTTATCATAAGCACATTCAGTCAAGTCTGGTTAACAAATAAAAAACAAAATAAAATAAACATTTCTTAATTTTATTTTTGTTAACAAAATGTTTAATTTCCTGTGGTAATGAGTTCCAGATTGCTAGGATGATTTTGCAAAGGGTTTTTCTCCTATGTCTAGGGTGATTCTTAGACTGTGACGTGAGTTATGTGGACATTTTTATGTGTGAATAATAAAAGCTATCAAATGTAAGAGAAAACTTGCTGCTGCGCTTATGTACAGCCAAATGTCGCCACTTAAAGAAAGACAGTGATGTTCATTTTACTAGTGCGGCTTGTAAACTGAATATTTTTTTATCAGATTGCAGTAATGATGTAAAAACAGTCAATGGGATGGGCCCAAGGAAGGGATGACTTGTTGATATCCGCCTCATAATTGACATTCACTGAGCGCATGCCTGCCAAGGCAGAAATGTCTGAGAAGGAGGTGATCCCTTGCCAACAACAGGTAAACAGAAGAAGAAAAAAAAAACTGCAGTGAAATCATATCCCTTCCCTCCCCTGACACTGAGGCACACAACACTAGTACAAATGCATCTGTCAAGGGACTTGTGCCTCCTCACATTTTTCAAGACAGTAATGTCTGATGAAGAGGCGATCCCTTGCATCAAAGAGAACACTCCCTGACTCCAAGACACAGATATTAAAGTTCCTGCTCATATGTCCCAAGCCCCTTTTCCAAAATAAACTCTTGACAGCAGATGTCTTCCACCTCAACCTGAAACATACATGTCCTGAGCCCTTTCCTAAGAACATATGTTTTTCTTCCTCTTCATAGACACTCTCACAAGGGAAGCCAATCAATCACAATGCCTATTGTGCCTCTCTAGCAGTATCCCTTTTCTGACAGGAGAGGGATGTCTTACTGTACATACACACACAAGCACAGTGGAGAGGGAGTTGATCAGCTTTCTGTCAGACAGGGAGTCAATCAGTTGCTATCTCTTTTGTGCCTTTATAGGAATATAGCTGCATAGCCATGGAGAAACTGCTACAGTGCTTGCTCGCGTTGGTGTGTGTTTATTAAAAAAATAATTTTCATTAAAACAGGAAGGCCAAGTGGTACAGTGGTTAAGGTGTATGCCTTTCAATCACAAGGTGCAACGTTTGATTCTCACTACTGGAAAGAGGTTTACAGACTGAGGATGTATATTTTTCAAATATCTACCATACACAGATAGGCCAAAAGCCCTATCCCTCTTCTCAGTTTCATACAGACTCCTCAGAGGTGACCTCTGTCTGGCATACAAGGTCATCATGGATCCCACCTTGATGGGACTACTGCATATCCACAAGTCAAGCTCCACTCAAGTAACCTGAATGCGTGGCTATGCAGAAACCCAGTGATGCAAGCACTTGGAACACATGTAGATAGGAATCTGAACTTCAACCACCACATGTCCACACTGCTATTGAATGCTTATGTTGTGCACATCATAAGTTACACCATCACAATGAGATCTTAGGATTGTATGACAGCACTGTAGTCAAACTTCAGCACACTAATGGAGTATAGTGCTGTCTTTGCATGTACCTCACCAGACACATGCAGCACCTGAAGGGAACTAATCTAAGGGGGCGGCAAAAGCCAACACATTCTGGCTAGGCTTATAAATGCCTTTGGGCAGATAGCCTAGCACCTACCTATGAACCTATTATGGGGTAAGTTTAAAGTTATGAATTGTAAGGCATACTGTAATTTAAGTATAAAAATTATAAACTCATTAATTTATTTGTTTCAGTTGTTGAGATGTGTGCAAGTTTGCAAAGCACTTATAATTGTTTAAGTAACTTTTCTACTGTTTTCCATGTGGTGGAAGTTCTGATTTTGATCCCGCCAGATGCCGAAATATTTTTGTTAAGTTGCTATGGATAGGTGAAAGCCTTCAGGCTTCAGGCTGGGGTTGGGGAAATGAATCCAAGTTAGTGACTGTTTGATTTATATGAGCCCCCTTTAGAGACCAAGGCTTTAATCTGAGATGTGAATGAGGGGCTATTCTAGCTATAAATTGTAAACATTCAGGCATGAGGGGCTTCCTATGTAATCAGAGAAGGGAAGAATGAGGTTTGGCAGGAAGTCTTATTAGAAAGTGCCTTTGGGCAAATCTTGTTCTTATTGTGAATCTGGGTTTATGAATGATCAGTATTGTGTATTAATGGACTCCTGAAATTTCCTGAATAGCATTAGTAGTCTTTTAATAAGGGGATGATTATTTATGGAGTTCTTAATTGCAGCTTAGATGCAGGTGTGTTGCCATTTATGTCATTTGCCCCAGTTCAGAGAAGAGTCATCCTTTTAAGTAGGTCTTTTGTAGAAGACACTAAACAGACTAAACAGATGAACAAATCTGTGCAGGAATTTCATGGCTGAAGAATGCAATTGAAGAAGACACAGCCCTCAGGAGAGGGTGGAATCTTAAAAGTTATAGGACCTATCGAGTATTCACAGCACGAAGAAGCATATTCTAAACAGGTACTTACTAGGACTAGCTAAGGACATGTTATAAGGAAACAATGGAGGTCTGGTACAAGGAAAGAATGGGCAATCAGAGACTTATTAATTTTCTTGCTGTTTTGAGCTAGCTACTGAAATAATGTAAACCTTTTCAGTATTAAGAGAAGAGATCTGACTAGAACTTTTGAGTGGAAACCATTCATCATCAGACACACAAGATGAATGCTCATCCTTAAATCTACTAAAATGACTAAGTAAAGAAGAGGAGTTGCCTTGGGGAGCACCAAAAATGGACAGGCACTTTGTTTAATAGTGACCAGCGATGGCTAATTTCACAAATGTTATAGACTTTTATAAAATTTGCTTAAAGAATGTGACAACATCACACTTTCCTTTCTTCATATTTTGTCTGCCTTTACCTTCACAGCACATGTAGGGGAAAGACAGTAACAGCATGTAGTTAGGGTACAGTTAGCAGTGGGACAAAAGAGGGAATACAGGGGATGCACATTTTTCATACATCCACTCTTACATTCATGCTATCAGATTTAACAAGAATGTGGAGCCTAAACTCATTTGGGGCAGTAAAATAACCAAAGCAATACTAAAATAGGCTATTTAAAATTCTTGCATTTAGTATAATACATTTCTTGGGAGTGACACTGAGTTATTCCTGGACAGATACAAATAAGAACTTTCAACTCAATCCTTTATTATTAACTTAAGCTATAGCACAAATCAGTTTGCATTTAATCAAAGTGGATGGTAGAACTTTAGAGCTTATGTAGTTTCAGAGAAGGTCAAATGGAAGCACCTTTTGTAAGCATACACCTAGGTGCCCCTTGTGTATGAATAAGGTAGATAAAACACTCGCAGATCAAGAGGCGGAAAAACACAGAATAGTAGGATGGTGCACAAAGTACGATAAATTAATGGATCTGAGATGCAAGTGTAATAAACTACACTTGACATCTAGTCTTGCAGGTAAAGCCAGAACTGTACAAAGGGACATTGAAATGGAAAGAAGAACCTGGGAATGTATAATTTAGAAAAATCAGGACATTGGGGAGAAGAAAGGAGTCACATGCACTATACATTTCACAGCTGGCTGAACTACACAGGATGTAAATACATTAGCACAGGTATAGCCAAAGGTGGAAAGATCATGGTTTGAGGGGGCAATAATTTGTCTAGGGTAGTTAGGACCAGTCAGGGCTGTTCTCAACTGATGGAATGTAAAGATAGTTATGTGCATGACCATGTCTCTCAACTGTTCAGAATTTTGCAGAATGTCCAGATTTTTGCCTCATATTTTTGATTTGTTCCTTGTAAAATTTGTGGTTTTCTGGCAAATTACTCAGATGATCTGAGGATTGAAGTCACTAAATAATGACATACATTTGAGTTTCAGACTTCAAATCCTTTAGAAAATGTATGTTAACATAGACCCTGTTACTCTTGCAACTTTTTAAGTTTATAAGAACCATGTTTAAAATCTGTCCCTATTTTGGAAATTTGTCCCCCCATTTTGTCAGGCTTTGCCCAGATTTCTTGCACTAAGAGGTTCAGAGGTATGTGCATGACCCCTAAAACTTGATGATGCTAGTTCTGGGTGAAATACAGATGGAAGTGTCAATAGAAACAGTGAGTCTTACAAGTAGTATTGTCTAGATAACAGAAGATAACCTCTAAGAGGTTTAAGAGTTGGGTGTGTATAGATGGGATGAAATAAAAGTAGTGAGTAGAACTAAAATAATGGAAAAGAGATACTAAGAATTAATAGGGCGATTTGAGAACATTAGGTCAAAAGACCTAAAGGAGAACTAGTGGATGTTCAGGTGAAGATAGGGAAAGGAGTACAAGACAGGAAGGTACCAAGAATGGAATCATTAAACCGCAAAATGAGCTAAAGGTATGCTTACTAATTAGTATAGGAGTGCAAAATATTTATTGAAAACATTTTAAGTGGACCAATGGGAAAATACTTAGTAAAGAAATTGATATTGGGGAGATGGAAAATTAACACCAAAAAGATAAAAAAAAAATCTAGAAATGCAGCATAGTGAATGAAAGGAGTGGAAAAATGGAAAGGCTCTATAAACTGATGAATGACATGACAGGTAAATTTAGCATTACTGTAAAATACAGGGTCTTCCTGAATCCATGATGTAAGCCAGAGAGAGAATTTTTTTTTTCAGGAAGAGTAATGATCTGCATGGACCTGAAACTGCAGTCCAATCTCATTAAGTAATGCTGAACTGAATGTAATGTCTAATTATTTAGTATCCCTCCTTGATGCTGGCATTATTCCTAAAGTACAGGGGAATTCATAAACAGGCAGCAAAGTGTAAACAGCTGGTGGTCACTGTAACACCCCACCACTGGCCCAGTAATCAAGGATTCTCAATCCTCACCACTAGCAACAGTGGGAGATGTACAGTGGGAGGATGGCAGGTACACACACAGTATTTCCAGATGAAGCTCTCTGCATCAAGTGCAATCTCCTTTAAGAGCATACAGAGACCACAGTCAGTCTGGGGCTGGTTTCTCCCTCTTTCTCCAGATCCCCAGTAAGACTCTGCAATGGCACAGCTATAGAGTTGAGATCTCAGCTGAGTGATTAAGCCAATATCTCCAACAATCTCTTACACACACACACACACACACACACACACACACACACACACACACACACACACACACACACACACACACACACACACACACACACGCCTGGGAAAGGCTGGCACAGGTTTACTAGCTATGCCCCTTTTACTCAGACTATAAGGTAGTTATCACTGCTACCAGCCATATCCTTATCAGCTACTTTAAGGCGCTTAACAAAGGGTGTCCAATCTTACTGTGTAATGGTACTATCAATACAAATGGTAGCTTGACCAAGAGCAAGGCTATTAGGAGTGTCCCACAGTGTCACCAAATAAATATGTAAGTACTCTCAGAAATTAAAATTAAATATATCTCACAAATATCAGCCACAATGAAAGGTTTAAATATATTTAATAATAAATAAAAGAACAAGAAAATACTCAGTATATAATTATAGTAACATCAGAGTTCAAAATCACAGGAAATATTTAAAACAACATTGCAGGACAGTATCAAATAAATGAAGAAAAACATCTAAATTAAGCTTTGCTATATTACTGAATATACCTAGAGAATTACTATATCCTAGTTAACTTACAGAGGAAGTGAGGCAGATGTGGTGAGTGGGTCTTTCAGCTGATGTCAGGTCAAAGAAAAATACAGAATATTCAGTCTCTCTCAGATAGTTCTTAAATTAATATCCCAAATATTGCTGCTGGGATAGCTTGCAGTAACATCATTTCTTGTCATCTGACTATATCACATGCCACCCCCCATTGATACAGCTGGTAGCATTTAGCATCTGCCATTAAAAAATAAATAAACAAGGGCTTTTCTTAGATTGAGGGCAGATCCTGGAAGTCATAAAACAATAAACACTTCCAAGACAATACAAAAAAAAAAACTTCTAGTTATAGACATTGTATCTGTTACTGCACTGAAACTGAAAGATAACATCCTTTTATTATGTGGCCATAAAGTAATTTAATTTAAGCTATTTTTCTGATGTTAACCTCTTGTATTTCAGTTTCCCCTGTTAAAATATACACATTTTAAACAGTTACAATGGTGTATATACATTTATATTATTTTCTAGTAGGGTGCACTGTGGATACATCTTTAAGCTCAGTACGTTGTAAACCCTTTTCAACACACACTTCTGTACAGCAGTTTGATATACACATAACATACAGCTCTAATACATTTGTAACACATTCTGTCAAAGTGCACAGTTGTTGCTGTACAAGAAATGGATAGCTATGGTTCATTCCTACACCCTTCCTGTACAGCCCAACCTGCCTCTCACACTGTTTCTTCCCCTGCTTGCACCCCATTTCACCACTTTCCTATATCCCCATTTTTCTTTTCATTATTTTTTTAATCTGTTGCTGCATGATGTGCCGCATTGCACAGCTTCGCTAAGCTCAGCTAAATAGAGCTATATTGACTATATGTATTTTTAAACTTGTAATACACACTTACAAAATAAACACCTGTCCTATATATCAAACTCAAGACCATCACTCCTGCAGACCACTACACTAACCTGGCACACCATACAACTCTTCATTAAAACGGGAGGCGTTATTTTAATGTACATGAGCAGGAGGATTTGTTGGTCTCACTTCATTTATTGTGTTGGTTGAAGCATGTTTCAGTGAGAGAGGAGGATTTGTTGGTCTCACTTCAAGGACTTTATTATGTAGTAATCGACTGGGAGGATTTGTTGGTCTCTGATGCAATAGTACACCACTAGGGTGGTGACATAATATGGATGTAAGTGTGTGTGTGTGTGTGTGAAAGAGAAAAACAGGAGAGTTACAGGATACATGGAGAAACAGAAAATATATCTGTATATTGTCCTTTTCTCATTTTGTTAAAAAGCTAAACTAGATAAGCCATCTGTGACACTGATGAGGGAACAGTCTGACAATCCCTGCTATGGAAGATTTAACATAAAGCAGCATATGAATTTGTCATGCAAACAATGTGACTAACATTTTAGTCTCTGAATGTAATATACTACATTAAAAGCTACAAGATGAAAGATGCTTGTTCCTTTTGAAACCAAAGTACACACACATACATCACTTTCCTTTCCATTAATCACTGGTGCCACTATTCTGCATTGCTGAGATGGCAGAAGTTCTTATCCTTGCATTCATCCTGATTAAGAAACTCTCAAGTTAGCTCAGTATGACTCATACACTGCAGACGCAGATGGTAAAAAAAAAAATGAGTTTCTGCTTCAGAACTGTCAGGCTTTCACCAACACGTAATACTCTCTAAATTTCAGTGTTTGAATGTGATGTTGAGGCAAGTGCGCTGCAGCAAGAGAAAATAAAAGTCTGGGAATAAACTGTACCTTTCTCCTCAAGCTACAGTTTACACAAATATGACTGAATGTAACTCTTCCCTTTCCTGTTATTTAATGGTTGGATGCCTTTACATATAAGATATGCAAACTTTCATAAGCAAGACAAAGTCAGGAGTCTAAAGGTGCATGGACATTCAACCTTTAGGCAAGGGGACTTACAAGAGCCACAAAACATGCAGTGAACATTTCTAAAACACTAGAGAGTTAAAAGCTACACTTTATGTAACCCAAACTGAGAATGCAAATGCAGTCTCAGAATAACATCCCAATCCTACCATCAAATAATAAGTGGTCACTGTTCACTTTGTCAACAGTTCATTTTGTCAAGAATATGAACTGAATTGCAGTTACAGTTTACTAACAGATCAGAATTCCAAAAGTTTATTTTGTTGACATAGGTAAGTGGCTGGTTCTCGTGGTGGGAGCATGTGTAAGTGTTTATGGGTCAGGGTTAGAGTTCTGCCTAAATAAGGAGCTGGGTTTTTGGTGTGCTTGTGTGGCTGTTTGTGTGTTGGGTTAGAGTCAGAGATAAGTAAGGGGTTAGAGGTATATTGTTTTGTTTGAGTATGAATGAACTGTGTGTCTGGGCTGTCTTGTGTAGATATAGTGTTTTTTTTTTTTAAGTAATGCTTATGGGTGCAGTTGGGGCGTGCTTAGGGTTAGCAAACACTAATAAGATGTAGTGGAGGGTTCTGTTTTCTACATTTAAATCCTTGGGTATAAATCTGTATAACTGCAAATATATAGCTAGCTGTAAGTATACAAATGCTCATACAAAATCTTCTCTATACATGAGGCTTGTTGTTCTAAACATGTTAAAACACATTCAGTTGTACAAAGTCCAGAATGTGAATACTGAATGCATCTAACATCAAAGTCACAGCTATAGGTTTTTTGGTTTGATTCTTGGCTGGGGTGCCTACTGTGTGGAGTCTGCATCTTATCCCTGTGTTTGTGACATAGTAAAACAACTTTTTATTCTAGCAATAAATATATACTAACACAACCTTTTTTATAGCAATTTTTTTAAGTTTATGACTATTTGAAATTTGTCCTTATTTTTGGGACTGTAATACCCTGTTATTGGCTTTGTCCAGGTTTTTTGTGCTAAGGTTGACAGCTATGGCAAGAACTGAATTCACTGAATATGTTTGAGGGCTGTATTCCCTCATTACTGGGTTTGTCCAGGTGTTTTGTGCTAAGAGGTTGACAGCTATGATGAGAACTGAATTCATTAAATGATAGCCATTTAAGTTTCAGTCTTCCTCTCTTTCACAAAGCAGGTGATTTGGCATAGTGGTATGTTGTTCTGACTATTTTGCACAGTGACCTTGGCAGTAAAATGTATGATGGTAACACAGCATTTTATTCTAGCAGCTTTCCAAGATTATACAAGCAATGTTTAATGTGTTCCTGTTTTTTGCCATTTTGACCCTGCCCACTAAATTTGGCGTTTTCCTGACTTCTTGTGCTCTTGAAGTTGAGATGTAGTTGAGTATTAGTAGATTTTACAAGGAGCTGAGAGCTGCAGGAAGAGAAGTTAAGTGCTGATTATGCTAAGTCAGCTCACATTGCTAGTAGCACAAAATGTTGTGTACTTGCTTTTAATGCAGAAGGTTGTTGGTTCTACTCCCATAAGGGGTGAATGCTGCTGTACTGAAAGTTAAGACACTAACTATGAGCCTGTTATCAGTTTGCCATCCATTTCCTATTGCAATATTACTAGCTTATTATTAATGTAATTTAGGCAATTTATTCCTCAGGGGCATCAGACAATTTATTTTTCGTGAAGTCATGAAATATAAAGGTGATTGCTAGCAGCAACCTCTTCATTAGTTAGATTTATTTAACGTGGAATTATTTAGATGACCCTCATTACTGGGTTTGTCCAGGTGTTTTGTGCTAAGAGGTTTACAGCTATGATGAGAACTGAATTCATTAAATGATAGCCATTTAAGTTTCAGTCTTCCTCTCTTTCACAAAGCAGGTGATTTGGCATAGTGGTATGTTGTTCTGACTATTTTGCACAGTGACCTTGGCAGTAAAATGCATGATGGTAACACAGCATTTTATTCTAGCAGCTTTCCAAGATTATACAAGCAGTGTTTAATGTGTTCCTGTTTTTGCCATTTTAATAAATTTGGCTTTTCAGACTTGTTGAGATGTAGTTGAGTATGTAGATTTTACAAGGAGCTGAGAGCTGCAGGGAAGAGAAGTTAAGTGCTGATTATGCTAAGTCAGCTCACATTGCTAGTAGCACAAAAGTGTACTTGCTTTTTAATGCAGAAGGTTGTTGGTTCTACTCCCATAAGGAATGCTGCTGTACTGAAAGTTAAGACACTAGCTATGAGCCTGTTATCAGTTTGCCATCCATTTCCTATTGCAATATTACTAGCTTATTATTAATGTAATTTAGGCAATTTTTTTCCTCAGGGGCATCAGACAATTTATTTTTCGGTGAAGTCATGAAATATAAAGGTGATTGCTAGCAGCAACCTCTTCATTAGTTAGATTTATTTAACGTGGAATTATTTAGATGACTTTTTTCTACTAGAGATTGCATATTATTTACTGATAATGGTGGACTGTAAAAGTTTGACTAGACTTTTATGATGGAAATGTTCTGAATTGGGCAGTTTTGTTTCATTGTTTACTGGAAAAATGTTCAAAGCAATAGGAAGGTGTATCAAAGAGCACATGTATGTTTCATATGCAAGGGGCCTATGATTTAAAAACAGCCCAGAATTAATTTTTATCTGCCACAGGTAAAATGTATTTTTCTTTGAATGTGGGTTTTAATGTTGTTTCAATGAATGTGAGTTTCAAGGGCAGAGAAGTTTTAATGCCAAGTTTGTTTAGCAGATGTCTTAGTGTTTGTGCTGTAAAATGCAAAATAAAATTTTCAAATGAAGTTCAAATCATCATAGAAGTAAATCAATATGTACATTAGTGTTTATGGTAAATGGAGTGAAATAGCAAAGTAATGGATCATTGGAATGGCTGCAGGGGGAGGCTCCATTCGACCATGGTTTTGTGAGGAAGGGCGGCAAACTTAGACAGCCCCAGCTGAACTATACTTCCCAACTGTCCAGATTTTCAAAGAATGAATAGATTTTTTGCTTCTTATTTTTGGTTTGTTCCTCAATTTGTGGTTTTCTGGCAAATGATTTAGGAATTAAGTCACTAAATAATGACACACTAGTTTCAGACTTTATAACCTTGAGAAAAATGCATGCTAAAATAAGACCTGTTCTATCAACTGTCCCAGTTTATACAAGAGCAATTTTTAGTACTGTTTATATGTTCCCTCAATATATTTGGCCTTGTCCAGATTTGTTGCATTAACAGGTTGAGAGGTACATGCAAATAAATTGCTTTATAGAATTAGGCATAGCCAAACCTCAACTGTCCCTGATTTTGGCTCAAAATGTTGCTCTTCCCCTAATAATCCCTCCACAAAATAGCAATTTTGGAAGAAAACATAGAGGGTTTACTTTACTTTTATAAATAACTGTAATGATCAGAGTTATACATTACTTTTATTTCAGAAATGCATGTAGATTCTTTAATTTTGTCAGCTGCTCTAAGTTAACTGTGCTCATATTAAAATGGTGTCCCTCCTTTGACAGGTTCTCAGCTGTATTGTCTGGCAATTTTATATTTTTGCATCACATTTTTGGTCCGTTTTTCATAAAATTGCAGTTTTCTGGCAAATTAGTGGCAAATTGTTAACGACTGAAGTTAGAAAATAATGCAGACATTTCAGTTTCAGATTTCATACCTTTCAGAAAATTCGTACTGATGCAAGACCTAATACTATTCTATTATCTTTCTAAGTTTATAAGAGCAATATTTAAAAAAAATGTCCTTATTTTTGGGCCTTTGCCTCAGTTTTATTTATGAGTTTGTTGCTGTAAGAGGTTGAGAGGTTGTGTTTGTGTGTGTGTGTGTGTGTGTGTGTGTGTGTGTGTGTGTGTGTGGTAGGTAGCATACCTCTCAACTGTCCACATTTTGCAGAATGTCCAGATTTTTGCCCCATATTTTTTGTCTGTTCTTCATAAATTTTGTGATTTTCTAGAAAATCATTGAAGGCTGAAGTTGCTAAATAATGACAGACATTTGAGCTTCAGACTTCATGTCCTTTAGAAAAATTCATACTAGCACAAATCCTGTTATTCTAGCAACTTTCTAAGTTCACGAGAACATTATTTAATATCTGTCCCTGTTTATTTTAGGCTTTGTCCATATTTCTTGCACTAAGAGGTAGGTAGGTGTGTGTGTGTGAATGAAACATTCTAGTTAGTGGTAGCAGGTGGTTAGTAATTTACTCAAGCTCAAAACCTGTACCTTAGTTACAGAAAACAAAAGCATAAAGTCTCTACCCCAACTACCATGCTGCATTTTTCAAAGAACTGACATTTCAGGTTAATTTTCAATTCAAGGAACCGAGTTTGAGTGAATTTATATTATATTACTGAAGAGGCATTACAGCGAATGCCTCTTCATCGACACTAAAAGAGCGAACCATGAATTACGAGAATGGCCGTAGCTTGGCTGGGGAGGGGGGTAGCAGTTTGAGAGCTGTCAGTACAAATTTGAAAATCCTAGCTACACCCCTGAATAGAGCTATATTGACTATATGTATTTTTAAACTTGTAATACACACTTACAAAATAAACACCTGTCCTATATATCAAACTCAAGACCATCACTCCTGCAGACCACTACACTAACCTGGCACACCATACAACTCTTCATTAAAACAGGTGGTTTAAACAAAACATAGTAATTGCAGTTACAGTCATTAAGCATGTTTCAGTGGAGCTGTGTGCCACACAGTGCAAACGTTATTAAATAGTAATAGACAAAATGGGAGTGTTCCTTGGACTCTGATGCAATAGTACACCACTAGAAAGCTAAAGACATAATAATGGATGTAAGTGAGGCCTGTGATGGCAGGTAAATGTGCTCTTCAGCAGCAACATGTAGAAAGACACCCGCTAAGGCATTAATGGCAGAATACATGTTCAACTGGGACCCTGGTGCCCACATACATCCATATAAAGCTATGCACATACTGATGGATATAGAAAATGTATGTCACAGCCTGCATGTGTGCATATATATCTTGAAAATACACCAGCTCTAGCAATGACACAGTAGCATAGTCTGTTAATCACCTTGCAAACAGTACATTTTACCACTTACAGTCCTGGGTTCAAATACAGTGGTGTGTAGAAGTGAATGTACAGTATTGTGAAGGCAGCAATTGATGACTGAGTCATGCACCACACAATCCTTCCAAAGTCACTGTGCAGATTATCACAGCTGCACAGCTAACATACACATTGGAAGTCCTTACTTGTAACAAGGCCTGCCCTCATACATGCTGAAAATTACTACCAGACTGCAGTACATGGCCTGGCAGTTGCCCATATGGTGGGCATATTCTTATATTTATACCCCATCTTACTCAATGAGACACCCAACATGTTGCCTAGTACTCTGTTAGTGATACCATTAACTAACATACTTACCTTGAACACATGCCTTAATTTGAGTGGAAAGTGTAGCCTCACTCTGGCTGTGCCTCTACAACAAGGCTGGCACCCACAGTTACTCCTACAGCTTGTTGTCCTCCAAAGTGTTCACACTCTCTGCCTATGTCTATTACCTGCAGCAACAGCTGTAACATGTATTACACACATCTCTATGTAAAGATTTCGGCTACAGACCTACCCTCTGCAGTGGTGTAGTCTCCACACTTCAGTAATATCCAACACAACATATCAGAATGGGCTCTAATCTACATGAAGGCCTTATGTATTGTACAGTGGTTGCATGTCATTGGCTGATAATAGTGCAAATCAGCTGTGTTGGCTGCAATTAACATTTCAGATGCACAGATTGGTGTAGAGGCAATCACCTGCTGATGAGAAGCATGTTTAAAAGGCAAGCAGCTGGCTATGGGGAACCATTCTGTATGAGACATTCCTCATGCAGAGCACACATTTGTGAAAACTTTACTATCGCCATATATCAACAGAGGACTTCACTCCATCAGGTATGTAACAGATTTTGTGAACAACAAGATGCACATGGGTGAATAGACTTATAGGGAATAGGTTTTACAGCATTAAGCCTGTCTTAGACCTGTGATAATCACATGTCATTGATCTCCTGCTGTCTTACACCTACACAGGATGTACAATATGTCAAGGGTGCATTATCATTTGTCATTGTGGCACACTGGTCTCAATGGACTGTCCCTTTATAGTGGTTGTAATAGCACACTTCTATTTGTGTGGCACTGTCCTTATGACATATTATCAGGGGTTGCCCGTAGGGACACACCACAGTAGACTTGAATGTTGGGTGTATGATCAAACAGCAGTAACTGTCATGGCACACATGGGAATACCTGACTATTGATACTATCTCAGTTGTATCCACACACTTAGTATGTCTGCACACTGTGGAGTATGACATGTGTGAGCAAGCAGTGGATAGTGCCAGCCATGTTGTCTTTGCTGTATCTCTGCATAGTGTACTTCCACGTATGTGACCCTCTGATGTGTTCCCCTTTTGTTGTCTTTCAGGAATCATGTACGCTAGATGCCATGCACTGTTCTCTGATGCAGAAAATGAAATTATACTGGAAGGTCTAAGGCAGCATCTTCACATCCTACTGTCCAGGGGGAGTCAAAAGAGGGAACAGTAGGCTGTATTGTGGGCAAGCCTTGTCCATGATGTGAATGGCACTGGCCATCAGGGCAGGACATATGAGCAGGTTTGATACAGTGTAACAGACATGTTCAATGCTAAATGAAGAAGGGCAGCAGATGTAGCCAGGGATTGTGCTGTCACCAGTGGAGGGCCTGCAGTGGAACAACCACTCTTGGCCACTGAGGAATTCCTGGTGAATCTAGGAACACATGACAGCTCCCAGGCATCCATCACACCATACATTGTGGAGGTGGGTGCCACAGTTTCCACAGCAGAGGAGCTTGCAGGTAGGCTTACTGTTATCAGCATTGTAATACTGTAGCAGTCAGTGTGTCAGACTGTACATAGTTTTATGTGGGTATCAGGTCTTTGTTCTTTTGGGGTTTAACCTCAGTTGAACTGCCATAGTCAGAATGTGACCAATACAACAAGAAACACAGGAGCTACTGTAAATGTGAGATATATGGAGGTATTACCTTGTTGTGCTGCAACATGCATTGGTATTGACATTACCTCAACCTAAACTTTTCACAAGTCCGACAGGTACTGACCAAGGCTGTGGTCCTGTTCATGGTAAGCATAAAACTGTTTTGTTAAGGAACATTTATATTCTATTAAACTTAATTTATTTATTTATTTTATTTTACATTTGTTTACCGGGATAGTCCCGGTAGTCTTAAGGGCCACAATAATGTCATATTTAAACATACTTTTGTGTGTAAACAGACTAGAATATTTTTATTTTCCAGTCTGGAACAGGTACCTAAGGATCTTACAGGGGGTAATCACAGGAGTGTAGTTGAACAAAATGAAATATTTTGGCAGTGACAGTTAAGAGCAGATAATAATCCTGGTGTAAATGAGGCAATTACTCTAAAATGCCTTTTAAGAAACAAAAGGTTGAAAGGAAAATAAATTAGGTAGTGAAACATTAAGATAGGTGTACTGGGTGTTTATTTATTGTTTTATCAAGTGTAGTTTCATATTGATTAATTAAAAGGTAAATGTTACTGGTTATGTTTTACTTGATTTACTTGAAATGATTGTTATAAAAGTGTTGTGTTGAGTGTGTATTTTGTTCTGAGGAAGTCTATTTTGGATGAAAGCAGAGAATAAAAATGCTTGACCTCTAATCCAGTTGTGGATCTTTGTTATTATGAGTATTGGTGGATTTTTTGTACACAATAGTGCAGGTATTCATGTATCACTTTCTCCTTTCTTATCACAGGTAACTGGGGGGAAGTTGGTGTCTCTCTCCTATATAACCTGTCAATGTCTCTTTGGACTCTGATGATGATGGTGGCCACAGTGAGGCACAGGTGGAGGTGTCAGGGCTGAATCAGTCACAGAGGTAGACATCGCTCTTCTGCCTCCATTGTGACTGCACACAGGCAGTATGCTCACACATATCCAGTGCTCGGAGGCCACAGATATTGGGCAGTCAGAGGATGGGGACATTGAACAGGAAAGTGTGGCAACTATGGCTCCAGTGAGTGTAGACACTGGCCATAGCCAGAGATCTGGTGTGGTCCCACACAGACAGATTGACAGGGATGCTTGCAGGAGGCCTGCTGTCTGTTCAGCACCTGTTGCAGGTGTTACATGATGGGTCACTCTGTGCATGTTTCGGGCCATCATGGAGGCACAGGCACTTTCTGAATGGAACACCAGACATGTGCTTAAGATTCACAGTCTGACATCTGTGACTGCCTCAACCACATTGGGGCCCTGGATTGGTTGACTGATGCAGTGGACAGAAGGTGGACTGAGACAGGGTCTGCCTTGGACTGCATATTGTGCTGGAACATATGGTTGGAGCTGAGTGTGGGACTTGTGAATGTAGATCAGCAACCCCATCTGCTGAGAGTTCATGTGACTGTGAACAGTCATGCTGCTATAGTGGCAGTACATCCAGTGCTACAGAGGGGACCATGCTGTCCACACCACAATGTGGCAGGCCATGGGCTTGTGGTTTTGGGCATTCCAGTGTGGGACACAGTCCCAGCAGACAGCAGTCACCATCAGGTACTTGCTCTGCTTCAGACCTTGGGCATTAAGGTGCCAGTGCAACTCCTAGAATTGGCAGTTCCTGTGTTCGGGGCTGGAGACAGTGAGCTGTCAACTCTATCATGTACGTTCCAAAGCTACACACATGTGGGGCTAGCACTGAGCTTGACTGCCTACACACACACACTCACACACAACTGTCAAATGCAGGTCAACTACAGACAGACACTGCACCTTTCTATGGTCCATCTTACCTGCTTCCCTTCCTGACTCACACACATGCTGTCAACCTTTTGGTTCAGCCTAGGCCTCATGCACCCCCACACAACACCCTTGCAAGGGATGATACCTGTGCCACATTCCTTTCATCCACGACATTGATGCAGGGAAATGAAGCGATATGCCTGATGCACAGGGTGACTATAGTAGTTAACATGTACTTGTGTAATGCAGTGCTGTTTTTCTATGCCAAGTGTAGTGTTTAATGACATATACTGTATGCCGGCATTAGTCATGAGTACGCCACATACTTTTGTGTACCTTATGTTGTATGATGTTGTAATGGCTGTATAGTTACACATTGACAGGTGTGTCATGGACCTGTTTATATTTCTGTTTCAGGAGTATTTTGGAATAACCTATGGATACACAGCAGCAATAAAGCAGCGCAGGATGTCATGTCAGCACAGCACGGATATGTCTTCAGCAAGGTGCAGCACTATAAGTGCGTGGCTCTATAGGTTTATATGTGTATAACAGGCTAACATGGACAATGGCAGCATTCAGTGTACTCCTGCATCTCTGATCTGTGAACAGGTCTGCTACCCTTGATCAGTGTCATTAGGGTTTTGGGAATGCACACATCTACAAGCTGTCCTAATGGAGATGACCCATCTGCAAATATCCTAGATCCAGTACAGACAGTTGTCCAACACCAGTTATGAGTGGCATATTCTGCATCCTATTTTGTAACATGCATATGCTGTGTCACAGCAGATGTGCGCTTCACATGCATGGTGGGCCTGTTTCATGTAAAGCGTACTGTCTGTGTTACACACCTATCTCTCTAGCATGTACTATGTATACCACAGTTATGTTGTAGGCATGTATAACAGGGGAGACATGTGTTAGTCCTGTCATGGATATGCGGGAGGTACAGAGTGGGATTCAACACCTCCCTGTATGGAGCCATACACATCTCCTCCAAAGCATTTAGGAGACAGACTACACATGTACGGTCATGACACGGACTCCACAGAACATTTTATCTGCACTATGTATTTATGTACCATGGGACTTCTGTGGCTGCTACGGGTGTATGATATGCCTGTTTAGTGACATAGCAAGGGTGTTATTGCACACAATAATAGGTGCAATGATTGCAACATTCAGTATAGCAGTGATATTCTGGGATGTACATCTCAAACCTGTCGGTATAGGTTGTGCAACAATGATTGCATCCCCACATCTTAGCAACCAGTGAGAGTCAAAGGCTACATTACTGTCTGTGTCCATAACCCCAAGGTGTAATGGCTCAACTGTATGCAGTGTGCAGGCAGTACAATAATTTGCAGGGGAAGATCATTTCCCACAATATGGTATTGTGCAGTTGTTGTCAGTTAGTCTGTGTCAGTGGCTCAGAGTACAAATGACTGTGTCTTAGACCATCCTGGATAACTGCTGGTTATGTGTGGGATTCTGTGACAGCTCCCAATATGCAGTCACCTGCTAATGAACTCAGTCAGTGGTCACTGACAGTGGCTGTGACTGCAGAGAGGGAATAGGTAGATGGGGTACATAATAATGGAGGATGGTGAACTCCACTAGTGACTGGTGTCATTGTGGCATAGGTCTCCTATTGCTATCTTCCCAAAGTCTGACTGTCAGACACTTGCCTATTCACCAGCTGACATAACACTCTGTACATGACGTGCACAATTTTCAGCAAGGCCTGCTGGTCTAATATTGTAATACACTTTGTCAGGCCATGATTGGTGGAGTGAGACTATATCTGACATCCATTGCATAGTGTAACAGTCAGTGGGCTCCACCGGTTACAGTCAGTAGGCATGATCTGGCATTGAGCAAATTTAATAGTATTTAGTCCAGTGTCACTAGGTGTATGACAGTGTCAGTGCTCATACCATGCTAACTCCTATCATGGCATTTCAGGTGACATGAATCAAAGATCTGGGGACACTGCTTGGCATTACATGCTAGTTGTCCTCTGTGCAAGTAAGTATTGTAGTTACTTCTAGCATGTTGCAAGAAGAGAGGCATGCAAGGTGTCTGTATAGAGCACAGACAAATACATTAGGGAAGTGTAATATGTACACACTGTGTTGCTTAGTCATGTTGCAGCTCACTTGCCCAAACGATATTCCAGGTCCTTATCTACAAGGCCCTGCAGCAGTGCCGTGACATCCCCACATGGGGAACCAATGTAGTGTATCATGTGTTTACTAATATGCGTGACCAGTACACCCCCTCCAATGTGTGATTTTTCCTAGTGGGATCTGGCCACAGATCAGTCTCCTTAGAATTATCGCCACACACACCCCTGTTGCAGACAATACAGACATATATGTCAGGACAGCCATTTATTACCTCCTGTGAGATGGTTGACATAGTGTGACTGCACCTCCCCCTTCAGATGGGACAGGCACGTATGGAGAGCTCTACAACCATGCATTATGTCAGTGGCATTACAACTGCATGAACTCAGCTGTATGTGACAGAAGGGACACAGGCTCACCATGGCTCAGCAAACCTGGCTGGTGGACAACTGCCACTAGCAGGCTATACAGTAACAGGTGGACACTGCTGTGTGACAGCTGGGGTGAGAGTGCTCCCCCACTTAACAGGGAGGCTCTACCTCCTCAGCTAAAAGAAGCATATAGTGTTGTTGTGATGTTGTGTAGACCAGGTAAGTGACAAAAGAAGCCACCCTACCCACACAAAGCAGAACCACAATGCACAGTATAGTTACATGTGTGACCTCAAAGGACAGGCCCAGATTGTCTGTGACCTCATACATCATGATGCCACATATGATGGGTCTGTACTCACACACTGTCTGCGTCAACTAAGCTTCCTTGTCCCCACCACATATAACATATGACATTCCTACAACCTGTCCCATAACTTCCATATTTGCACAGCAGTTCATAACTGGCCTCTTACTGGAAGATACACAGTATCTATTGCACATGCTAACATTCCAGGCTGCATCCCACATGTGATCTGACAAGGATGACTAACACCATTGGGAAACCCTTGCAATCATACTGACACTATTGGCTGCACACCCACTGAGTAGACAACGGCAACTGTTATACCCTTGCACAGAAGTGGTGCATCCACTGACCAGCATAAATATACACCTCTTTGTCTGAGTATCCATATCTGTATGCCTGTAGGGGCGATCATCATGGAGCTGATCAGCGCACATATATGTGATCTACACACAGCTGGTTGTACACAGTTTGGATGTGTTACAGGGGAACATGACTGTTACATATGGTAGGCATATCCAAGGCAGTCACCAAGGACCTGGGTGAGGGCATATTAGGGCATACAGCCCCATAGACTGAGCCAAGCTGTCTGACTATATCCCACCTCAAGCAACATTTACAAAGCACCCACTTAGACATCCATGATACTGTCATTGTAAGGGTCACTAAGTGGCCCTTTGCTGGCACACATACACAACATAGGAACATCTGCCTCCAGTAACTGATCTGTAAGCAGCAGTGCTCAACAGGACACAGTCCTGGGTCCTCTACTGCTTGGAATCCATTCAACTACAATGCATGTGACTACTGACTGACTGTGGCTAACAGTGTTGGCTGATGCCTGCAAATTGTGAGCACTCATAGAGTCTCTGTGGTATGTCACTATCTTGCCAGAGGGTATTGCGACCACATACCTCTTCATATATTAATGGCCATAAACTCCATAAAATATATATGTAGTATCATTTCCATCAGTTAGACCTATGTACCTGGTAAGTAGCACATCAGTCACAAGATGTGATGTACATATTCAGCGGTGAATGAACTGGGCACACAGACCTGACCACACAGGTTTACACATAATGTGCCTCAGATCACCATGTCTCTACAGTGGTATGGCAAGAAGCATATGGCATAGCTGAGGCGACAGTCACCTGTAACTGACATACTTATAACCTCCAAGTACTCTTCCCTTAGCATGCCGATATCTGAGTGCAATGGCCATTTGGTGATGTAGTTTTCCAAGCAGTACTGGCAGTTGCATACAACAGTTTGGTCCTTCACAAGGACACTTCACATCTTCAGTAAGTGTTCAATGGGGATTGTCTGCAATGAGTGTCATTGTCACCTGTGGCATAGAGTACTCAGAGGTGATCTCTGTCTTGCATACGGGGCAATGTGTGACCCTGCTTGATTGTATATGCTGCCTATCTGTAAGAGGCATAGTAGATACTCACTGTAAGGACATTAATCTTGTATGTGATGTTAGTACTACTTGCTTGTGGGAGAGATTTGTCTAGCAGACATAAACACACCCTTAAAGCAGAACCTTGCCTAACAGCACATAGAGCACTTCAGTGCATCTCAGCACATGCCATCTGTATGACTGGCTGGGCAACCGTTATCTCAACACAAGGCATCTTCCTGTGTCCCTCTCAGACTGAGGCAATATGTGCTAATCCTATAACTATGGGTATAAAGATGTCTGTGGTTGTGAGGGCTGTATGGCTATCATGCAAGTGAAGTTCAAATGTCCTGTGGTTCCATAACATGATGTAAAATGCTCTAACAGACTCACACACAAACATGGTTAAACTATGGGTAGCACCACTTCCAATGACTGCATACAGGACATGCCAAGGCACACACATAGTGCAAGTTGGCTGGATGTAGGTGTGAACACTTACCTATATAACGGTACACACTACAGATCACAGTATTTGATGCCCGTAATGTGTGCTAGTAGTATCAGTTCAGCACATATTATGCTTGAAGACATCAGCAGACCTTGTTGTGGTCAGTCCTTTGGGGGGGCCACATCACATGCTACAAATACAACACTGCAAAATCCTACCTACTTCTAAGTTACTAAGGCAATCATATTTATGACATTTGGACACACACACGCACACACACACACACCCACACACACACACACACACACACACACACACACACACACACACACACACACACACACACACACACACACACACACACACACACACACACACACACACACACACACACACACACACATACACACACACCAACTAGCCTGGAATGAGATTAGAATGCCTACCTATGCGCCACGGCTTAAGTTCTATACTATACTGTCATCTGGTAGTCTTAAGATAGATGACATCATCAGGCCTTATAGAAGAGGGCAGTTTGGAAGCCACCAGCAAGTTACAGGGCCAAAACGTGCATAATCAATGCAGGTGGATAACCCATGAGGGCATGTCAGTTATTATGCAGGGGGATGCACACACACACATACACACACACACACACACACACACACACACACACACACACACACACACACACACACACACACACACACACACACACACACACACACACACACACACACACACACACACACACACACACACATGCTCCAAGTAGCCTGGAGTGAGATTAGAATCCCTACCTATCTGATTTTACACACTATAGATCACAGTACGTATCACACGTGCCACAGGTTCAGTCTGTTGTATATGTGATTGCAGGCACAGCACTTGTGCATTACACAAACTAGGCTTGTGTTGAACAGCATCTATGACCTGCAGAGTGATATTGCTTAATACTGTTATCTGCAGCTATTATCCTAGCAGTGGGATAAATGTTATTATCCTAGCTATGGTATGTGTGTACATTTACCACTATGGCCATATGTGGCTGCTTGCAGTTAGATAGGCAAACCTGTGGGCAGGCACAATGTGCCCTGTCCATGCGTGGATTAACATTGTACATTACACCACCAGCCCACCTGCATATCTCTACATGGTGACATCCAGCAGGCACAGGGTCTATAAGTAAGTGGATTATGTACTGTTGCACCCTTAGTTTGGATCCTTTGAGCAACAGTATGGATGTATGATAGTGAAGATTTACTCACCGTTATTAGGGTGTGTAGGACAATAAAGACATCCACATGCATATTTATGTAATTAACAGGGATGTATATATAAATGTAGCTCTGTGTGTGTATGATATGTATATGTCTTATATAGATATATGGGGAGAGTCTATGTATCATTGGATGCTGATGCCTTTGAGACCCCCATCATGTCTCTAGCTGGTCTTTGGAAGGAACCTGTAGCTAGTATCTTAAGGGCGAACATACCTTTTTTTCCACTGGGATGGGTTCCCCTCTGTTGGCTGTGTGATTGAGTTGAGGGCGGCAGAGATCAGTGAGTTCTTGTAGTATGTCCCTGTCCATCCTGTAGTGCTCTACAATCTCCAGCTCATGCAGCTCGTGGAAGGTTACCCTGGGCCTGACACTCTTATCCTTCTCTGTCTATGCCTATTGTCAGCAGCAGCAGCAGCACTGACTTCAGCATCTAGCACATACAGATGTAGCAGACCTAGCATTCTGTCAGTTAAAATGTCCAAGTCTGTACTCCAATGGTGCAGAGTATGTGGGAAGAATCAGATTGTAGGGTGTATGCATACTTTGTAGTGCTCTGCTGTGGTGCTGACTCTGTGATTGGCTACCTATGATGCATTGCACCTGCCTAGTACATCAGTAACAATATTTAATGGCCCTAGTTTAAGTTAAATAGGGGAAAAACTACTTAATAGGTTCATAGGTAGGTACTAGGCTATTGGCCCTATTTGTACTATATAAGCCTAGCCAAAAAGGTACCCTGGCTTTCGCCACTCAAGAAAATAATTTTCCTGTGCCCCTGTCAAGCAGAGAATATGTCATTAGCTTTTAGATACACTGGGCACCACCGAGTGCCATGCAAATGTGTGTTCCATAGGTATACGCACTCAGCATAGTGGTGCGGTGTGCAAACAAGCATAAACATGCTCCTCTTAGCTAAACAAAGCTTAGAAGTTACTGCACACACACACTCCTAAAAGGCCATGCTCAGCACAGCAGTGCGCTGCACAAACAGGCACAGCTAAACTGAAATGAGCTTAGAAATCATTGGACACACCACCCCCTGATGTAAGCTACCTTCTCTGTAAAGACCAACATAGTTCTCTGCCTACATGGATAGGATATGCGGACATGATTACCCCTTTAGGCTATTCAGTAACTCCACCTCATTTGCATAGGGATCTGTGCTCACAGCCTAGAAACTACATGCTTCAAAGCCCTACCACATTAGCAACAGCACCAATGCACCATTGCAGATACTCCATGCAGGGTCCTGTAACACATTTCTGCCACATAATATTAATTTTGTTTTTTTCAGTTTTTCTTTTTTTCTTTTTTTTTTTAAAAGCATGTTTGCACACTGCAGAACACTGTACAAACATGCCCAGATTATTAAAAAAAATTGACTTATTTCCTTTAATTTTTCAGACACACAGAGGATAGTTTCACTCATATCTGTACATAGTATGCCATTTCTGTCCATCTATCTATATTTTTACAACCCCTTTTTTCTGTCTACATTCCTGTAGACGGAATTTTTCCATGTACACTGCAGACACTGATATGGGGTCTGCAGAGCTGCCTGTCTGCTTGCTGGATCACTCTACCTGCCTTATTTGCATGAGATTCACCTGCTTATGAGATGATTTGCATGCCACTGAAGTTTCCATATTGGCAAGCTCGTGGCGCACCGCTCAGCAGCGTTTACTAAATCTAAAACTGTTTGGCACAATGTCTATATGGAAAAAAACACATGTAGGCTTTATTAAATTTCCCCCATAGTCTTTACTTCAATTCTTATAATATCCATATTTAGTTATATCCATGTTTATTTTATTCACTTATTTTATATCTTCAAAGAAATCTTCTTTACATAGTTTTCTCCATAACTTTTTTTACTCTTTTACATTTCAAAAACACATGTTCCATAGTTTCTTCTTCTTGACAATGTAAACATATTCTATTAATTTTCTTTTTATATGACATATTTTTTACTGGCTATTTATCTATTACCAGCAGGGCCGGTGCTAGTATTTTGGGGGCCCCCAGCAAGATTCAAGTTGGGGGCCCTACCCAGGAGATTATAAAAAGTGTGACCATATTGCCATCATGCCTCCTTCCCTATCAAGCTCATGCAGCACCATTTAACAATCACTGTGTAGTGTTACTACATTCAGACCATTAAAAAGACTTGAAATGTCAAGGTACACACTGGCTGGCATTTGGTACCAATGTTCCATTATGACAAGCCCCTGTACCACAGTAAGGTAGCCACTCACAATGGTACACACACACACACACACACACACACACACACACACACACACACACACACACACACACACACACACACACACAGACACTGACAGGGATTGTGCAGTGGTGCAGCAGTTAACTTTGTCGTCCCCCCCAGCAAGAAGTTCTCTGGTTCGATTCTCAGTTGGGGTGCCTTCTGTGTGGAGTCTGCATGTCTGCCCTGCTTTCATGTGGTTTCCTCCCACATTCCAAAGACATGCTTCTGCAGCATTTCTCCCTGGGCCTCAGCTAAAAATAGGCTCAGTCCTAGTCGGACTTTCCCTGTCAACAAATGTTAAATAAATAAAATTTAGTACCAATAAATTATGACAAGCCACTGTATCACAGCAAGGTATCCACACACAGAGTTTCACACACTGACTGGCATTTAATACTAATGTTACATTACGACAAGCCCCTGTACCACAGCAAGGTAGCCACTCACAAATACACACACACACACACACACACACACACACACACACACACACACACACACACACACACACACACACACACACACACACACACACACACTGACTGGCATTTAGTAGTAATGTTGTTACATTATGGCAAGCCTCTGTACAGCATCAAGGTAGCCAGTCACACAGAAGTACACAAAGACACCCACACAGACTCCCTCACACAGGACAGAGACACAAGGTAGACAGTTACACAGACTCACAGACAGGACATAGACACCCACACATGATTGACAGCACTACAGTAAGACTGAACATTAAGAATAACTTTAGAACAAAGGTGTAATATCAAGGATAGTTACAAACATTGCTATGATAAACTTAGAAAAATATTAGAATAACAGGGATTGCATTATTATTCATTACAATAATCAGTACATTCTGCAGAACTCTCATTGTCTCCCCAAAATTCTCAGCACAATTCTAGAGGAGGTACAAACAAAAAAAGAAAAAACAAGACAAGGACGTAACATTAGAGGGTTTAAAACATTGTGGTTATGAACTAATAAAGATGGTAGGATGGTAGAATAACAGATTTTTCCAGTAGCATGCATTGTGTGAATTCACATTTTTGATGACTAACAGACCAAAATACGGTCAAACATCTAAACATTGTGCAACATTCTTATAGCCCCTACACCTCTCTTCTAACCTCACAGCTTAACAATTTCAGACAAAGCCCAAAAAAAAAAAAAAAAAAAAAGAAAATGCAAAACAAAGGCATAACATCAGGGATAGTTTGAAACTTTGCTATGATCAACTTCGATAGTAGAACAGGGTTTGCACTGGCACGCATTAAGACATCAGTACATTCTGCAGAAATGTCACAGCCGTTACTCCCCAGTATCTCAGCACAATAAATCTGGATGAAGTGAAAGTAAAATAAAAACAAAGGCATAACATAAAAAACAATGTGCTTATCAGCAAATATAGATGCTGGAATAACATCTGAATATTGCACAACATTTTCACAGACTGTAACCTCCCCTACCAACCTGTCAGCACAATAACTCTAGACAAAGCAAAACATTATCATAGAACAAAGGCGTACCATCAAGAATAGTTGTAAACGTTGCCAGTGTACACAATACTAGTATAACAGGGTTTGCATTAGTATACATTAAAACAGCAGCTGCACATTCTGCAACATTCTCACAGCCACTAACTCCCCTCCCAACCTTTCAGCACAATAATTCTGGACAGATCAAAAAATTATCATAGAACAAAGGTGTAGCATCAGGCATAGTTGTAAACATTGCCGGTGTACACAAAACATACTAGCAGAACAGGGTTTGCATTGGTATACATTAAAACATCTGTATATTCTGCAGCATTCTCACAGCCACTATCTCCCCACTACCAATATTTCAGCACAATTGCACACAAAACAAAAATGCAATATTGAATATTCTTATGCAAGACTAGATAAAAAAAACTACATCAAATCTAGACATTAATTACAAACAAGCCTTCCTTCCTCAGCCTCTTAGCAGAAGAATTCTGGACAAAGATAAAATAAAACTGTTACAACCACAGCCCCTCACTCCCCCCCCCACACAAATCATGTTAGTGTAACAACTCTGCAGAAAACAAAGTTATACAATCCTATCCCTAGGCTTCCTGCCCCCCCCCCCCAGCAAAAAATAAAGTTAAAAATAAACCCAGCAACTTACCTTTTCTGCAGTTGATAGAAGGCTGCTACTAATCCTCTGCTTGCTTCTACTACACACAGACCAGACCTATTCAGCCCTTTTAAATTGCTCTCAAAAGAACAGTTTTTCAAATTTTAGAAATCGCCCTTACAAGGGCAGTTAAAATAGAGCTGCTTTGCTGGTCCCACTGTCATTCCAGCAAAACCTGCATCCTCCATCCATCCTCACAGCATACCTCTCAACATCTTAGCATGAAAAATCTGGACAAAGCTAAAAATAATAGGGGTACAAATGCTTAAAAATAGGGACACTTTTTAAATATTGCTTATATAAACTTACAAACTTGCTTTCAGACTTTGCTTTAGCATACATTTTTCTGAAGGATATAAAGTCTAAAACTTAAATGTATGCGTCTACTATTTTTTAGTGACTTCAATACTCATTACTGTATAAGAAAACCACAAATTTTATGAAGAACAAACCAAAAATATAAAGAAAAAATCTGAATATTCTTAAAAATCTGGGCAGTTCAGATATGTGCCTAACATCGACAATCAAAAGAACTGACCCAACAGACCAGATATTAAGGTAAACCCAATCAGGAAGCTATAACTTGCTTCTTGATTGCTACAGCCAATCAGGTCCCTTGCTTCACTGAAACGGACCCGATTGAGAGCAGCTAACAAGTAAAGCAAGGGACCTGATTGGCTGCAGCCATCAAGGAAGCAAGTTCTTTCAGGGAAAAAAAAGGCGGAATTGTGCGACGGCACTGCTGAATGAATGAGGAGACAAGCAAGGAATGGAAGCGATGTTGAAACCCACGGCTGCTTCATATGGGGGCCCTCATGCATGGGGAGATAATCAGGGGCTCCCCGCAGCCGTGGGTTTGGCGAGTGCCTAACGCCGGCTATGATTACCAGTCTCCACAAAAAATCTTGACATTTTACTTTCTGATTACACCATTTGCTTCTTATTTTTATAGGTTTAGTTTTTTCATCTGTTACATTTTCCCATGGTTTCACATAGTAATGCTTTATCATTACATTCTTATACCATACTTTCCTAACTTCTTCTATGCCATAAGCAACAACAGTAAAAGGTTTCCTCAAACAGCCGAAAGAAATTCAGTAGTAATATGTAAAGATCAACAAAAAGAATTTCAACCATCTTTTGTTAACTATTTAATAAGCAAAGCTTTTAAGTAGACTACTATTTATCCCATGTAAAGTCATATAAAAATCACATGTCAGCCAATTAAATTTATCAAGAAAGTCATATGGTATACTCACAACACTTTAAGAATATTTAAAGTTACAAAGCCAAGCTGTATAAAAAACAGTTTAAAATACATACTGCTTCAGTTTCAAAACTGGTTTCAGGCTGTTCATAACATTTAACCCTGGTTGTGAGTCAGCCCTAAAATAACTTATCCATTTATATTCTACCAATTCCATAAGGGTTACTATGTCATAACCAGGCTTATCCATATGAACTTTCTGAATGACCCTAAACTTAAATGCATGTTCCTTACCCATTAGTTCATTATAATTATATGCAATTAATAAATTACTTTGTCCTTAAGATAGAAACAGAATTGTCAGTTGAAATTGATGGTTTAGAGGATTGGCTAACCACTTCTACTGATTTCTCTAAAATCTCATATGAATTTAATAATATGGTCAGGAAGTTAAAATTATATGAACAGAAGGTGATAGCTACTAAAAAACATAAGTTATTATGAGATGCGCATGATTTTAAAACTTGTAATATTTTTTACTGGCCCGAAATGGAACAACACGATATGCTTGCTAATATTACTGGTAATATAGATATAACTTCTATTCATGCTATGAATAATGTTGAGACTTCTGCATGCTTGTCTACTTGTGCCAATAGTATGAATGCTACAACTTCTAATACAAGATGCAGTGAGACTGTTAGAGATTTGGACAACTTTGACCCATCACTGCACACAAATGTAAATGAGGCTGATCCATCTGTTAAATAGTATTTAATAATAAAAAGAGAATTGAAGAGAGTGTTTTTTTAGGATCATTGTGTATATCAATATGACTTCCCATCCAAATTCAGGAACAACAAACATATGAATGCAGGTCCAATGATGATAAACTATTCTGTGATGAAGAAACAAAGATCATTAAGATTGTTTTGAATCTTTATAGCCACACATTTATAGAAACAGAGCTGTCAATATTTAACAAGAGACTAATGTTTGTTCCCTCAACAGAAGGTAATTTAAATGACTCTTTAACTAAGCTTAAATTATTTGTTCATAATTTAGATTTAAAGTTAATCTATAAAATGAATCATGTAATGACTGTTCACAATTTGAAAAGACCTAGTACTTTTATGCCCATTAGCAAGCCAGTTGTCAGTGCTTTTTATACAATGTGTGAACAACAGATATATGACCTATATTTTGGACAGATGGTGATAAATATTTTAACCTTAATCATAATGAAAGGCATGCATTACACAAATTGTGTAATATGCAAGACATTTTTGTTAAACAAGCTGATGTCTGTCATTATGGATCATGGACAACATATAGACTGGATGAATGAGATTTTGTTAGACTTCAGTACTTTTACAAAATTTAATAGAACATATGTACTATGGAGAATAATATTCCTAGAGTCAAAACTCTTTTATATGATTTGATGCTTGAAAATGCTATTACTAATGATATGTATAATTTTATGTATGCACCTAATCCAGTGATTTCATCAATATATGTTCTGTCCAAGATCCATAAGAATATGATGCAACCACCAATGAGACCAATAATATCTGGAAATCAATGGGTGACAATAGCTATTTCAAAATATTTAGAAACAGAGCTACAAACATTATTAAAGCATAGTAAAAGCTAAGGACACTAATGATTTCTTATATTCCTTGTACTGTTGGTCTTAGGCTGATTTACCTAATGATCTATTCTTAGTTACTCTATATATTAAATATTTGTTTACTGTTATACTTAATGACTATGGTATACAAGCAATTAGAGAATGCCTATGTAAGAACAATAACCTTTAAGAAAGGACAATAGAAACTATTTGTTTAATGTTAGTGTTTTGAATAATAACATCTTTATGTTTAATAATGAATATTTCCTTCAAGAATTAGTAGCTATGGGTACTCCCATTTCTAATATCTGTGCAAATTTAGCATTGTCTAACTGGGACGATACTTATATTTTTATCACTGAAACACTGTTAACAGAATATGTCACCTTTTATAAATGAATTGTGGATGACATTTTTATATGAACTGGTACAATTGAATTATTAAACATGTTTGTGGATAAGCTGTAATGTTCAACTCAATTTTTGTATTTTGAAATGACATATTCCGAAGCTAATATTAGTTTTTTAGCATTAATGGAATTTTTTGTGATAGTAAGACACTATCATATATAAGAAAGACGTCCAAATGAGTATGCACTGAAGATATATGTATAATAGCATAGTCAGAAGACAACTATTAAGAGCAAATAGGCTTGTTACTTGTGATACATACTTTTTGATAGAGAGAAATAATATGATTAAAGATTAAAAAAAACCCAGAGGTTATGACAAATTAATACGGCAAAATATGGATTATGTATTATCTGAATGCAATAATATAGGTAGACCTTCTTTTTTTATAGAGAATGAATGTTGCTAGAAGTAAAAACAACACAAACAGAATGTTGGTGTACATTACTAAGTACAATACATGGACAGGTCAGATCAGGAATATTATAGAAAATAATTGGTCAATACTAAAGTCAAATTCAAATATTACAAAAATAGTTGGTGCTAAACCGAATTTTGTTTATAGGAGAGAAAGAAATCTTAACCAACTGCATAGGCTATAAAGCTTAGTATATGATAATTTACAAATAAAAATTGGAGTATACCTTGTTACAGTTTTCTATACTGTAGTTATATAAATACAGATGATGATTTCATACATCCTGTTAATAAAAATAAGTTTTTTTGACTTGATACCAACATGCCATACAGAAAATGTGGTCTTCCTTGCAAATTGTATAAAATGTACTTGCTTGCATATGTGAAAGAGTAACTGTAAGCTTAAGAAAATTTGTTCACATTTGTCTGAGATGTGTATGTATGTTAAAACAGACGCATCATATAAACATAATGACCTAATGGATAAGGAACATACATTTAAATTTAGGGCTATTCAGAAACTTCATATGGATAAAACCAGCCTGAAGCCAGTTTTGAAATTGAAACAGTATGTATTATAAATTGCTTTTCTATATATATATATATATATATATATCTGGGCATTGTAACGTTAAATATTCTTAAAGTATATTGAGTATATCATGTGACTTTTTGATAAATTTAATTGGCTGGCATATGATTTTTAAATTACTTTACATGCTATAGTGTTTTATATTTTTATTTTTTTATTTATTTAACATTTGTTGACCGGGAAAGTCCGACTAGGTTCCACAGATCCTGTTTTCAGCGGAGGCCTGGGGAGAAATGCTCCAGAAGCATGTCTTTAGAATGTGGGAGGACCCGGAGGAAACCCATGTGAACGCAGGGAGAACATGAAAGATCCACACAGAAGGCACCCCAGCCAAGAATCGAACCAGAGAACCTCTCGCTGTGAGGCGACAGCATTAACTGCTGCACCACTGCGCCACCCAATATGCATCGTTAAAGAGTAGTTTAATTTAAAGCTTTGCTTATTAAATAATTAACAAATGACGGTTGCAATTCTTTTTATTTTTTTATATCATCAATTTTTATTTTCCACAAACATATTTTTTGGTAACATTCTATTTCTTCATTTATGCACTCTTTTTCTGTTTTTTGTCACACCCCAAAATTTATCATACTTATATTTATACAGTTTTTCTACAAATCTCTCATCATTTTCATTTATCCAATTTAACACTGTGCAAATTTAATGAAGCAGCATATACCACTGGGTTAATTAACTCTAAACCCCCCTTCATCTTTATTTATGTGCAAAACTCCTCTTTTTACTGGGTTTAATCTAGGACCTCATATAAATGAAAAATATATCTGCAATAATTTCTTTTCAAATGCAGTTCACAGCATAAGTACACTCACTAAGTATGCTGTTTTTCCATCAGTACTGAATTTATCAAATACGCCTTTTTTTGAATGATAATTTGTATGTTTCCCAGAAAAGGCATATTTGCTTTATTTCATCTATTGTTTTTTCCCATTGAATTCTACTTCAAAAAGAGTAGGGAAATTTCCCCAATGCCTTGTCCAAATTTCATCTCATAGTATCTTGTAACCAAATGCCACCATGGTTTTTCCTCCTGAAAAGACACTACTAACCTAGTGGGAATAACCCAATCAACAAAGGATAAAAAATAAAATAAATAAATAAATAAAAATCAATAAATAAACAAACAAACAAACAAACAAACAAATAAATAATACAGATGTTAAAGGAGATGTAGTACATGATTATGGTCCCAAAAGGAGAAGAGACAAACTGTTAAACACCTTTCTGACATCAGAAAGGTGCTTATCAAACCTATGTACTGCTAGAGAATTGACAGCAGACAGTGCTGGACAGCAATGAGCAATGACAGAAGGTAAAACCAGCGTTAAAATCTGTTAGATGCTTTACTCTGCCACAATTGTAAACAAAACCTGAACCTGAGGTAGAATAATGTATCTAACAGATTATAAAGCAATTAATTCTTCAGAGGAATACTTTGTTTCAGCCTGCTTTCTGTATGATGATGTTAAAGTGTTTTAATAATTTTAAAGACTTAGAAAGCTGGTAAGACACTTCATCTTTCTATATATTTTTTCTTTTTCTTTTTTTTCTCTAAGTGGTAGTATCTAGAACAGATAAAACTCCATGAACTATGAAGAATTGGGATCAGGTCTTCCCAGTCATAACCCTTATTATGTGCTCTTGATATGGATACCAACATTCATGCCTCAAGCTTTACTCTTGAGGTGACTTTCTTGGCATCAGTGTCAAGAACAGATTGTAAGCTGGTTATGATCAGATCCGGTGAGAGATCTGCTCATGTTTAGCATTGACTGTAAAGATTTGTAGAAGATGCAAGCTAAATGTATGAGTGAGTTCTTTATAAATTGTCTGGGGTAAAACACTTTCCTTTTTCAAGGCTTTCAAGACCACCCAATCATATTTAACAACCCAGTTGACACTGAAATTAGCCCTGATGCTCTTCCTTGTTTCCAAAATGACCTATTCAACTGACATTTCTTAATAAATTTTAACCACAGCACATCAGCAACAACTCCCTTACTATGTAGTTCCTCAACTGACCCCCTTCTTTTCTCCATTTTTATAAATAAGCTTACACTCAACCTTCCCCAGCTTCCACTCTTACTATATGCCATTGGTATAGATATCTTCTTCTGCAACCACACAACCCACTCAATTCAACATGATCTACAAAAATAATTCCTTTTCCTTATTAACAGGCTTAATAGCAAAAAACTACTACTTAACTCCCCAAAAATTAAAACTATGCTCTTCAGAAACTCCACTAAACGGTAACAGAACCCCAACTCACTTCTTATTCATAACTACCTCAAGAATGCCATTGAGCAGGTTAAGACCTTCAGATACCTAGGAGTCTGTTTTGATCAATCACTTAAGTTCCGCCATAACCTTAATAATACCCAGAAAGAGATAACCCCCCTACTCTTTATTGCTAACAAAATCTCCTCTTTTCTGTCCTGCCCAACAAGGAATGCTATCAGAAATGGATTTTTCTAGCCAATCTTGATACTGCCTACCTCTTGTAGCATCTGCCTCTAAAAGAAATTCTGTCACCTACAAGCAATCTCCATCTGCTGCTTCATAACTCTTTCCACAAAGTTTGAACACTCCTATCTTACACTAGCCAAAGACAACTGTCTGCATGTTCAGCAATGAACCAGTCTTCTCCCTGACTCCCAAATTTTCTAGCTGCTGAAAGAAAGAACCTTAGCTCTCATAGCTACTCAGAGCATCTCTTGCAAGCACCTAAAACCTAACTTTAATGGTCTAACCACTCTCTTTCCACCGATGGACCCACGCTCTGGAAGGACCTTCCGTCAAATTGTGAAGACTTCTCCAACTACTTCTCCTTTCAGCCAGAGCTTAAGGAACATCTGACAACACATGCTGCTTGTAAATGTACTACTTGAGGTCAGATAATCGAGTCTGCCTAATGTCTGGCATGTTCTGCCCATCGTAATATCTCTACATTAACTCTTAACATGTTGCTACTCTAACTGATGTAAATATTGTACATGGTGGTTTCTGTTGTCTGTCTTCTTAAATCATTTTTGTATTGTATATTAACTGTTCCTTTGTTTTTAGTGTTCACTTTTATTGTAGTAATTGTTTTTATTTTTCCACTTGAGATGTGTTCACATTCTGGGCTGAGGCCGAAACTGGCCCAACGGGATCATTGTTCTACTCCTTTTAACAAATTGCATAAATAAGACAAGGATCAGATGAAAGGTAGGGATAGCTATCAGAACCCTCATTGGTTAAAAGAACAGGAATCAGAGCAAAGAACTGTAAGCCTTAACTAGAGGAAAATGAGGGGAATGGGGAAAGAAACTTGTTTTGTTATGTTATCCAAATGTTATATTATTTTTATTAATGGAAATGCAGAATGCATTCTAATCAAATCTTTAACACAGTCCACGGGGCTAATAAAATCATTTTTGCATATTTGTTATGTTGTTTTTCTCTTTATAAAAAATGTTTAAAGGAGTAATTTTCTTTTTCATGTTCTTGCATGCTAATCCCCCTCTAATGCTTTCTACATGATTTTTCTGTACCTGGTTTGGTCCTTATTTCTTTGCTCCATGGTCCCCTAATGATTTATAGAGATTATCTCAGCAAGAAACTAAGGACAGCCAGGGGGCTTCATGTTAGGTATGTGGAGTCATTATGTCAAAGAGGATAGACTAAACCAGCAAAAATGTTTATGTAGTTTAGATGTCAGCAGCTATGAGGTTATTTATTTATTTATAGTTTGTCACCTGGGGTAGAGTATTGATGCCAGTGGGTCGATTTCACTTTCAGCCTAAAATGTGAACACACATCAAGTGGAAAAACTAAAACTAAAAATAATTTATGCAATAAAAAGATTACACTAAAAACAAAAGCATAGCTAATATACAAGGGAAAAAGTAATTTAAGGAGGTAGTCAGCAGAAACCATTATGCACAATATTTACATCAATCAGAGTAGCAACACGCTGGGAGTTAGAGGAGAGATGCTATAGTGAAAACGATAGGCAGTATGTGTCAGAGATTGGGGAGACTAAGTTATGTGACATGAAGCAGAGCATTTACAAGCAGCTTGCGCTGTTAAATGTTCTTTAAGTTGTGCGTGAAAGGATATACAGATTCTTAAGATTTGAGGGAAGATCCCCTCCAGAACTTGGGCCAAAGGATAGAAAGGGAGTGGTTAAGCATTAAACTCTGATTTTAGGTGCTTGCAGGAGAGTCCCTAAGTGGCTATGAGATCTAATGCCATATGACAGAGGCTGTCTAAGTGAGCTAGAGGAAAGGGAAGGACAGGAGTTTTCTTTCATGAGCCAGAAAAGCTGGGAGCCAGCGAGTAGAGTGGCTTATGGCTGAACTGGAAGCCAGCTGGCTTTGGCTAGTGCAAGACAGTGGTGTTCATACTTTGGGGCAGATGGAGTTGGAGATTTTTTGGATTGTGGTAGAGTTTCTTTTGGATGCAGATGCTACAATAGGTAGGCAGTACCAAGATGGGCTAGAAAAATCCCTTTACCAATAGCATTTCTTGTTGGACGGAAGAGAAATTTTGTTGGCCCAAAAGAGTAGGAGTTTATCTTTTTCCGTGTGTTTTTGGGATGATGATGAAAGGGATCAAACCAAACTCCATATTCACCAGTTCCTAGTTTCAGAGTATGCTTCACTAGGAAAGATTCTGTCTGGGAACTACAGCGGCTATGCATCCGTTAATTTCTGTTTCGTATCTTTGAAAGCATAGCATCAAAATTTTCATGTGCTTAAGAACTAGATGGCATTACAGTTGGCTCTACCCTCTCTGACTAAACTTAGGCCTGATCAGATACCAGGCCTGATCAGATACCTGTGAGTATTATTTACCATTGTATTTGAGGAGAAGAGGTAGACCATTTCCTTGTAAGCAGAGGTCTGAAGAGAACTTTCAGGCTATGCATCAAAAACAGATGTACCTATCTATAAATGTAGCACAATGCAAGTAGTAAGGGAAATGACTCTTAAGGTATGAACGCGCTTTTGTGAAAGCAGAAGAAAGTAAAATGCCACAAATGATATGCTGCATTTAAAAAAACAAAAGAAGATATTTTAAAATACTTGTCATACCTGATTAACATTGTTTGACGGTGCCTAACTACAGATCCAGAACACACTGCATCCAAATCCATAATTGTACCGAAAGAATTATTCATCATCATAGAGCTTGGTAAAGTCCTGCTCGCCCTGCAAAGGTGTAACTTCCTCTTCATGTTATGTGCAGTAGTTTCACCTAGAGCAGATGGGTGTGACTTATAGTGTTAAGAAATAGAATGGTGCAATAATTAGTAAAATAAAGAATCCAGTTATTCCAGACTGACTAGCAGGGCAGACTATCTGGAGTAGAACCAAAACAACTCTTTGTTTATATAACTTAATGACATGCTAGGTAATAAAGATCACTTTGAGTGATTTGTACTGTTGCAGAATATATGCGTGTGTGTGTGTGTGTGTGTGTGTGTGTGTGTGTGTGTGTGTGTGTGTGTGTGTGTGTGTGTGTGTGTGTGTGTGTGTGTGTGTGTGTGTGTGTGTGTGTGTGTGTGTGTGTGTGTGAGTGTGAGTGCATGTGGGTGCATGGTATCTGTGGAGGTGTGTGGCTATGGACTATGTACTGTATTGCTACAGATTATAATCTTGTATGTCCAGAAGATATGTTTATACTAAACGTAGCACAGGCAGAGCTGTTGAACACCTAAATGCTGAAAAGCATTTTACATTAAAATAAGTCTGTGTAATCCATAATTAAAACTAACATTTTGACCTGAAATCTTTATTTTCTTATATAACTTTCAGTAGTTTGTTGGCATTTGCTCACTGTCGTGTCTGTTCTGAGAAGTACATAATATGTCTAAGCAGTAATGCAGTATCAGACGTCTGAAACAGTACCATATGTGGAGACAGGCATTGTCATTGCACTATTCTCCATTGTATAAACAACACTATTGTATAAGTGACAGTGATACTATAAAGCATTTCACAACAAAAGGTCAGTGAGAACATTTAGAGACTTCCATGTAAGAGAATAAACCTTACAACAAAATCCCTTTACTTTATCAGGGCATAGGTTATGATGAAAAAAAAAAGAAAACATTGCTTGAAATGGCCTTCATCACTCATAGAAGTAAGAGAAATACATTATTCTGATAGCATATATATAGATTGCATAACTTACTAGAGCTCTCTGTTCTAATAATCCACAAACTCAAATTAGGCAACAGACTGTTTGTTATGTGCTTCCACCTCCAATCACTTCCACTCATGTTATATTTACTTTCTGCCTGTAATATACATTTTAGCATGTCATAATTTTTGGGCAAACAGCAATAAATGGAAGCTCAATGAGTGAGTGAGTCTGCAAACTTCTTTGATGAAAGTTCCTTACTGTCTACTAGACCCATTATGTGTTTATAATACATTGAATTCTTTATCTATTTTGGAATTTCTCATCTCACTGAAAAGCTGTTTCATGCACCTGTCTGTGTATATCTTTTTGTGTCTATATATACATGTGCCTGTTTGTGAAAAATACTTTCTCATAAAGTCCTGACTCCAAACTTGCTCTGTCTTTATATTGGATTCATTTGGCCTTCAGCAACTTGTATTATGAAATATGCCTTAGTCTTGAACTCTGTATATGACCTAATGTAGTTGAACATGTTTTATATTTTTAAAAACTAATTAACTATAAAGGTTAAAAAGGAAAGCATATGAAAGACAAAACTGAAGAAAAAAACTGAAGCATTATCTCAGTCCATTTTCCTTGCAATTAATTGTAGTCTAGCTATAGGACTTAGAAACAACCTGAAAAAAATCATGTAAGCCTGCTTAAAAGCAGTTAAATACTGTTCAGGTTGTATATAGTCTATAGTATCTTCTCACCATTCTTAGGAGTGGAAAATAAAATGTTTTCCCTTTCTTCATATGGCTTCTAGGGCAAATTTTCACTATTTAGATACCAGTTTTAATTGCATGCATGGTTTTCAAGAGATAGATCCTGAGATTTAGAAGTATTCAACATATTGCAGAAGACAGTTATGCAAGATGAGCAGATGCTGAGAGGTTGTGTGAAATTCGTAGATACACTAAGTGAGAGCGGAGTAGGCCGAGCAGCGTAGTTGCCCACATTGTATGCCAATGGCGGTATAATGATATAGTATTGAGAAACCTTATTAAAATGAGGGTTTTGCTGTATGCAAATGAGGAAAATATGGCAGAGTAATTCAGAGACGTATTAAGTCTGTGAAGTGAAGCACCATCACTAACTTATCTTTGATTTCTCTATAAACTGGCTGAAATTTCTCTAACTATTAAATCATTGTCATATAGCTTGTATCTGTACTTAACCAATACTTTAATGTAATGTCTAATATGGTATAATTATTTAAACTGTATTTCTTTTTTGTTTTATTTTTAAAGACTGTAAAATTATTATTCTTAAAAAGTTTTGTAATATTTTGGAGCTTTTCTCCCTGGGCCTTTGCTGAAAATGGGTGCCTATCCAGTTGGACTTTCCTGGTAATCAAATGTCAATAAATAAACAAATAAATAAATAAATACATACATAATGAGTCTGCGCACTGTAAAATCAAAGGGGAATAGAAAAACTGTGTTAGGCTTAGCTGCAGCTTTAGCAAATGTGTATAAACAACATACTGTTATTGCACTAGTAGCCACAGTGTTGCAACATTATCACTATTGGAAATGCTATGTCATCTGAACAATCTTAATATTTCATGGCCTTCATGATTTCGACATTATCGAATGGTGCCACATGGACAGAGTTATCATGCAGGAGTTGGTTGATATGTGTCCCTTTCATCTGCAAGCCCATGAGATTTATGGGCTACCTATCCTTGTGGTTACTAAGATATGTATGGCTTTGAGAATACTAGCTTCAGTGATCTATCTGTGACCATCAGGGACAAAGTAGGGGTGCCCCAGGCATCTGCCTCAAGGATATTCCACTGTTTCCTCAATGCCATGCTGCAGTATGTGCTGGAGCATATGAAGTGTCCTCATAACACAGAGGAAAGAGTATGAAAAATAGGACTGTTATGGTATAGTCCATTTCATTGAGGTACTGGGGATCATAGACTATACGCACATTGAAATAAAGGTTCTACCCGATAAGCTGGGATGAAAGTATGTGAACTGTAAAGGTTGCTACTCCATCAATTACCAGGTGGTCTGTAATGCACAGGATATTATCTACAATCTGTTTGCTGGCTACATAAGCAACCACCATGGCTCCCACATATGGCACATGTGACTTTTCTCAGTGGTTTGTGACAGTTGACTTCCACTAGATTCATCTTGTGATGCCAGATACGATCTAGAGTCCTTCCTTGGCTGACGACACCCATCACAAATCTGTATACCATTTATTTATTTATTTACAGTTTGTTGACATGGTTAGTTTCACTTGACCAATGACCTCTCTTTAGGGGAGATCAAAAGTGCTATTCATACTGACTACCCATGACAGACAATGGATACAACTATCTCTTGTTACAAACCTGAGCCATCACTGAGCATCTTTTGGGCTGCTAAATTCACACTTTCATTGCCTGGATGTATTTCCTGGTCTTCTGCAGTATGAAACAGGAATGCATGCAAAGATATCAGCATGCACAATGCTACAGAACAGAATATTGAAGAAACAGCTTCAATATTATGGGAGGTTATATGCAGGAGGAACATTTGCCACTGTACCAGGCAGTGGATAGTGAGTTATATCAGGAGCCAATGAAGACCATGCAAAGTAGAGGCTTGTGCAGTATGCAGTGACCCTGGCCAAGAGGCAGGAACTGGCACATGTCTTTGGGACATAGTAAAGCTATAGTAAATGTGATGTATTCAACCCAACAAGACTTTGCTTACCCATGTATAGACTGGCCACACTGTGCATCAGACATAGGCAACTCAAATAACAAAGTATAAAGGGTAGGTCACAATTATTATCATTTGCACAGATGGAGGTGTGCAGTATATTCCACATGGAACTGTGTGAGTGCTATATGAACTGAAAATAACTATGCAGTGTGGGCCTGATGTGGAAGTGGAGGAGACTATTGCAAAATGCTGTATGAGAGGCCATTGTTAGAGGCATATATATATATATATATATATATATATATATATATATATATATATATATATATATATATATATATAGATTGTGTGTGTGTGTGTGTGTGTGTGTGTGTGTGTGTGTGTAACTGGAGACTAAAGTGGATTGTGTATAGGTATGCTAGGAGCAGCCTTAGTAGATGTTGCAGCTGGTCTTTTGGACAGGTCCAGGGCAGAGATGTGTAGGTATCTATGTCATATCCTCATCCATAAGATCTGCTTCTCCCCAGAGTTTTAGAGGTGGTAACAAGGCCTTGGTTAGAGATAGTTGTGCTGTGTTACCATGAGCAACACCCCATAACAGATGAGACCTCCTAAGATGTCCTTTCCTGTCTGTATGCATTTCCACAGTAGATGTTGCTGTGGAAATGATGGTGCAGTGTGACCTTAAACTAGGACTCACATGTCCATGATGACACCTGCCAGAGATGGAATGGTTAAGTGTCACATATGGGAGCACCTGAGTTGCACCAGCAGGCAAATGAACAGGAAAAGAAAAACATGTCTTGAATGTCACACATATGGGATGAGCATTTCTGTAGTTCATGAGAAATACTCTGCAGTACATGTACTATAGCCACAAATACAAAAGTGTTGCTAGCCTGCGCTGCTACTATGGCCCTGCACATTCACTGGTTCACAGACAATGAGACAGCTAGCCATAGGAAGGTCAGTATCCATGGCATCCATAACCGCTAATAAGCAAAACTGCATGGTCCTTCCAACTCTCTGCACATCTTTCAACAGACAATATTGGCTGTGCCTCTGGGGATCACACATTTTCACAAATATGCCTGTCACCACCAACCTGCCCATAAGTGGGACTCCATGTAGCTTTTGTAGTGTTCAT